>NC_142180.1:34526352-34839647 GCF_026936395.1 Plectropomus leopardus | reverse complement strand
AAACTTTTTATGGTCGTTATTTTGTGCACCTGCCACATGATTACTGCTCTGAACAGAAAGCTCTCATGTTCAGTCAGGTTTCTTTCAGTTGGTGCAAAGAAGGAGGTGAATGACACTGCTGCCACAGATCAAATTTACTGTTTTTTCATCTAAAAACCACAGCTCCAACTAACAACTACCACTCTCCTGTACACCTTACACTTCAGGGATTGCTGTTTGTGTCTTTTTTTTCAACATAATATAGCAAACTGAGGAAACTGTAGAGGAGCACATAGAGGGAGGGGATAACGTAAATCTGCTTTAAGTGGCAGACGGATTCACATTCCTGACACTGAATATGCATTAAAGGTCCAGCATGTAAGATTTAGGGGGATATACTGGCTGAAAATGAATATAATATGTTTTCTTTAGTGTATAATCACCTTAAAGTAAGAAACGTCATGCTCCTGTTACCATAGAATGAGTTGTTTATATCCACATGGGGAGCGATCCTACAGAAAAAACACTGGCTCTTGACAGGGACGTTCGCATCTTTGCCTTTTTTCAGTGTCTACTTTAGTAACTTTGTATCTCTTTGTGGTTGTTTTGAATCTCCTTATAGTCGTTATGCATACTCTGAGTGAATACATCTATCAAGAGGCCAGATGAACAACTCCAAATAAATATATCTGAAAACAGGCTCGCCATAAACTTTCTGCAGTTAGTAGTTGATGCAACCAGAGCAGGACTTTGCAGCAAAACAATCACCACTATGAGTCTAACTTGAATGAGAATAATTTAAATCCTTTCCTCTGTCTGTCTCTCTCATCTCACCATGGCAGATTGTTTTGCTGAGGTGTTTTGCTCTGCCTCTGTATGTATCAGCCGTGCTGTCAAAGAGCCAGTCCAGGAGGCCATCGTCCCTCCGGCCCGCCACATAGACACACTATTGTTGATGAGCTCACACGCTGCATACCAGATTCCCTCCACAACCTGCCTCAGAATGCTGCACCTCCTGGTAATCTTGGCAAACCCTTGATCTATGTCAACAGTGAGCTGCTATGTTATCACTGCAGAATCAATAGTCTCACAAAGGAGTGTATTACATTGTTTACTTATAGCAGTGTGAAAACGCATCGGCACATAACACCGGCTGTTTTACTCTGGATCCAGCAGAATTAACTGATTACTCACATGAAGGAAGAAAGTTTCGAAATTCATTTGAGAGTAAAAGAGGAATTTGGAGCAGAGGTATTCTTTTTATGTAGACAGAAATCTGGTTTCTATTGTTTTATTTGAACTTCTACTCTTCTACTATTTCACTAAACATATTTTACTGAAACTCTGTCTGTTCTTGTTAAAATGTATCATCAGCGCTGTCACACCTTCTTTGATGACTTTAATTGATATTTTCGTAAGTGTTGTTTTTGTCTCACAGCCGCCGAGGGTGCTCGCGGTGACAGCTGGTACTTTTATATACTGTAGAAAGAAAGTTACTGTTGCTGTCTTTAGAGGCTTATAAAGAACTTCCTGTGCGCTCGAGGATTTGGAGGTACCTGTAGTGAAGGGGGATTGTGAGACAATGGGCCCCTGGGCACAGATAAACAAAAGGCCCCAACACTTCTCCAGACACACAGACTTTGTGTTGGTTTTGCCTCTTTTGTTGTTTTTGTTTTGTGTCTCCTTGAGGTTATTTTGTGATTTAGGTGGATTGGTGTGTTTGTTTGTTTTTATGTCATTTTCCGTCTAAGGTAGGGTAACATGAGGTCTTCTTTAGTTAATTTTGTGTCATTTTAAGGTAGTTTTTGTCTTTTTTTGGTCATTTTGAGTCTGACTTAATGCTGTAACTTTTTTGATTTTATTTTCATCTCTTTTTGTGGTGTTACTGAGAAGATTGTGGGGGTTTGGTCATTTTGTGTCTCTTTGAGGAACTGTAGTATTTTTTTATGTCTCATGTTAGTCATTTTGTATCCTTTGAGATTTTTTTTTTTACTTAATTTTTTGTTAGTTTTTTTTTGTTGCTTGTTTGTTTGTTTTGTTATGTTGTGTTGTGTTTCTTTTAGGTAATCTGAGGTGATATAATATCAGTTTAAGGCAATTTCCTGTCTTTCTTGGTCATTTTGTGTCTCTGGGGTAATTTTGTAAATTTTAAATGTTGCCATTGTATGTTTCTGTATATTTGTTCGTTATTATGTACCGGATTTGCTTATATTTAAGCAGAAAAACCACATAGTTATGGTTAGGAAAAGATAATGTTTTGACTTGAACTTTCTGCTTTTGATGTCACTATCTTCATTTGAAATACAGCAATGACTAACTAAAAAAATAAAAAGCTGTTGGTACCAGTGTCATACAAATTTAATGTATCTGGGGATTGCAGAATGTACTATGACGGCATTTTCTTCTGGTGAGGTAACTGTCTGTCTTTTCGGTCGATTTGTATCTCTTTGTAGTCCTTTTGTATCTTTTTGTGGTTATATTGTGTCTCTCTGAGGTAATTTGGAGCCTTTTTGATTGTTTGGGGTTAGGGCTGTGTGGTTGTTTTTAGTCTTTTTTTTGTGAGTACGTACAAATTTGAGTGACATTTTGCAGGTAAAGGCCTTCACGTGGAGGTAATAAATATTCATGGGAGCATTGCCTAGTGTGCAGACTCTATTTGTATATTTTTCCATCCACGAGTAGCAGATGTAAAACCTTGTTCAACATACCGTCATGATCACTAACTGCTGCGTTTCACCCTTAGGGCCCGCTTAAACATTACACACAAAATGCGCTTCTCAAAATCAGGCTATAAAAAGTATTATACATTAATACCGTTCGGTGCTCGAGCCCTAACCAGAACAACAGTCTCAACAGTCTAGCCACTGTTCACCTATCGCTCTGATTGTATTTAAGCTAATCCCAAAACATATCTGCATTTTAATGCAGATCAAACGAAACAAAGGTCGTAAAAGTCTAGAGACTCTCCCCTAGAGGGTAACCTGTGCCATTTACTGCCTTTATTCAAGGCCGGGTCACGGGAAAAACAGGAGAAGCAGCTACTCCAGACGTCCCTCTCCCCAGCAACACTTTCCTCCTTCATGGCCTCCCCGAACACCTGAATTTTTGCTTTGGCGACTACCTCAGCTGCAGCCCTGCAGGCCAACTGGTGAAGTCTAGGAAAACACCTCTCTGTTGGGTTTCCGGGATGCACAGGATGTAGCCCCTCAGGAGGAATCTATGATGCCAGGGGTCAACACGCCCAGGGCACCCTCCCCTTCATGCTGCCCAGCCCTGATCCCGACCCTGCGGGCCATGGACCCACTAGGTGGTGACAGCATGTAACTTTTTCGGGGTAAGCCCGACTACAAACCAGTGAAGAAATGAATTGGATGTGACATCTGGACTAGATTAGGTGCACTGAAATAGCTCAAGACGATCAAGCAGATGAAAAGTTAAGATTAAAGAAAAGGCAAATGTCAAGCATCGATCAACAGCAGAGAGGCAACCTATCCCATAAAACACTGAGGGAAAAGATAAAGAAGAGGCCTGATCAGAGAATAACCCGTAATTGTATTAATGGGATATCCTGACCTAGGTCTAACATTTCCTATGTGTCCATCATCATTTGAGAGCATCAACCCCATAACAGCACAGGAAAACAGTATTAACCACGTTTAACAAACATAACGAATATGTGTGAAAATAAGTAAGTGTTATCCTACAGTGTCAAAACACTGATATAATTAAAGGCTGTTAAAGATCCTATTTGAGTAAAGGTATACAATTACTTAATCAAAGTATAACAAAGTATGAAAGTACTTATAATGACCAAAGGTCTATCAACAAAACCTATAATTGGAAAAATCACAAATTTGTGATTTCAAAACAATATAGCATCTGTAAAGGAAGGATAATTAAGGTACAGATAAAGGAGATGCATATCAAAATGCAAGTCTGTACTAAGAGTCTTCCCATTCAGTGTGTAGCACACTGCTGGCAGGGGTTTTTAAAAGGTCACACCCCTTCACACACACACACACACACACACACACACACACACACACACACACACACACACACACACACACACACACACACACAGTCACAGCTTGTGTTTGTGAGTTTGGCCTCAAAATCAGCAGGTAAGCAAAGTTCCAGTTCTGTAGGTATGAGACCTCCACACAACATTTCAAAGTAAGTTTTACTTTGAATACAAAACTCATGGTCCTCTCCTACAGTCTAAAGATGTGCAGGTATATCACGTGTTGGTTGTGCAACAAAAACATAAATTGTCCATTTCTATGATGTAGAGATCTCCTAATGTCTCCTTGAGTCTTTGCAGAAGCTCAGTTGACAGCTAACGCAAACCGTCGGTCGGGCAATAAAATCTGTCGTAATTTAGTTAGTTTAGAAGTTTCAGTTTTGGATAGGCATTTGAATATCTTCTTATCAAGAGATGTCCTCATCATCCACTACAAGGATTAAAACTGAATATGTAAATAAACTTAAGGAGTCTTTATTATTATTATTGAGAGGGGAGGGGCAAGGCATGTCAAATCTTCTTTGAAGAACTGGGGAGGGACTTGATTTCTATTTTGGTTTAGGAGAGGGGCATGCAACTTTGAATGGCTGTATTTTTTAAAATTTATTTTACATTTTCACGTCTATTTTAAAAGAAAACATTCTTTTAAATTCTTTCTTTCATTCAAAAGAAAACAACAAGGATTTTGTCATTTTTTCTTTTATTTTCTAGTTAATTTTTGGTCATATTTAAGGAAAATATTTTGGAGATTTTATTTCTTTATAAAAAAAAAATATCCACCCTGGGCTTGGTGCTCGGGCTCTCATAATCATTCCTTTAATTTCAATAGAGGTGCTCGGCACTAATCATTTTAGCAATTTCAAGAGGGCCTTTGCTTCGGTGGCTGAGAAAAAAAAACAACCTTATGCAAAAAAGCCAGTACCGTGAGGATGTGCTTTTGTCGTCCATCATCTGAACAGAGGTAGAGTCTTCTTTTCCTACATCCTGATGAAGACTCCCTCACATCTTTCCTTGACCTTGTGATGTTTTCTGTGGAGAAGAAGGAAAAGTGGAAAGGAGATTATTTGAACTTTCTGACCGCAGCCGAACACTTAAGTCAATTTTATTTTTAAAGCCCATTAAGACAAGACATGGTTTGCCTCAGACGGCTTTACAGCATACGACATCCCTCTGCCCTTAGACCCTCACATCACCTAAGGAAAAACTCCCAAAAAGAACCCCTTTAACGGGGGAAGAAAAAGGAAGAAACCTCAGGAAGAGCGGCAGAGGATGATGAGGGATCCCTCTTCCAGGACGGACAGACGTGCAACAGATGTCGGAAATATGTAAAAATGTTGTTTCCTGGGGGAGGTACTCTCAACACCAACTGGCTGAGTCATCACGGTCTTATCAGATACAGATCACATGAAATAAAAGTTAGTAAAATTCTAGAGACTCTCCCCTAGAAGGTAGATAGATAGATTGATCTTTATTGTCTGTCTCAAGTAAAAACAGAAATTCATCATTAAAACAAATGAATTTCTGTAACCTGCCATTTTCTGGCTTTTATTCAAGGCTGGGTCACAGGGACAACAGGCGGAAGAGAGCACTCCAGACGTCCCTCTCCTCAGCAACATTTTCCTCCTTCATGGCCTCCCGAACACCCAAGTTTTTGCTTTGGCAACTGCCTCAGCTGCAGCCCTTCAGGCCAACCAGTGCAGTCTAGGAAAACACCTCTCTGTTGGGTTTCCACCAGCAGGTGTGTAGGTTGCTGTCTGACGCCTGACAGCTTCCCACACCCCACTGGTGTCCACCCGCAGTACCTAAAACAAAGTATTTGTTTTGGTATGCGAGGCTGCTTGCAAAGACAGGCATCAGTGACATTCGGACCATAGCTTTTAGCAGCCACTTCCACAATGGAGGCACTGAACATGGACCACTTGGATTCCATGTTCACATCCTCCCCTGGGATGCACGGGATATAGCACCTCAGGAGGAATCGATGATGCCAGGGGTCAGCACACCCAGGGCACCCTCCCCTTTATGCTGTCCGGCTGCCCAGCCCTGATTCCGACCCTGCGGGCCATGGACCCACTGGGTGGTCACAGCATTTTACTTATTCAGGGTAAGCCCGACTGGGCCCTATGGCCAAAGTCCTGCCCTAGAGACGCTTGCCTACAAGCTCCACCCCCCTCCCGGTCTGGCTCCGGTGGGGGGACCCGGTGTCCCCGTACTGGGGGAGGTACTCTCAACACTAACTGGCTGAGACATCACGGTCTCATCAGATCCAGATCAAATGAAACAAAAGTTAGTAAAATTCTAGAGACTCTCCCCTAGAGGGCAGATAGATAGATTGATTCTTTATTGTCTGTCTTGAGTAAAAACAGAAATGCATCATTAAAACAAATGAATTTCTGTAACCTGTGCCATGTACTGCCTTTTATTGAAGGCTGGGTCATGAGGTCAACAGGCAGGGCAGAGCACTCCAGACGTCCCTCTCCCCAGCAACACTTTCCTCCTTCATGGCCTCCCGAACACCCAAGTTTTTGCTTTGGTGACTGCCTCAGCTGCAGCCCTTCAGGCCAACCAGTGCAGTCTAGGAAAACACCTCTCTGTTGGGTTTCCACCGGCAGGTGCATAGGTTGCTGTCTGACGCCTGACAGCTTCCCACACCCCACTGGTGTCCACCCGCAGTACCTAAAACAAAGTATTTGTTTTGGTATGCGAGGCTGCTTGCAAAGACAGGCATCGGTGACTTTCGGACCATAGCTTTTAGCAGCCACTTCCACAATGGAGGTACTGAACATGGACCACTTGGATTCCATGTTCACATCCTCCCCTGGGATGCACGGGATATAGCCCCTCAGGAGGATTCGATGATGCCAGCGGTCAGCACACCCAGGGCACCCTCCCCTTCATGCTGTCCGGCTTCCCAGCCCTGATTCCGACCCTGCAGGCCATGGACCCACTGGGTGGTCACAGCATTTTACTTATTCGGGGTAAGCCCGACTGGGCCCTATGGCCAAAGTCCTGCCCTAGAGACGCTCGCCTACAAGCTCCACCCCCCTCCCGGTCTGGCTCCGGTGGGGGGACCCGGTGTCCCCGTACTGGGGGAGGTACTCTCAACACTAACTGGCTGAGACATCACGGTCTCATCAGATCCAGATCAAATGAAACAAAAGTTAGTAAAATTCTAGAGACTCTCCCCTAGAGGGCAGATAGATAGATTGATTCTTTATTGTCTGTCTTGAGTAAAAACAGAAATGCATCATTAAAACAAATGAATTTCTGTAACCTGTGCCATGTACTGCCTTTTATTGAAGGCTGGGTCATGAGGTCAACAGGCAGGGCAGAGCACTCCAGACGTCCCTCTTCAGCAACACTTTCCTCCTTCATGGCCTCCCAAACACCCAAGTTTTTGCTTTGGCGACTGCCTCAGCTGCAGCCCTTCAGGCCAACCAGTGCAGTCTAGGAAAACACCTCTCTGTTGGGTTTCCACCAGCAGGTGTGTAGGTTGCTGTCTGACGCCTGACAGCTTCCCACACCCCACTGGTGTCCACCCGCAGTACCTAAAACAAAGTATTTGTTTTGGTATGCGAGGCTGCTTGCAAAGACAGGCATCGGTGACTTTCGGACCATAGCTTTTAGCAGCCACTTCCACAATGGAGGTACTGAACATGGACCACTTGGATTACATGTTCACATCCTCCCCTGGGATGCACGGGATATAGCCCCTCAGGAGGATTCGATGATGCCAGGGGTCAGTACGCCCAGGGCACCCTCCCCTTCATGCTGTCCGGCTGCCCAGCCCTGATTCCGACCCTGTGGGCCATGGACCCACTGGGTGGTCACAGCATTTTACTTATTCAAGGTAAGCCCGACTGGGCCCTATGGCCAAAGTCCTGCCCTAGAGACGCTCGCCTACAAGCTCCACCCCCCTCCCGGTCTGGCTCCGGTGGGGGGACCCGGTGTCCCCGTACTGGGGGAGGTACTCTCAACACTAACTGGCTGAGTCCTCACAGTCTTATCAGATCCAGATCAAATGAAACAAAAGTTAGTAAAATTCTAGAGACTCTCCCCTAGAGGGTAGATAGATAGATTGATTCTTAATTGTCTGTCTTGAGTAAAAACAGAAATGCATCATTAAAACATGAATTTCTGTAACCTGTGCAATGTACTGCCTTTTATTGAAGGCTGGGTCATGAGGTCAACAGGCAGGGCAGAGCACTCCAGACGTCCCTCTCCCCAGCAACACTTTCCTCCTTCATGGCCTCCCAAACACCCAAGTTTTTGCTTTGGTGACTGCCTCAGCTGCAGCCCTTCAGGCCAACCAGTGCAGTCTAGGAAAACACCTCTCTGTTGGGTTTCCACCGGCAGGTGCATAGGTTGCTGTCTGACACCTGACAGCTTCCCACACCCCACTGGTGTCCACCCGCAGTACCTAAAACAAAGTATTTGTTTTGGTATGCGAGGCTGCTTGCAAAGACAGGCATCGGTGACATTCGGACCATAGCTTTTAGCAGCAACTTCCACAATGGAGGTACTGAACATGGACCACTTGGATTCCATGTTCACATCCTCCCCTGGGATGCACGGGATATAGCCCCTCAGGAGGATTCGATGATGCCAGGGGTCAGCACACCCAGGGCACCCTCCCCTTCATGCTGTCCGGCTTCCCAGCCCTGATTCCGACCCTGCGGGCCATGGACCCACTGGGTGGTCACAGCATTTTACTTATTCGGGGTAAGCCCGACTGGGCCCTATGGCCAAAGTCCTGCCCTAGAGACGCTCGCCTACAAGCTCCACCCCACTCCCGGTCTGGCTCCGGTGGGGGGACCCGGTGTCCCCGTACTGGGGGAGGTACTCTCAACACTAACTGGCTGAGTCCTCACGGTCTCATAAGATCCAGATCAAATGAAACAAACGTTAGTAAAATTCTAGAGACTCTCCCCTAGAGGGCAGATAGATAGATTGATTCTTTATTGTCTGTCTTGAGAAAAAACAGAAATGCATCATTAAAACAAATGAATTTCTGTAACCTGTGCCATGTACTGCCTTTTATTGAAGGCTGGGTCATGAGGTCAACAGGCAGGGCAGAGCACTCCAGACGTCCCTCTCCCCAGCAACACTTTCCTCCTTCATGGCCTCCCGAACACCCAAGTTTTTGCTTTGGTGACTGCCTCAGCTGCAGCCCTTCAGGCCAACCAGTGCAGTCTAGGAAAACACCTCTCTGTTGGGTTTCCACCGGCAGGTGCATAGGTTGCTGTCTGACACCTGACAGCTTCCCACACCCCACTGGTGTCCACCCGCAGTACCTAAAACAAAGTATTTGTTTTGGTATGCGAGGCTGCTTGCAAAGACAGGCATCGGTGACTTTCGGACCATAGCTTTTAGCAGCCACTTCCACAATGGAGGTACTGAACATGGACCACTTGGATTACATGTTCACATCCTCCCCTGGGATGCACGGGATATAGCCCCTCAGGAGGATTCGATGATGCCAGGGGTCAGCACACCCAGGGCACCCTCCCCTTCATGCTGTCCGGCTTCCCAGCCCTGATTCCGACCCTGCGGACTATGGACCCACTGGGTGGTCACAGCATTTTACTTATTCGGGGTAAGCCCGACTGGGCCCTATGGCCAAAGTCCTGCCCTAGAGACGCTTGCCTACAAGCTCCACCCCCCTCCCGGTCTGGCTCCGGTGGGGGGACCCAGTGTCCCTGTACTGGGGGAGGTACTCTCAACACTAACTGGCTGAGTCCTCACGGTCTTATCAGATCCAGATCAAATGAAACAAAAGTTAGTAAAATTCTAGAGACTCTCCCCTAGAGGGCAGATAGATAGATTGATTCTTTATTGTCTGTCTTGAGTAAAACCAGAAATGCATCATTAAAACATGAATTTCTGTAACCTGTGCAATGTACTGCCTTTTATTGAAGGCTGGGTCATGAGGTCAACAGGCAGGGCAGAGCACTCCAGACGTCCCTCTCCCCAGCAACACTTTCCTCCTTCATGGCCTCCCGAACACCCAAGTTTTTGCTTTGGTGACTGCCTCAGCTGCAGCCCTTCAGGCCAACCAGTGCAGTCTAGGAAAACACCTCTCTGTTGGGTTTCCACCGGCAGGTGCATAGGTTGCTGTCTGACGCCTGACAGCTTCCCACACCCCACTGGTGTCCACCCGCAGTACCTAAAACAAAGTATTTGTTTTGGTATGCGAGGCTGCTTGCAAAGACAGGCACCGGCGACCTTCGGACCTCAGCTTTTAGCAGCCGCTTCCCATCAGAGGTACTGAACATGGACCACTTGGATTCCATGTTCACATCCTCCCCCGGGATGCACAGGATATAGCCCCTCAGGAGGAATCGATGATGCTAGGGGTCAGCACGTCCACAGTACTCTCCCCTTCATGCTGCCCGGCTGCCCAGCCCTGATTCCGACCCTTCGGGCCATGGACCCACTGGGTGGTGACAGCATGTTACTTATTTGCGGTAAGACTTTCAACGTACCGTTGAAGCTGGTGCAGGTCCCTCTGCACGTTGTGGAGAACCTGGGCCATGTTGCACACCATGTCAATCATAAACTGGACCTTCCCTTCCTGCTCGTACTTGGAATCAATGCCGATACGCTCCTGACCTGAGAGACACACACAAAGAGGACAGCCAGAGGTATTATTTACAGGGAAAATTCACTTTTCCTCATTCCTATGGAGCCTATGGAAACCCAACCCCCAGACAAAATGTTGACAAAAAGTTGATACCGAAAAAGGTGTGAAAAAAAACTATCATACAAAATAAATAAAATAAATATTAGTGACATGAAGATTGTCATCGACTTATGGAAAACCTCCCGCTCAGCCTCTCCGGCTCTGAGGGCTCACTTGTTGAGACGGCAAGGTGCTACAACTACCCAAGAACAGCGACTGACACCCTGAACTTTTAATGTTGATAAAATTTCATTAAACTTCAGTAAACAAGTATCTAAACAACTGGCGGCCATGTGTTTACTGACACAAAAGACGGCAGTGCGCTCAAGGAGTTTTACATTGAATTTAGAGCTCGGTCAGAAGTTTGATTTAAAGGCAGTCTTGTAATTTTAACATGAGGGTTGTGCTTTCTGTTTCTAAGTCAATATTCCTTTAGAAAAATATCACAAAATTTGTCATCAACTCCCAAGAAACTTCAGAAACTGTCAATTGTTCAACAATTTTTCCTGCTCAGTTCATAGGACACATAATGCTTCATTAACATCGACAGGTCCTGCATTTAGACATTGAGTGATGGTCAACAGGCTGTGGAAATAGTTTTTATCTCTCCGCTTTTGTGCATGTAAAGTAGGGTTACAATAATTTCCCCCTTTACTGTAAAACATTGGCATTCAATGCTAATCCACAGACAAACGGTAAAAGTTTTGCACAGACTTTTGATAGCCTTTAGAAATATCAAAAAAGTCCTAAAAATATTTACTGTTTCAGTGACCTGATGTCATTTTGACAATAACAGGTATTTTAAATTGTTAAATGGAAAAAAAATCCTACTTCCATTACATATTCAGAATCACAAGTACTTTACTGATCCCCAGGGGGAAAATTGTGGTTCATTACAGTCGCTCTGATACCAGCATAGAGAACAACAGCAAGAAGAAATATGTACAAGCACAAGCATGTAAAAATATAAATGTAAAACTAAAAATACAGTAGTATCCTTTTGGTACAATATGCAAATATTTACAAAATAAAGTATGCATAATATGCTGAGTATGTTAGGTGTAAAAATAAAAATGTCAAGAAATACAGTAATAGACAACTAGCGCAAATATATGAATATTTCAATTAAAATATGGATAATGTGTAGTGTGTATAAAGTGTATAAATTATAAAAAAGTGTGTACAATATAAAACTGTGCCTTATGCGACAATACAATGTATAAAACTAATATGTAAGTTTAAAATATAAAAAATATAAATGTATAATATTGTGTGTATCAAGTATTTTTTCTCAGCAAACACATAGCAAAAACAGAAACAATGCAAAAAAAAACTAAAAACCCCAAAACAAAAAGCTGCATATTCGGTCAACACAAAACAACATAACATTGGGGAAAAATCAAGTTGATTCATTTATAACCTGTATGATGCAAGAAGCAGCTGACCCTCAGGGTTTTTCCCAATATCTAATATGGCCCCCATTTAAAAAAGTTTGGGCACCCCTGTCAGAGACTGAAACAGGAGGAACCAGCTCATATCAGCTTAATTCTGTCCAGAAACAGGTACCTGCTGATATTTAAGCAGCACAACTGCTGAAAGGCTATTTCAGAATCATGGCAGGCGTTTTAGGTTTTACCAAATTACTCAAAACCTCAGTCAGATAAAGGATTTAAAAGTAAGAGGTGCATCTAGCAGGGCTCGCAACCAAGGACAGAAGGCAAAAAGATATACAGTTTCATATTCGGAGATGTTAGAGGCCCAGAAATTATAACCATACAGCCATAAAGCTCAAATAATCGGAAACACACAATAACAACATCAACAACAACCAGCTGTGAAAGCAACATCATTTACCCTTAAGGACCACTTTAATATCACACACTTATATGGCTCTGAGCACAAAAGGCTCTTTTCAAAATCA
Organism: Plectropomus leopardus; assembly: GCF_026936395.1. Classification (NCBI taxonomy): domain Eukaryota; kingdom Metazoa; phylum Chordata; class Actinopteri; order Perciformes; family Serranidae; genus Plectropomus; species Plectropomus leopardus. The sequence continues at coordinate 34,827,041 of NC_142180.1, read as the reverse complement.
ATTTTTAAAAAATATTACACATTAATATTATTTTCTACTTTTTTACCAACATCAGTCTTAATCATAAATATCAAATATTCATTACTTTTCAGAATTTTAACTCTTTAAATGCCAGGTTTTTGTAACTATGTTTTATAAGGAAAAATCAAACAAAAACTGAAATATTTTTTAAATATCCTATATGCAAAGTAGCTTTTTTGTTATTTTTCTTTTCATCACAGCCTCGAATATGTCAAAGATTTACAACAACATTTACTGTGTATAAAATACACTGTGTAAACAAAATGTGTAAACTGCAATCTTTGATCCCACAGCCATTGAAGCATAAAAACATTGCACTGTATTAGTTCTGGGTGTCATTCTGGGCTTTTGCCTTGAAATTTGTCTGTTTTACTGTTTTCCACCTAACAATGTCTTTTTGACCATATGTTGCACATGGAGAAAATACATGCTGTTTCCACTAGGTCATAATAAATGTTGCTGCAAATCACTTATTCCAGGCTGTGATAAGAAAACAACAACAACAAAAAAGCTACTTTACATGTAGGATACATAATCTTCCCAAAATGTAACCAAAATGCATTAACACAGCCAAAATTATCAAAAAATGAAGAATGAAAAGCGCATTACATGCACCGTTAACACAATAACCGGCGGTCTGAAACATAAGCACCAACAAACAAAGGCATTTTTGAAAGGGCAGATAGTCAGCATCTATAACAAGCCTTTACCGGCACAAATAATAAATATGAAACCACTTACAGACGATGTTTTTATCCGGATCCGGCGGCTGTTAGCTTGAATCAAATACAGCAAAAATGACACCAGGTTCACTGGAGCCCGTGTGAAATGTCCAAAATGTCCAATATTTGAACACAAAAACTCCAAATATTCCCAAAACTGTCCCTGGCGATGTCCTCTCCTCTCTGCTTTAGCGCACTTCAAAGCGTCCCACTTGAACTTTTTCCATCATGTTAGCTAACACACGGCTAACTTTAGCTAGCTTACCCACGACATAAAACACACCCCACCGCGCTTCAAGTCCCCCGGACACGAACCAGACTGACGTCGACGATGAAATTTTGCCTCCGTTTGATTTTAAATCGACTTTGGGCTTTATTTTTGGGCGTTTTTACCGAGTAGCAGCAGCGACGCGAACGGACAAACAGAATCAGCGACGCCTTTGACATTTGAAAACTTCCGTTGGTCGCGTCATGACGTCACAAAGGGGCGGGGCCAGTTTAAGGGGGTACTCCCGACACAATTTTATTTTATTTTTTTTTTTTGCAATGAAGACTCAAACTTTAAGATATTTAACTAAACAACAAATATGCATGTTCAGTCAGACTCTGAGTCTGACTCGGAGAAAATGCATGAAGTGTTCGTCCCACATGATATGTTCAAGGACCGTCGGAAATTTAAAAATTCAACTATAATTTCTTGTTTATACAGTCTCTCGCTTTTATAACTGGTATAATTTTGGCGAGTTTAAAAATGTTGGCGGGTCCGCAGGTTTGGAAAGCATGTTATCTTAGAAAAATACCCAAAACATCTTAAAAGAAAAAAAAATCACTAAAAATTGTGATGGAAATAAAATCGCTATTTCTTAAATCCCAAAAAAAGAGAGAAAAAAATTAAAAGAAAAAAATAAAACTATATAAAAATAATTACTAACTGCCAAAAATAATAACTCACAGGAATCTTTATTTATGTTAATTTATTTCTTTGTTTGTTTTTTTAGTAAAAATTGCAATTTAGGAGAAAAATCTGAATTATTATCAGAAAGTACAGCTGATTACATCTTGTCTGACATCCCAAGTTTTTACAAACATAAAAAAAGTAATTTCATGTTACCACTAGGTGGCGCTATGACTGTAAATCAAAATTGCGCTGCAGGTGTCTTCAGGCCTCGACTCTCATCAAATGTGTTAAATTTTCTTACGATCCGACTATCTGGGGTCCAGTTATGACAGTTTTTGGTGTCATGTCACAACATCAAAGTTCACTGTGGCGTCACAGGAACGACATTCAACGAAAACAGACAATATTCATTTTCCATCATCACCAACATCTTAATGATTTTTCGACACAATGTTGAGATCAATCAAGTCAACCTGCTCGGAGCTGGACCTCCCAATGTAAAACTTTGTCTTTTCTGTGCCAATATGTGGCGCTCTCACAATCACATAAAATTGTCATATAGATGTGTTCAGGGCAGTAGTCTATTATAGTATGTGAAGTCTGATGAAGATTGGATCATGTACAACTGAGTTATAATCTACTTCCTGTTTGTGGCGAAACATCTAAGTTCTCGGCCTCATAACTTCCACACTGTTAAATAAAAACTCACACAAGTCACAAACTAGGTTTGTCCCCACCAGAAGACAGGATTTAGTTTTGAAGTCAATCCGGCAAAAGCTGTAGGAGAAGCTGGATCTGAAAAGTAGCAAAAAATGGCGACAAATTATTTTTCAATTTAAAATGGGGGACTTCCTGTTGGGTTTAGAGCATGGCTGACACTAACTTTTTTGTTTGTCTTGTGATGCTCCATACACTGCCAAATTTTTGTATCTCATTTGTGTCTACATGAAACGGGCCAGAGGGGCTCCTTCATTGAAGTCTGTTAGGTGGCGCTCTTAAGTCATTTTTTGGAGCCCGTAAAATATAACATTTTGTCTGTGCAAAATTTGGTGACTTTTTAAGTATGTTAAGGCCCTCAAAAATGGGTATCACTTGTTTAAAAAAAAGAATTCCTTCAGTTTCAATATACATTAATTTTCTGGATTTTAACCCTTTAAATGCCAGGTTTTTGTAGATGGGATATGTCAATGATCTGCAGCTACATGGCTGTGACAGTGCACCTAGTGGAAATAGCATGTATTTTTTCCATGTGCAAAATATGTTAAAAATGATATCATCTGGTGGAAAATAGTAAAAAATTACAAATTCTAAGGTAAAGCCCAGAATAACATCCAGAAATAATACAGTGCATGTTTTTATTCTTTGATGGCTGTAGGATCAAAAACAGTTTGAATTAGTTTCAATGGTGCATTTTTTGCACTTAACAGTCTGAATGTAAAAAATTTGTTTCCACAGTGTAATTTAGACTTATTGTAGGAGCTGAGCTGGAAATTCACAGATGAAATAGAAATACACAATCTTGCCAGAATGTATGCCATGTGCAAAAAAACAACACTGGAAAGTAAAATGCGCCAGTCTTTAGGGGGTAAATAACTAGCAAAAGAGTAATAAATGCACGCATTTATGTAATAAAACATCAATGCATCAATGTGGAAATTTACAGATGTGTTTACCATCACGGGTCAGAGAGAAAGCAAAGATTCAATAATTGAGCTCATCTTCATGATTTACAATGGTGAGCTCATGATGTTAAATTATTAGCTGACAGGAGACTTGTTAACACTTACTGGGCATTGATTCAGCGGATCATATCACAGTTTATTAAAAAGCACTTTTAGAGCAGAGTATGTTCAGTTCTTGGTCTCTCCGGAGACCCCCTTCACTCTCCTGGCATGGATACAGAATATACCTCATCTGTATAAGCATCTATGTGATTAGTATTGACTCATGAGTTTTGTTATGATAATAACATTGGAAATTCTATGATGGAAAATAGTATTGTGTGCAGTTTATTCAATGCTTTAATCAAGGTGAAGTATTGTCTCATAAACACGGTCAGCAGTGGTAATCATGCAGTCACCCTCCGACTTCCCAGCACACCGTGTCATCATTTTGTGACTCATGACCGAGTGATTCTGAGCTATAGGACCAGAGTACATGTGACCAAGTGTTGTATTCAGCTAAAAATGGAGCACTACTCACGACAAATCAAGACTTTCCTGATTGTTTTAAAGATAATCTGTGAAGATTTTGCAGCTTTCATGCTACAAGGCAGGCCGACTTCCCATCCTGTTTAGCTTCTGTTACACCAACTGTCACTTTGTGTATTTTGGTAAACGGACCAGCACTGCAGAGCGCCTTTGTCACATTCACACACTGGTGGCCGAGGATACAGTACAAGATGACACCTGCTACTTTTGAACGTTAATACACAATCAACACCGATGTCACAGCCATCAGGAACAATTTGGGGGTCAGTGTATTGCCAAAGCTTGCCTTTAGACATGCGGGCTGGAGGAGACAGAGATCTAACCGCTGATGTTGTGATTAGAGACGACCTGATCTACCTCCTGAGCCAGCCACAGCTGCCCATTACTACCAGTTTGTTTTAGCTGGAATGTAATAAGCTTTTCTCTGTGTGTGCATACATGTGCACATACTGATCGAAGCTAACACGATTATTGTTATTTTATCTGAGTCACAATAACAAGGTCCTGCCATCCATCATGGTATGAACAGTTACTCGTGTGGACCTCAGGAGGAGTAGTTGCTGCCTTGATAGTGACTAATGGGGATTAAAATAAATAGATAAAAAATAAATGTATAAAAACAAAACACAATCAAGCTTTATAGACAGACAGGTGAGAATGAAATATATTTTCTTGCTGCTTCCTAGTGGTAGTAATAAATAATACGTAATGAGTAATGATAATAATAATAATATATAATAAGTAATAAAGTGTATAACTAAGAGCATTTACTCCAGTACTGCACTTAATTGGCATTTGTATGACTTTGATTAATATGTATGTAAGTGTGTGTATGTGGTTGCATGTTTGTATGTGCATGTACCTACGGAGGCATGTGTAGGCCAATGTATGTGTGTATATATATATATATATATATATATATATATGTGTGTGTGTGTGTGTGTGTATGCATATATGTTTTACGAGAAAGGGGATGTGGAATTATTACATTGCGGAAATTACCCCCTTATTCTTGCAAAATTACAACTTTTTCCTCATAATATTGAAACTTTTTTTGTAAAATTATAACTTTATTATCGTAATATTACAACTTTAGTTTTGAAGTCTCAAAAAAATCCCTAAAACTCTGTCATAGTTTGTTGTTCAGTTACTTTTATTTTCAGATTTCTGTATTATTACGTTGACTTTTGCACTTTTAACAATGCAATATTATTTTATTCATAAATAAAAATTGATGCATTTTGGTAAAATAAGTTATGTTTTAAAGTGGTTTTTTGAAAAGGCTTTTTTTTTTTTAGTGTGACTGTAAAAGGTTTATTTACCTATAATAATAACAACCTAAAACCTATGGTAACAATGCAATATATAGGGAACTTTTTGAAAATAAATGTATGCATTTTGTTAATACATTTTATGGTCTATAGTGTTTTTTTGTGTGTTTTTTGCAAAGGCATTTCTCATTGTGACTGTTATTAACCTATAATAATAACAACTTATAACTACTTATAACTGTACTATTACGCACACCGACTTGTATTTATTTGCTAAAATTGTTTAATTAGGGCTTGTACATGTGTGAATTTAAAACTATATTTTCCTGTTTTAATTATTTGTATATTTTATTTCCCTTTTACATTAAATGTCTAATTCCCTGTACATTGAGAGCAAAGTTAACTGAGGTCAAATTTGTGATTTCCCTCTAAATTGGAGTAAAAAAAAGTAGCAGAAAATAAATCAATTAAAGTGAAAGTAGCTCAGAAGTGTACTTTTTGTGCAGTATTTGATTAAAAGTACTCGGTGACGTTTTATCTGTGTTGGTTGCCATGGCACCGGGATGATTTATAACGTTTGTGTCAACTGTTGGACGTTTCGGTCGGCTCCGGTAGTCTCTCGGTGTAATTTCATTAGCCTGAGCCCCCCTCCGTTTGCCTGTTACGCAAAAAGCAGCGGCGGATTGTGATTTGCTGGCCTCAGCCCTCCCTCCTCGGTGGGGTAACTTATTACGGGAGTTTGCAGGCGGAGCCGGTTTCCCCGAGAGATAAATTGTGTGTGGTATTATTGGAGGAGTCGGGTACGAAACTGTCCTTTCGCGTTTCCTGTCGGGGGACAGTTAACAGTCTTGAGCTCGCGCGACACCTGAAACCGTTAAAACACCGTACAGAAGGAAAAAAAAAGGTGGGATACTGCCGTTAACATGTCTGGAAACAAAGACAGCGACGGCGGGTGGAAGACATTTCTGTGGAATTCAGAGAAAAAGGAGTTTTTGGGACGGACGGGCAGCAGTTGGTGTAAGTCTTCATTTCCTTGATTTATTTTTTAAACCGAACTAAAGCTAACCGCCGCTGAGAGACGGCGGTTAGTCGGACAAAACGTTAACGGTTGGTCCGTTTAACGGCTGAGAGAGTGGAAACTGTCGGTTTTTTTTCTGTAAACGTTTTAAATGTCTCCGTTTCCTGACTGCGGGGACAGACAGCACCTGTTAGAGCAGACTGGCTTTGACGTGCTGCGTCGTGACTTCGGTTTTTCAATGGAGGCTGTAGAAGTTGCTCTGAAAAATCTGATTTTTGTTGGGTTTTTTTAAACGGATAACGACTTGGCCATTTTGGACAAGCTACAGGTCGCGTGGACTTTAACAAAAAGGCTAATTATGCATATATTTTTCTTAAAAAATCAATTAACTCGCACTATTTTGGATTTTTTTCGATCTTTTTACACATTGACTGTTAGCTTATCTGAGTTTTACGAGATGCAAATTGAACAATTATGGTTGCCATACTGTAATGATTACCAAAGGCGTGTCCCGTATCGTGCCATTCATTAATAAACGTCCTTTATGAAAAGGTCATCTTGAAGGACAGTGTGTGGTGGGCCAGGACTTTAATCCAAATGGTGAAAGTTGGGTTGGGTTGCCTCACTGGTTTTGTATTTTCAACGAGAGTTTTAAAAAAAAAAAACATGGGACATTTTATCCCTCTCACCAGTTAAGCTCCAGTATACCAGGCCCGGTTACGCTTTCACTCAAACCCAACATTAATGCATGTAATGCCCGTTTTCAGTACTTTAAGACGGGGCAGTGCTCGCCTAACACGGTGAGCGGCGCTTGTTGATTTGATGGGATAAACCTCACGGTCATTATACAGTGCCCGGTAAGCTCGCTAAAGCGTTTTACAAATTATAAATGGCCTTTTTTTGTGTGTGAGAAACAGCCGCCAGACACCGCTTGGTAACACGAACAGATCACGACTCACATGTCTCAGGGGCCGCCCCTATATCTCTCCCCCTCTCTCCCTTTCTCTCCCTCTCTCCCCCTCCCTCTCTCATTTTCTCCTACTTTTTTTTCTTCTATCGGAAAGAAATGAAGCATTGGTCGACGCGCTCCAATGCAAACTCAAATAAACAGTTTATTTCCGAGAAAGGCTAATTATCACATGGAAAAAATCACAGTAATGCAGCTGCGGTATCGCCTGCAACAATGGCGAGTTTATGGCGAACTTACGGAGACCAGTTTAGGTGGAAAAATCAAAGCACTACATGTTATAAGTGTGGTATTATTACCACTCAGTACTGTGTTAGTATGCATCTATAACAGGCTCAGTGTTTGTCGTGAGGGAGGCTGATGTCGCACTCACTAAAAGCGAGCGATGTTAAAGCAACAGGTATGTCCTTGAGCCCTCGAGTTGCAGAAACCATCCGAGTCTGACTGCAAAACACCATTTTAACGCTTTTATTCAACGCTAGTCCACATTTAAAGTGCGATATGTCTATTTATATTGTTTAATATGAAAAATACAGGAGCTTCAGTGTTAGATAGGGGACTCATTTCATCTCTAAAGTCATCTAGATCTGATCTGAGATGAATGTTAAGGAGGGTAGAGGTGCAACAAAAACGTTTCATTCAATGTAAGACAATCTTTAAAGTGAGATGTTTCTCTTTTAGTTGTTAAATGTGAAAAATATAGGAGCTTCAGTGTCACTCAGGTGACTAATTTAAGCTCTGAAGTCATCTAAATCTGTCAGAGATGAAGTCAAAGAGGGTAGAGGTGTAACAAAAACGCTTTATTCAATCTTTATAGTGAGATGTGTCTATTTTAGCTGTTGGATATAAAAAATATAGGAGCTTCAGTGTCATATAGGTGATTAATTTCTTCTCTACTAGTGTTTTTGTGACACTGAGTCATAAATATGTCATAACTAAATGTTAAGGAGGGTAGGGTGCAACAAACAGTTTATTCAACGTTGGACCACATTTAAAGTGAGATGTTTCTGTTTTTATTGTGTAATATGGGACATACATGTGCTTAGATACCAAACAGGTGGCTCATTTAATCTCTACTAGTGTTTTTGAAACATTTAATGTATCTAAATCTGTTAGAAGTGTATTTTAAGGAGCTAAAAGGTGCAACAAACATGTCGGTAAGCGTGCACAGACATCATGCACAGAGTGTGGTGTGAAGTGTGGTGACGGTTTCTTCGCAGCATGCTGCAGCAGTCTGGTGGGGGGAGGTGCTCTCCATTCAAACTCTGCCTGTCACCACCAGTAGGCCAGCTCCTGAGCTATTTACATATCGGTGCAACAGGGTTGATGTCTGCCTACAAAATGGTGTTACTTCTGTCACCCACGTGCACTCACACACAACTGATAGCCTTCCTATAGAGCTTATGTAACTGGCTTTATCTAACGTCGAGCTCCTGAGACGCTCATATTCTGCTCTCAAAGAAATGTTCTTGATACTAAAATGAAAAGTCACAGAGCCACAAAGGGTTGACTAAAGAAAACAGTGACTCTAAACTGAATGAAACACCTAACAAAATTATTATTTTTTTTTTTTTACAAATACTTAATTTTTACTTCTCAGGGACTGTTGTTTATTTATCAGAGAAGGGGTGGCTAGGATGTGACTTGTTATTATTTATTTGTTCATTTTAAACCCTTCTCGAAGCTAAAAACTTTTAACCTTGTATGCCCTTCCCCTATGCAAAAATAGAAAACACAAGTCCTTTTCCAGGGCTTTTAAGTGTTTCCAAGGACTGTAGGAGATTCCATGATAATTTCTGTCTATACAGTTTCCCGATATGATAAACAGTGTTTTTTGGCAATTTTTTAAAAGAAGCGTTTTGACGGTGAAATCAACTCAAAATAAACTCGTATGCCCCTTTTCTAAGCTGAAATAAAAAACCTTAGTCCCTCCTAAGTGCTTACAAAACTGACATGCCTATCTCTTTTTGCACCACCCCCTCCTCCTTCACAAATAACGAACGGTCCCTTCGATGACCAATCTGAAAGAAATCCCTGCACATAACTCTAATCCCACACAGCTGGTCAGCACGAGTGTCAGTGTATAGTTTCCCTCTCAACAGGTGCGCATCCCTCAGCGGGCCTGCTTTGGCTGCCGGCACGCTCATAAGAAAATAGCTCACCGAGCATTTACGTCGGTGGCAGGCACTTTGACAACCAGTGGACACGTTGACGTGTAGATATTTTACGCTTGTTTCAGATGTTGAAGGGGTGTTTTTATTTGGATAAAGTTCATAAAATGTCCTCGCCTCTGCTGAGCATGAAAAAAGAGACGCTGCTCTCCTGATCGCATGAGCTGGAAACACTGCTCGTGTGTTCTCCGTGTGTATTTTGTGCCCAAAATTGCAGTATCAGAGTTGTCACAAGGCACGAAGAAGGGCCAGGCCCAGCGTGCCAGCAAGATCTCCTGCAGACTTCTCAGTTAACACGGCCTGCAGCAAGAGATAAGGACGCGGAGCTGAACCTGTTATCAACCCACCAAACTGGTTTCGCAGTGGCTGATTTGGACATGCAACTGGCAGCGGGAAGACGTTTTTGGAAAAGTGCCACAACAACAAATACTTGAGGAATCTGGGAGCATTGATGGCTGTCTGTCGGTTTTCAGGAACCCATAATCAGACGCCAAAAACAGCTAATGTAGTGACAGAAAGAAATCATATATGAGCAAGCCTTGGTATATATTTAGGTAGAAAGCTTAAATTTTGGGACAGTTTTCCACAGGTTTCACAGCCCTGTGTTTTCAGCTGGTCACATTTCTTTAACAGAAATATTAATATGCAAAATTTTAGGTTCTTTCCATCTATTCAAAATATGTTAATATATTAAATATTAAATACTCCCAGAGGTGGTCAGATAAACCCAATACTGCAAAAAGAGGTTAATAGAGTCATTGTAGGGTTGTTTCTAGTTTAGGATCAGACTATATTTTGAAAATTTCGGGTTTCATTTGAGCTTTGGCTATAAGATACAAATCACCAAGGAGCCACATGTTGCTGCTGGAGATTACCTCAAACATTTTAGTAGCACAGGGTGGTGGTACAGATCGAGTATCGTGTAGCCTAATACAGACAAGAACAATTGGGCGCATCACCAAGTGATAGAAACTTAATTACTGACATAAAACACACCGCCTACTGAACTCGACTGAAAGTAGGCAAACAAGAAATGCTAATTACAAGTTTCTGTTTACACCACTGACATGAAAAAAGCCAGAGGAAGAAAAAGTGAAGCCTTTTTATTTCAGTTAAATGAGGACAGTGTTTTCACGTCAAACCTGTTGTAAGTAACGACACAGTGGGGGGAAGGGTCCGCGTGAGAGGCGGCTAGTGACTCATCCTGTTGAGCTGGGACCGCAGCCCTCCTGCTGCTGCATAATCACAGTAACTTTTAAATTAGGTTATAAAAAAACAACAACCCTACATGGAGTCACCATTGTCCTTAAAATGGTTTCCATAACGAGGAGAGAAGTGTGGCTGTTGTAGTGTGGAGGCTCTGCTGAATGCAGTGGTGGGAGAGTATCCAGATCCTTTACTGGAGTATTAGTACTAATATCACACTGTCAAAGTACTTACAAGTTAAAATCCTGCATTAAAAATGTTACTCAAGTCAAATTATTTAAGTGCATTAAGAAAATGTACTTAAAGTATTAAAACAGGACTCTCACACATTTTCATGGATAACATTTCAGATCTTTCCATGACTCTTCAAGGACTCAGAATAAAATGTTTTTCTTTCCCGTCATTTTCTGGACATATCAAACTCTTTTCAAACACGATTTCAATACGTGATGGTTAACGAGATGCCATTTATGGACACATTGCAGCTTTGTTTCGTCAACAGCTACAAAAAACAAATTTGCCGTTATGTTACGTTAGGTGAAACGTTACTCACTGAAGATTACTTTATCACACGCAACAAAATTTCATGACTTTTTCAAAATTTGCTGTGATTTTCTTCTAAATCTTGTGGATGAAGCATGAAAAACATGACTGTAAAATTCCATGTTTTTTTCAGGTTTTCCATGTGTGGGAATCCTGCTTAAAGCGAAAGTACTCAATGCAGAAATAATTTAAATTATTCAATTAAAAGCAGCAAATCCTTGTTTTTGAGAAGATGGAACTCTGAAATGTTTTAGCACGAAAAACAAAATAGTTGCCAATTAATTTTATGTCAGTTGACCGATCTTTTTGGCTGCGCTTGTATATTTTCATGTTTTATGTGCAAAAATCTGTACTCATAAAGTTACCAGTTCATTGTTGTGAAGTAAGAAAGTACATTATTTCTGTCAGAAATATAAAACGGCATGCAATTCAAACACTCAAGTAAAGTACAAGTACATCAAATTTGTACTCGAGTGAAGGTACTTAATTGCATTTGTACAGTGTAGTTCAATAGGTTTTTCCCGTTTCCTGCTGGGTTTGAACAGTTCTTTCAAGACACAAAGTTTCTTTTTGAGACAATAAAAGGGAAACTTGTTAATTCTCTAATATTTGGCAGATTCAGTACTTTTCTAGTATGAATCTGAACGTACTCCATGGTGTTTTAACAAGATAACTGTTGCTCTTTAATATTTATTGGCCTTTGAATTAAAACTTGTATCTCGACTGTGGCGTTAAAAATGCTTTTTCATGAAGTGATGAATGGTTTGGTTTATGAATGTCAAAGTAAAGTTTACAGAAAGCTCATCCTGACTCTCCATTTCAAGATCTTTAAATGTTTTGTTTTGTCTGACCAACAACCCAAAAAAAACACTCTGCAACGATACTAAACAAACAGCAAATCTGAGCAATTTTTCCTTCATTCATGACTGAAAACATCAAATATCAAAATAGTTGCAGATTAAACAGTTGTTGTACTCCTTGTTGCAGTTTTAAACCGTTGAGATTATTAATGAAATGTTTGTTTTTTCCTCTTACAGTTAAAATCTTCCTCTTCTACGTGATTTTCTACGGATGCTTGGCTGGGATTTTCATCGGGACCATTCAGGCGTTGCTGCTCACGTTAAGTAGCTACAAACCCACCTATCAGGACAGAGTCGCCCCTCCAGGTAAAAACAGTCTTCACCTTTTCACTGGATGTTTCCGTTCAGGTTAACCCTTTGAAACCCGAGCAAGCCTGCTTGATGTCTTTCAAAAGCATTTGAAGAAGCTGATGAACAACTTCACAAGAATTGGCTCAACAATTCGCAAGAAATTTGTAAAGAAAAGTTAAAAGAAAGTGACCTGAAAATTAGCACAAAAAAGAAAATGACTAAAGAAAGTGCAGGTATATTATTTTTTTTTAAAATCTGTAAAATAATTTTCAGGTAATTTCCTTGTCACCTTTTTTGATCCCAATTCACAGGGCATTTCTTGCCAAGCTCCCACATTATCAAGCTAATTTTCTCAGGTTTCAGAGGTTTAAATGCTTGTGACAACTGTCTGCACAAGATAACTGATGACAGTCTAGGAGTTAAGGGGTTAAAGAGAGAGTTTTGGGCTCTATCAGAGCCGTGTTTGGCTGTGTGACGTCCCTGTGATGCTGTGGCTGTGTGTGGTTAAAAATGACGGTTGGGGCGTGCCTCAGAGCAGCTCGTCAATCAGCAGCGTTTCTGACCTTAGATAGGTTCAGCCATTTTGTCCTTCACTCCTCTCAGCCAGTCAATGTTTCCCCCCTCAGGCTGCAGGCGAACTGTTGTCGCTTACACCCACTGTGTCTGAAAATGACTCATGTGATTGTGTCACAGGCGACATGTTTATGTACACATGTGTGACCTAAGTTTGAAGCTCGTTCTCTGTAAAATAATGATTTAGTTTTTCCTGAATTTAGAGGCCCTTACAGCTTGATTTTCTGCAGAAAAAGTCAAACCTGTGATCGTGAGCACATCAAACGCCGCTACAGTCTCACTACCAGCGGTTTGAAATTTCCCGAGAGCTTGGAGACGGAGCAGATTTTAGGTGCCCAGCCTTGTCTTTGTTGTGCCAGTACTTGTTTGCACAGCACATGCTCTAGCCTTGGCGGTATTTTTAGCAGTCATTGTAAACGACCGGCCTCATGCACACGGGTTAGTTTGCCTGCCGTTTTGTCTGTCAGACGTCCACGGCTGTCGACAATCAAAGTGAGCCGGGGAGAGACAGAAGTGCGGAGCGCTTTGAGCTCAAGTGAGTTTCCAGTAGTGGCGTGATAAAGGAAACAGGGAGTAGTTAGATTTTTTTTTTTTTTTTCTCAGAGCTCAAGCCCGCCTCTCACTCTGGGGCTAAAAGTTTCCATTGTGAGAGAGACACACGTGAGAGTGGATGGGTGGGGGCAGGGGATTGGTGAACTTTCACAAGCCTCTACTGAAATTCAAATGACTAAACTTCCCTGTCTGTGCTGCTCGAAGAACCGCTCATAACTGTGGCAACAAACGAGCCGAGCGAGGACGAGAAACAGCACACTAAATGTCATGTTTGCTTTCACTCCTCTTACCCATCTCATTCTCTTCATGCCACGCCTCGCGCAGGCCTTGTGCACAAGGTCTGTGGAAAATTACAGCTATAAAGAGCTGACAGAGGCCGTCTGAGGAAATCCCCAAGACCCTTCACTGTGTGTTGTCCTAAGATAATAGACCCGAGGCTCTCTCTGGATCCTGCGAAGAATAGCTCACATGACATGCAGCTTCTGTCAGGAATTCACTTCAAAACCAACAAATTGTTTTTGATCAAGTTTCTGTTTTTAACTCTGCTAGAGTCAACATTTATTTAGTTTCTTATCAAAATAAATGTTGTGTTTTTCAGGTCTATCACACACCCCCCGCTCGGACAAATCTGAAATTGCTTACACTATTTCCGATGAGAAAACATACACGAAGTACATCGATGCCATGGACACTTTCCTCTGGAAATACGACGATAAGAATCAGACCGAGCAGAAGAATTTCGAAGACTGTGGAAGCAAGTATAATCCAACCACAATCAAAATCCCTGATTAACAGTCAAGATTTGTTTTTGTATTTAGATCAGTTAACAGTTCATCCTTTAAATAAAAATCTCTTTTAGATTTTTGAAATATTCTGTTCAGTTCTTGAGAAAAAAAAAGAATGAGCGTATTGACTTTACAGGTCTAATGTGTCTTTGTTTGGGACCGTTTGCAGGGACTCCTCAGTCATACAAGGACCGCGGCAGCGTGGAGAGCGACACAGAACCGAGGAAAGCCTGCAATTTCAGCAGGTCTTTACTCGGCGACTGCTCAGGCTTAGATGACAAATTTTATGGCTTTAAGGAGGGGAAGCCGTGCATCATCGTCAAGCTCAACAGGATCGTCAACTTCAGACCAAAGGTGGGTTGGTTCACGGCACGCTGACAACGTTTTAGAGATTTCCTTTTTACGGGTGCATTCACACAGGTGAAAGTCACTGCGTTTAGGATTAAAGTAATAAAAAATATTTCAGAGGGGTGTTCATACTTGTGTCATGGGTTTCTACTCGAGCGGGTTTTTCCTCGTGCTGTCTGTGCGGTAACACCTGAATTATACACCTCCTGTCCGAAACTGTCGGGTGCAGGGCCTGTCTCTTTAAGCCCCCTCCCAAAAAGCTCATTTTTACATCTTTTCAGCCACTACGTTTACACGAACAGTTTAGTGGAGCTACGGTTAAAGCTCGATCGGGCGATTCAACTGACACCTCATGGGATTTTTGATTATCGCCAAAATGAGCTCTGTGACAAACACGAGTTTATGATCTTTACAGGTTTTGTTCAACGATAATCTTCACAGATGAACTCCACTTTTGTGTGTTTTGAAGCGTAAATGAAATCGGCAGAAGCAAAAAGCTGTTGTTAGGCAATAAACTTAAACGTCACCACCCCGAATCGTTCAACAGATCAGATTTAGCGCGTTTAATTTTAAACGGTTAAAATAACAGAAACAAAGAGACAGATAAACAGATAATGTACTAGTGTGAGCGCGACTGTTGCTCTAAAGCTGTGAAGGCGGCGAGCGGGTTTAATGAGCTCTGAGTCTGCTGTGACGACGTCTAACGTCCCCGACAAACGCTGCGGTCCCATCTAACCATTTATTCTATTTGTCTCTCGAGTGTCCTGAAATATTTTTGCTTCTGTATGTCCACTTTGTCTCCCACAATTTGTTCTTAAATTTTTGTTCTGTACCGTGAGCTGCTGACTCGGGGACTATAGAGCATGTGCAGAGCGCCTCGGCCAGCTCAGGTCCGGCTCAGCTGTACACAAAAAAAATAAGTCGACCCCTAACCACATTATCTGGGTGTTAGCGCGACTTTCAGAAAGTCAACAAAGTTGAAGTTTTAGTGGGACTAACACAATAATTATAGCACAAAATGTCACCAACCAAGAACTTAGGCTACTGTGACAGAAATGAGCGTAACGGCACAAAGACAAAAAAAAAAACAAGCCACAGAAGAGACGCCAAAGATGCAGCTGAGGAAGAGTGAGATCAGGAAACCTCTGAACGTTATATCTGTTGAGTTTAACAAAGAAGCTAAAGAACGAAGAACGACTCCTCACCTGATGGATGATTTTCGCTGTAAAGCTGATCTGCGTTATTATGACATTTTTTTAAACTTAAAATTTTAAGAGCTTTACAGCACAAAAAGCCTAAAATAAAACCTAAATAACAGTGCATACAGTCCATGTTTGCTTGTTTTAAATATTTAGTCTTAACCTTTTAAAAACTGAGCTAATTGGCTGGATTCATTTCACAAACATGGGAGGAGGCAACGAGCAACCTAAGAAAAAATGAGCCAAAAATTAGCAAAAAAACCCAAAACTAAGTAAAAAAGGGAAATAACCAGGAAAAAGTGCTACAAAATATATTAGATATTTTTTTATATTATTAGCATTTTATATCATATCATAAATCAATCATAAATATGGTTTCTGGACATTTTTCTCAACATTTTAATTTTCAGGTTTTACCAGTTCGCAATTTCTTGCAATTTGCTCATTGCCTTTGCCCATGTTTCTAAAGAGAATAAATTTATTGTCAGGTTTCAAAGGTCACTTGTGAAAGGCATCTGAATGCAGCACAAGAAAAACAGAAGTCCACCCAGGTTTCAAAGGGTTAATTAGATAAGATAATCTTCTATTAGTCTCACAGTGAGGAAATTCACAATGTTACAGCAGCTCTGAGGTACAGTGTACGCAGCAAAAGAACAATAGTAAAAATAATCACAAATATCAAAATATGAAAATGTTAGATAAAATAATAATAGTCCCTGTTTTAACGCATTCGCCTGCAGACTCTGTTGGATTTGATGTCACTTGAACGCATCATGATGTGCTGCTTGTAAACAAAGTTTTTTTGGAGACTTCAGTCATCTGTCGGGCTGATCACTACAAGTTTGAAAATGAAAAACTCTGCTGGTGCACCGTTAAAAAGAAGTGATGTCACCAGCTCGAGGCTACATTAACTGATAATAGCCAAAACGTGACTGAGCTGTCGGAGGTAAAGAGTTGTATCATGGGTAATGTAGGCGGCAGATTTCGACAAGGAAGAATAATGCATTGAACTAAAAAAAGGTAATATCTCTGGTTTTGCTGCATCAATTTTTGATTTTAAAAGTCCTTCATGAATCAGACAAGATAATAGACATGCAATGCTAAATCAGTGGAGTCCTCTTTTAACCCATTGAAACCTGGATCAGCATCATTTCTTGCATTCAGACGCCTTCACAAGTATTTGACACTTGAAACTGCAGCAGGTCGGTTTGGTTTCTTTGGGGGAAAAACGCAGACACCAAGTACCGATTTTTAAATCAGATTAATTAATAATAAAGCAAATATGAATTAAACTCTTTTTTTCAGTCCACTAGATTGTATTTTACTGCAGTAAAAATGACTGAAATAAGATGAAGAGACTGAAAACTTTATCTTATTTGATAAAAACTGATGTTGAAAAGTTTTTTTTATTTGTTTCTGTTTTTAGATTCCCTCCAGCAATCAATCGCTCCCAGAAGGTCTGCAGGGCAAAATGCAGCCCAACGTGATCCCTATCTTCTGCAAAAACAAGGTACGTTTTATTTGCCAGCGTCCAGTAAAAACAGTGTGTGATAATGCTGCAAAAAGGTTCAGTTTTAATCCAAATTCAACTGTTGTGTTTGCAGCGAGAGGAGGATGAAGGCAAGATCGGGGAGATCAAGTACTTCAGCCTGGGCGGAGGCTTCCCCTTACAGTACTACCCGTACTACGGCAAACTGCTGCACCCCCAGTACGTGCAGCCTCTGGTGGCCATCCAGTTCACCAACATCACCCTCGGCCAGGAGGTCCGCATCGAGTGCAAAGCTTACGGCGCAAACATCGACTACAGCGAGAAAGACCGTTATCAGGGACGCTTTGACGTTAAGTTCAAAATCGACTCGTGACCTCAGCCATGACGAGCACTCTCATTTTGAAACAACTAAAAATGTAGAGAATAAAAGAGTTCAGATAAAACACCACTAGTCTTTGAACATTCATAATATACAGGACCTACACTTAATCTGTGTGCTTTACACTAGCTTTTTCCGTGTGTTTGTCGAGGGTTAGAATGTAAAATACAAGAGTAGCAATAGCAAATATTTATTCTACTGTACATGAAAATATTCCTTGAGCCATGGGATGTGTTCATCTATTACTGTAAAACCGCGATTCCACTACTGACGTGTAGCGAGCTGTGTTTCTGTCCCCAAAGTGTCATCCTAACGTGGTTTCTATATATTTTTGGAGTGTCCAGTGCTGTAGTCGAGTCCTGTTGTAATCTCTCCCGTCTTATGTCAGCTTTAGTGGTCCAAGGTGTGTGTGCGTGTGCTGGTGTCCGTGTGCAGGCGTGTTACTCTGTGTGAGTGTGTGGGGTGTGTGTCAATGTGCTCTGACTAACTGAAATACTAGCATGGTACTCTGAACCTTTAAGGCCCCGTGTTTGAGTTCATGACTGCGCTCCATGGAATCTAATTTTTATTTTTTAGTGTGGGTTTCTTCATCCGAGTTCAAGTTGACTGTGGAAGGATACATTTGTACGCCTTTTCTTTGTTGTTCACCTTTAGCTGTAGGATATGGTTTGATGACATTTCTGTTTGATACTCTTACATCTGTTCATTCTTAATTCATAGTGTAGAGCTTTGTGGGTCCAGCCTAGAAGACTGTCACCTCCATGGAAACAGTGGCAACTCAGTGCTTGAAATCTGTTTTGCTGGAGCCATCACGTGACGTGATGCAACTTACTATTGAATGTTTTAGCCATTTTCATGGTGGAAGAATTTTATATTTATGCAGTTGTACATTTTTTTCAAAGTGTAATGTATGAATCCAATACCAAAGTCGCTGGTCAAAAAAGTTAGAGAATATCAGAGGCAATGCAGTATCCCGTGTAATAAGATGTTTAGTCGGTGTGAAATACTTAATTCAATGTTGAAGATCAAAAACACTTGTCAGGAGTCTGCTCTTGTCACTTTATTTAATCTGCATAAGGCTGAAACAATAAAACAGAAAAAAATGAGACAACTGTCAAGTCTTTGAATATGTAATGTTTTCTTGTCACCGTCACCCGTCCAAAATCTTGAAGAAATACTGCACCTGTTAAAAAAAAACAAAAAAAAACCCAGAAAATAAATGACAGTGCAGACTGAATTAAAACTTAAAGTGAAAGTTCACCACAAAATCAAAAATTCATATATTTCCTCTAAGCTGTCGTGCTGTTTATCAGTCTACATTGTTTTGGTGCGAGTTTCCGAGTGTTCGGCATATCGGCCGTAGAGATTTCCACTTTCTCTCAAATATAAACTAGCAGCACTCGGCTTGTGGTGCTCAAAGTGCCAAAAAAAGATACACTTGAAAAACTCAGCAGCAATATCTCTGCAGAAATCATGACCCGGTTACTCAAGATAACCCACAGACTTGTGAGCGGTTTCATGTAGTAAAACTAAACTACCCGCGAACTGTATCGATGTGCACAAAGAAACGAGCATCTAAGGCCTCCAGGAGCAGCACCAGGCTCTGAAATCAATATATTTTAGCAGCAAAAACTGGAATTAAACCATCAGGGTTCCTAAACCGTACAAACTGGTTCCCAGTAGCTCACCTGGTAAAGTGAGCATCCTGTCCTATCAAAGAACGGGAAAAACTAATGTTTTTAACATCCGTGTTACTTGAAATTTTATCGCCAGAGGAGAAGTCACATAAAATGCAGTCATCTCATAAGAATAATAATAAAATATCACTTAAGTTTTGTGCAAATCTGTAATTGAAACCTGCCTACTGTGAACTCTGAAGCTTTTATGTGTCTCAAAAAAACAATTACTACTATGGCTAAACTACAGGACGTCATGCAACTGTGGAGTTTCTTGTTTCTAACCTAATGTTAGCTTGTTACTTCTGGCAATTGCATTTAGGTTTTAAAAATCCTTAAAGTGGCGTTCAACAACACGTTTAAGCACCATAAACGTTTGGTTCCCACAGAGCTTATTTTCTGCAATAATCCAAAATCCAACGGAAGAATCCCGCAGGCTTTTTGATGAGGGAACCAGCTAATGCTGCGCTCTGTTCAAAGGTCGAGATATTCTGACCTACTCGAAAAACTACAATGAAACGGCACTCAAAATCAGAGTTCCTATTTGTGAACTCTGGAAAAGCCCATGTACCCCGACTTAAGCAGTCTGAAGTCACACAGCGATGACAGCACCCGTGGACGCCACCGAGGCGCACACTGTAAATGATAAGAAATCAACAAAAAGGCAACATAAAGTATATTTGCATGTATTTAATTAAAATAATACATCTACTATCATATAGTAAAACCTGTTCTGCATGTAAATGTATATCAAAGTATTAGTATTTAGTATTATAATATTAGTATGTTTTAATAATATTAGTATTGAATATGAATATGTTAATAAAATATAAGGAGGAGGCCCTGCTGATGGTGCATTTGTTGGTGCACGAACCACAGAAACACAAATTCGTCACTGTGTCATGTTTTTCTTTATGTTTTGAGTCGTGCACCTGGAACTCTTGGAAATCACAAGCTGGAAATTTCAGGTTGGAAATCCCGACCTCCGACTTTGAATATAACGCAGCATAACCTCAGCGTCGGCCTGCAGAGTAACGTCATCCCTGCAGCACTTTATATATTATGTTAGAGAGAAGGCGGACATCTCTACCGCCAATACCTCCAACAATCGACCACTCACGCCAAAACAGTCCAGAATAATTAGCAGCACTACAGGTAAGAGGAAAGTTGCGTATTTTTAGATTTGGGATGAAACACGTAAACATCAAAGTATGAGCCAGTTTCCTCTCTGATGTCAGAATGGTGCTATTGTCAAATCCAGAGTAAATTCTCCTCTGCAGCGGGCCCGTCTCGGCCGCTGTGCTCCAGTCTTGGGAAAATGGCAGCTCAGTCAGTCACAGGCTAATGTTTAACAAGGAGGCATTTGTCCCGGCAACAGATCAGGAGTGAACAATGACGCTCGATGGGTCAGACCCACTCCCTGCAAAACAATGGTTTTGTTTCAAATTCCTCTGCCATTCTTGTTCTCCTCAAAACGCAGTGTGAGCTGAGGTTGCCCCGGCCCACAGAGCGGAGTCATGAGACTCGTCTAAAGACTCTCACAGAGTCGGGGGTTTTGTTCTTGGCTAAATGTAAGGTGGTTATTTATGCATGGACCGAAGGACGGCGGATCAGAGGAACTGCAGATGAAGTATTGTGGGTGTACAGTACACGGAGCGCACAATGTGACATGCCACCCACCTCCAGGACACCGTCCTCAGGGAGGTCTGTACAGTGGACGGCGTTTTTCACCTTGTCTTTGCCGTAAAGGGCGCGCAGCGTGTTCGGACGAAGGTGCCGGGAAATTTCCTGTTGAATGAAAAACATGTTGATTGTGATTCCTTCAACTCATAAAAACAGACAAATTATCTTTTTAACATTCAACTGCAGAACTAGAGCTGCAACGAACAAACATTTCTCAATTAATATCAATAAAATTTCATAAAATAGTGAAATATAATCTATGTTATGACACGCTCGCATTTAAAGGGACAGTTCACCCTCAAAATTTAAACTTAATATTTTCAGTCCTACCTGTAGTGCTATTAATCAGTCTGAGTGTTGGAGATATCGGCTGCTTTCTTCTTAATAAAATGGAGCTTGTGACACTCAAAGTTTCAAAAAATATGTTTGAAAACTAAACAGCAATGTCTCTGTCCAGAAGACATTGCTGTCAAGTTTTTCGTCTAGACTGATTAATATCACCACAGGTAAGAGGAAAAATATGTTTTTTTACTTTGGGTTGAACTGTACCTTTAAGAAGGATTAAACCACAAAACATTTGACTTTTTGGCTTAAGACCAAAATAAATCATTTGATGATCACAATAGTTGCCAATTAATTTCCTGTCTATCAACGAATCGATTAATCAACTAATCGTTGCAGCTCCACTCTGCTCCACCGACCTGGAACTAAAAGTGAAAAACACGGAAACATCTAACTCCTAAAAACAAGTCCTGTGTTACAGATACAGCAGTTTTGAAACTGAACATCCTGTTCTGTTGCATGTTACGAAGACACAATGATTACTCAGCAACTGGACATGTGATCCTGAAGAGGAAGTGACACAACACTCACACTCAGCAACCTTTTTACACACTGAACACGAATAAAGGCATAAATTACTACTGGCTTGCTATTTAAATTTCAGAATTTAAGCAGGGTTAACTAAAGATAATCTCAGTCTCTTGCTACAGGTAGTTTCACTTTTCCTTAATTTCTACGTAAAACATAATTTCCATGTTTAAATTACATATTAAAGCTTTCATTCTACTTATTTTTATTAAATTAAACCATAAAATAAGTCAAATACAATGTTCTAACCTTTAAATATTCTCTCATTACTGTACACAAAAAATGCATTAAGGAGACACCAAGTTCCCCTTTTTACTGCTCAGAAATGCACCTTTTTTCTTTCCAGGCGGTGGCTTTATCTCGAGCGTCTGTCTATTTCTCCTTCAACATCAGACACTCCCAAGGTCAGAGCCGGGTTACTTCTGCTGCCTCCAGGAAATGCAACCCTCCCACAGGGTCCGCCATCAGGGGAGGGACAACGTGAATAATTAATTCTCCAAGTAGACGACCATTAACTCTCGGAGAACGCAGACGGTAAATAACATACAGTGGTCATGTAAAAAGCAGACTGTGATATTTTATGCTTTCAAAAAGCCTGTGTAAGAGGTATGTTTGAGCGGTCGGGTCAACATCGAAGCAAACACACTGATCAAAGCCGACCACTGAAACCGAACCTCTTTCTTTTTATCCGATAATCAACAACATAAGAAGGTTTGTTTTGTCTCGGTGAAGACTCGGAGTCTCACAGCAGAGGGAACCTTTCCTATGACAACCTCTTTATCCTCTGGTGGTTTATGAGAGCGCGCACAAAAGGCAGGAACCAGCTTCAAGGTCATGAATCAACCTAAACAAAAGGTTCAAATGATCGGTTGTACTACACTGAATTGACTGCGAAAGAAATAAAAATTGTTGCAAGGGTCAAGGATCATGAGAACTGTGGTTCACCTGGAAACTGCGGGCCAACTGAGCTCTCTTTCAGCTCTTCTCAAAACGATGTTTTGAAGTTACAGATTTTCTCAGGATGATTTATGTGTTTTTCCAAAGATTCAAGATCTGTAAGTCTAACTCATCACATCGTGTGTTATTGTTTTTATTATTTAGTGTTCGTCATCTGGGTCACCCCTCTGTTCCCCTCCGTGTCCAGGGTTTCCCACACATTCATTTATTCGTGGCAGCCCACTACAACTGACCTATCGCTAAGCCCCGCCCTCGAACGCCACGAGCTGATCACATTTTGTGCAGGTACACAATGCACTCGAAGACCTCCATCGAAAAAAGCACCAGAAAATTAGATTTCCCTGTGGTTTTATTCACATTTATGCATTTACAACTTAAAAAATGGTCAAACGATGTGCATGGGGTAAATGCCACACTGATGGAGGTATCCTGAGAAGCTCGCAAATAGAGTGTATTTCATCTCCCTAAACCTCAAATAAACAGAGCAAAGTGTCTCCTTTGAATTAAGCAGCTCAACATAAAGAAGATAAACAAACATGGATGTCAAAGTTTGTACAAAGTATAAAGCAACAGAGTGTTGAGTGCCAAATCTGCTGACAAGTATATATAACCTCCTACATTATGTCGGCAACATGGTGTATTACGTCATCTTGCAGCAAATTTTGCTAGGTAACATTAGTTTAAGTTGGCTAATAGCAGCTAACATTATGTCCAACTTCAGCTTCGTAACGATAGCTCGTCATGTCATCTGTGCAACCTAGTATTTTTGTTCTTTGACGATCGGACATCAGTGTTAACTGTAGCAAAGCGTAGTAGTTAAAGCCCACCCAACTGAAAACGACTAACTTAGCTGTACCGTTACAAAGAAAGCAAAGGCTGGCTAACGCTAACAGCACGGCATAGTGAAGCCCTTTTGATGGCTGCGTGAAATAAGGAGCTTCTGTCCCAAAAAGTTCTGTATAGCATTAGCATCTTTGGATATGTCTTAGACACTGACAGTCGCCATTGTTAGTTTCAGCAGCACGCCGATTGTTAGTCTTGGTGAGCTAAGGGGGCGTCGGTTACTGAGGTTAATTAAAACATCTGCCACAACCGTTCATTAGGAGCACTGTTGAAATACATTGACCATTTGGGTATTTATTGCACCACACTCTCGGAGCGCAGAGCATACTCTGGGCACAGACGGAGCAGCAGGCGCGGTGAAAGTGAACTTAATTGTTAATTCTGCTGGGTCTTAAAGTTTGCTTTCAGTCGCAGCAGCTGCTCATTAATCAATCTGATCCGATCAGCTCTAATTGAATCAGTAAATTAGTTATCCACCCTGCAACTCACAAACTGCTGCTGAGGAAAAAACTGAACTCATACAAAACCCTCACAATTTACAAATATATTTACAAATATATTAAAGTTTGACCACCGACCAAAAGTCTGCA
The DNA here is from genome assembly GCF_026936395.1 of Plectropomus leopardus. NCBI lineage: Eukaryota > Metazoa > Chordata > Actinopteri > Perciformes > Serranidae > Plectropomus > Plectropomus leopardus. The sequence continues at coordinate 34,802,919 of NC_142180.1, read as the reverse complement.
GCACCCTCAGTCACAAACACGGCCCTGAAATACTTGAATTTCTTTACTTGGGGCACTAACTCTTTCTAAACCCAGAGAGGACAGTCCACCATAATCTGCCAGAGAACCACAGGCTCAGACTTTGAGGTACTCACCCTGACCTTTTTACAAACTGCCCCAGTGTATGCTGGAGGTCACGGTTCACGGTGTGATCAAGCCAACAGAAACATACTGATCAGAGAAATATACACTTAACATTTGACCGAGAGGAGAAAATACATCGCTGAGAACTTAAACCCTCTGAGAGGTCTCCTTAATGAGTCATTTTAAGAGGATATGGAGCTGGGGAACAAAGGACCCTGGGAACGTTACACTCCCGCACTTTTGGGGTTAGAAGTATTTTTAGCCATGCCAGTGGCCCGGCCCTGGGGATGCCAGTGTTGATCTGTTGGTCGGTCCATCATTAGTCTGACTCACCGGATGTAGACTGTGGCCATGAGCCCACCATCGGCCCGCTATTTAGGCCGGCATTTCCCCACCCCCCCCACTATCTGGGTGCTACTGATCTGAAAACCCCTTTCAACGGAAATTTACCTATTTCGTTGTTTTTTTTTTGGTTTGTTTTACTGCTTTCTTAATGTTACATTGTTTTGTGTTTTTGCAGTTTGCTCATTATACGCATCTGTTTTTTTTTCTTTTTACTAATCTGTACTGGTTATTATATTGCCACGTGTTTTTCACTTGAGCCCGACCAATATATCTGTCAGGCAAATTATATTTTAGTCTTATTTAGTTTAGTTTTAGCAGAACATAATGCAGAAAAAGATGTTCAGAGTAATTTAGGATTATCAAAATCCAAATGAAGTTTACTGTTTCAGTGCAATGATGTCATTTTTTGACAGTTATGTTTACTGTAAAACTGCCTTCATTTGATAACCATGTCTTAGGGATAACTGCATTACATAATTGCACACAAACACACCTATTTACGAGTTACGAGCACATGAACAGCCCTCCAAAGTCATAATTACCAGTGGGAAATTGGGAAATTTGATGATACCGAAGTTGTGACATTTGTGTTTCAGGGCAGCAGAAATGGTGGAAAGCATTTGATCATGTGTAAAATGTATTATGGTATTATGGTATACATAGACTGCTGTCCATGTAGCTTGACCTGGACTAAATATAAACATATAACATAGAATATATACATATATAAATAAAATGATATGCAAAAATATGAATAAAATGTAAACAGTTTACAACCTCTTATTCAAACTTGCTCTTAGCATTTATCTTCTTTCATCTTCTTTGTCGTTTCCAAGTTGTTCCCACTTTACAACCTCAAAGCAGACGAAAACAACGAAATTGGAATATCGACTTTCAAATTTGGAAACTACGACCTCATGGGACATCACCTGATCGCAGCGTGAGTACGGCCTTACAGAGCTGCGTGCATGGCTGCAAACTGAACTGGCTTGCAAAATAACATCAGTTTCTGACATTATATTCAAGTGATGCTGCTTCACACTATAGGAAGACTTCACGAAAATTGTTATTGGAAAACTCAAAATTTGTAAGTACTGGCTAAACTGTAACAGTGGTTTCTCGAGTACCGTCATCTGGCTAATTAGCATAACTGTGAGCATTAATCAGATTGTATCAGTCAGACAGATTTTGAACAAGAGGAAACAAAAGCAGGACTCTACATGGTCGCTCAGCTGAGAAATACTCGTCCTCAGTATAATATTAGAGTCTGTATTTCTCAGAAAACTCGATACAGAGCCGTGTTCATACTGTAGACGAGGCAGCGGCCTGTTGTTTACGTGTCGGCTGCCACATGAGACTGAAGCCAGCCATGATAAAGGGGAAATTAGGGGGAGATTTACTTAGTGATAAAAGAATTCTTTGCAAAGCGCTGCTCTCTGTAATTGCATTAGCTGCCCATGAGTGACCTACTGTCAGTGTTTAATTTGATTTTAATGAGTCCCATTGTGTGCTGGACTGATTTTCACGTAACAACTGCCGCCTTCTGCGGACAGTAATGGTCGGGGCAGAGCGACCCGATGGTTACATGACCGTCCAGAAGTCTAAAAATCTCACGTCTGATCATTCATGCACCGCTGACCGCCCGACCCCGCTGAGGTGAAGGAGTCTGACCGCACTGCATACGGATACCGCTGTGGTCTGGGCCCAACTTTCCGTGACTTTAACAAGTTTTCAAGACCAAACATTCTCTGAAACGACCTCCTTATCAGCTCTTTTTCATTAATATATAATAGCTTTTTAAAATATATATTATTTGAAAAACAGGTGAATTCACAACAAGATAAGACCTAAAGATTTAATATAACTGAGCAGGGCAAGCAACTTTAAATGACTGGATTTTGTATTTATTTTGCTGCCAGGCATCCTTTTCTTGAATTTTTTGGCAAGTTTTAAAGTAAAAAAAGGCTTTTTTAATAAAGTTTTTGGTAATTTTTTTTAAAATTCAACTTTGGCCTTTTTAAAAATTCTGGCAATTTTTAAAGACAAAAATTTGGCTAGATTTTATTTTTAATTATAGGTGTTGTTGTTTTTTTAATTTTACCCTTTTTTTTGTCTTCATAGATTTTTGGTAATTTTTAAAAAAACAGAAAGGATGATTTCTCTAAAAATTACAATGGTCTTTAACAGCTTTGCTTTTAAAGCTGGTTCACCTGTTAGTCCCATCGTTTTCTTCTCCTAAAACAGGAGTTGGGTTTTCATTACAGCAGAATGCTAAATGTGTAAACTCTACACCAAATTAATCAGAGCACACTGGGCCAAAGTTATATTTAAAAGCTATTTTTAAAATGGGGTCCAGCACAGTTCATATAAAAAGCATACGAGGTTTTGCCTGTATCATTATAAGGAACAGTACGAACATTCACACGTACATTTATATGCTGGTGAAAGTGAACAACTTCTGGAGATAACTTTTCTTTAACTACAGCAAGGATGATGAAAAAACACCTACAGCCACACCAAAATCCAATCTCAATCCAACACAAACAAACCTCTAAATATTTATCAGTTACTTTTCTAAATATTTATCAGTCCACAATCGACATGAACCACTCTTCACATCGTCATTAAACAGACAGATGGTCGACCTTCTACTTCGATCAAAACCCCAAAATGTGTTACTTTTATATGTATGTTTATGAAAAAATGTCAGAATGTGTTTTTGTTTTATTATATCTGCACTTAAAAAAGACATCACAGGGATTTTTGTATTTCATTTTAACAGGTAAGCAGCAGAAAAGTGTCATCTCGACCTTGAAAACACAAACTGACTCAACGCTCTGTGGGAGTGACTTTAAATTATCTTGTAAAATGATAATAGGCTCACATCAAATAAAAAGTAAGATCAGATAAACAAGTCTTGCCATCGCCAATAAAAAAGGAATTAAATGAAACTTTGTTGATGTTATTATTGATAACAGACGTATAGCGTCCTCAAAGACTCGCCCTGTAACTCTTGTATCTTAATCTCCTCTTATCTTAAATTTACAGCTTTAAAGCTGCAATCACATTTCTTGTGTTTTTATTATTATTACTTTCTCTTACACTATTTTATTACCAAAACTACTATAACTTCTACTACTGTCCGTGAGCACATCGCCCACTTTATTTTTTATTACATATAACAGTTAACTACACAATAAAATAAAAAAATCAAGGTTGTATGTGTATAAAATGTTTTATGTACATAAAATATGAATAATTATTAGGAAAAAAAATTGAAGCTCGGTGGAGACTTTGACAGTCGTTTCTCTGTAATCTAATTCTAATATCTAGTTAACAGTGGGTGTAATTAGCTTTATTGGTTTAAAAAACAGCAACATTAACTTGTGTAATCAGAGCGATTCAAGCTTCTGTTGCTCGGATGGATTTTTTTTGTGTGTGTGCTACAGTGCACTAAATTTAGCATAGTGACCAGCTACCAGGAACAGCTGATATCTTTCTCCATAAAAGCATTACGCAGATGGGTCAAAAATCAATAAGAAAAGCATATTTTTAACCAGCGTGATGCATGGATAGTATCTTGTGTGGCGGGGAGTTCAGGCCTGTTTGATCATCGCTCTCACTCGTCATCTGCTGAAAGACAAAGCGAGGCAGCGCAGCACGATGAGACCACTGAGCACGTGCAGCGGGGGGCGCAGATGATTTATGAAGGTGCTGATTTACAGGGGAAGTAATGAAACATGGTAGAAAAGAGTGGAGAGACGGCCTTGCTCAGGACTGGCTAACAGAGGACCGTTGTGTCTGTCCACTCTGATATCAGGACACGTCACAAGACAGAGCTCGGTCTCATGACTGAGTCGGCATAATTCAAAGCGGCTGAGGGCGTGGAGGTGTGAATCCATGAGCCGAGATATATGACGCCTGATTTAAAGTGTCATGTATGTTTCTGCTCTCCTCTGTGGGGGAAGATTACAGTCAAAGGGACAGTTTGGATGTTTTGGAGTGAGACTGTATGAGGTACTTATACACAGTCAGTATTACATACAGTAGATGGCGGCCGGCACAACACAGGAGGTAAGTAATGTACTGCTGTAGATGGGGAGCAACCTAAAAAAATCAATATCAGTTTAAGTTTATGCCAAATTTAGAATATTTTTACCGCTTTACCTTTCGTCAACTATTTTCAACATGAAGCTGTAATCCATGCTCTCTTAAAAATCACCAGTCTCCTTTGACAAAAACAGTGATTTTATCTCTCTGAATTAGGGATGGGCATGAGCACTCAAGCACTTGTTTTGGACGTCAGTATTCAATCAACGTGTAGCGTAACCGCCCAACCTCCCACATTACATTACTATCGGTTCCAATGATTTTTTAGGCTTCATTATAATCTAAAAAAACAAAGTTTCTTAGTATTTTTAAGTATTGAAATGTTTTGAAGTTTTGAATTTGCCATCTCTAATGATTCGGTGTCGGCATAAGTTTGTTGGGACTTCAGCGGCTGGGCGTCAGGTGTTCGCCTCTGGTGCTGCGTAACCTCGTGCTGATCGGGCGGACAGCGAACTGAACGGGGGCAGAGTGGCTCCGTGCTCCGAGAAAAGTCCGTTTGTGCTGCGACTAACCGTTGTAATGCCAGAATCAGAGAATTTGCGGATTTCCTTATGCTGACTTTGAATTTATGGTTTAACAGGCTAACTGAAGTCTGACTGTTCAATATGTGAGTTTTAAACTGCACTTGTTTTCTATTATCGGCCAATTTACACTCCTATTCTCACATTAGACTTTTCTGTAAGCACTTGAATACTCTATAATAACATTATTATTATTACTTAAAATGCCCATCCTCACACAGAGCGACGTTAGTCGACTGAGGACAAACTAACAAACTGAGGCAGAGTTAGACAAGCAACTCCCGTGTTTTGCGAGGTAAAATTACATTTTTTGTCAAAGATTTTGAAGAGCATGTAGATGAAAATGACGGCTTCAGTTATACATTGAAAAGAGCTTTCTGACATCGAGGTAAAGCGGTGAAAATATTTTAAATATAGCGCACAGTTAAACGAAATATTGCCAAATATATATTTTTTTGTTTTGGTGGCCAAAATACAGAGCGTCCATCCACAGCAGGACATCGCTCAGCTACTGTGGTGGTCCTTCTGCCTGTTTCTGAGTGCCGACTGCCGTCTTCTTTAGGTACACTGGTCCCTCATACAACCCCCCAAAAATTTGAACAATCCCTTAAATTGATCCACCATCAACTCCAATGTGATAAAACATGCTTGCGGTAACTTAATGGAGCCACTGAGCTGTGCAGTCATGTGCTTTTATTCACACAAGACCTGCGTCGTTTATAGATTAGACTGAAGTCAACTGGAACGAATCAATATTAGCCGGTCCACAAACACCTTTACTATTAAAAATCATTCTGACCTCTTCATACAGTCACAGTGTTTGTCCTGTCCCACCTGATAGCGACATCTGGAATGTCTTCTCACACCTCATTTGACGACAAAATGTCCTGTACTTTGGTACAGAGCAGAACAATGTTACAGCGATGCCCTGTCGGTGACCTCATCAGCGAGCCTGTAGCACGCTGATCTGGTCCACAACATTTCTCCTCTGAGGTCTGAGCGCTGCTGTGACTCTCCATTTATCTCCTGTATCAAATGGCCGACCTCCACCGAAGAGCAGGAGCGCTAATGTTTAGGTTATTTGTCAGATAATAGAGAGGTGGTGAGGCGGAGGTCAGGGAGTTATGAAACTGCTTCAACTCCCAGTTAGTCAGAAGAGTCTGAAGCAATCAGGGAGGTTACAGAGGCTTCAAAGGAGAGGAGTGTGAGAACAAACGACAGCGGCCGAGAGAGACAACCTCTGACCGCAGCCTGAACTACAACCGGTACAAAGTTACACGCTAAAATATAGTTATTCGTTTAAAAATTAAATAAAAAAAAAACCCAAAGTGCAATCCCCTTTAATTTATTTACCACGTTTTCTGGGGATTTAATTTGTGTCATTACACTATAAAGATAATTTTAAAGACGATAAAAACATTCCTCATACACGGTTTTAAAGGCTGCGCTCAAACTGCAAGCCTCCGTGCTCAATTCAGATTTACTGATGATTTTTTTTTGCCGATGTTCAGATTATTTCTAAACTGTGGTGAAAACCAGATTGTAACGTTAACTGGTCCTGAACTCAGCTGCACGGACGTAAGAACAATAACATCACACGCAGCGTGCTGTCGTATATGGAGGCCACTGAAGTCAGTGTTTACGGTTTTGTTTATAAGTCGATGTGCAGTGGAGGAAAGCGAATTTGTGAGCAGATGATGACAAAGAAGAGAAAGAGAGACACATTTTTATTCTGGCTTTATGTGAAGCTATGGTCCTACGTGGAAGCAGATCTGAAGCCAGGGTTGGTGGATTATGATTTGCTTCACTGAAACAGATTTCATCCCAAACTTAAGGGTGTCCATGTGTCAAGGGCTACCTTTAACTATATTTTCTGTTTGTATCCACAAAGCGACAAACTGTGACGTATGTCGATCTAGAGAGACATAAAAGTTGCATGTACTCTGATATGAGTGTTCGGACTGAGGCTGCTTTCTGTCAGTCCTCCGTCTTAACAGTTTTATTACTAAAATACATTGAGCTCCATTTGCAGGTCAGGTTCAGGTGGTTGACCATTTAAAACATTTTAGTTAAATTTATTTTCATCATTGGAATATTCTATTATTAGGTTATGTTCTTATCATTATTAATCATTATTATTATTTTCTTTAATTGCTCGCACCATGGGGTGGAGGGGGGGCTTGAGTGGGTGGAGGAAAGTGGGCATAAGTGTATAGTGAACTGTCATCTGTCTGTCTGACAAAAAAAATATTATATTATCATGACAGCAGCTGATGAATGATGGGCTAATGAAGCCTAAATATTTCCTTTTTTAGTTAACAGTCCGCCCCCAAAGTGTGTGCTTAGAAAAGCTGATGACCCCTGGTGTAGTGTCATGTGACCTGGAAATCATTAGCCAATTAACTAACCCCTTTCCTGCTCTGTGTCTGGGATGTCGGTCAGATTTTGACAGTGGCCTGGAGGACCGACGGTTTAGGACAGAAAGCATGAAAAAAGAATTAAATAAATTGAATTTAAAAAAGGAACAGAGGAAAAGACAAGACATGACAAAGCAGAATTATTTTTAACAAGACTGACAGCTGAGTCATGGGCGACTGCTGGACTGGCGGTGGGATCGTGCAGGTGTGTCCCTCATTTTTATGGTGGCAGAGCGTCTTATCATTAGGATCCACATCACGCTCCAGCGCAGCCCTGCAGCGCTGGTTCCACAGCACCCACAATCACACACATGCATTGCACATGTTTACACACTTGCTCACACAAACACACACACGCACAGACCATCTCTTTTACGTAGTCATAAAGGCCTCAAAATCTTTACAGTGTGCACTGAGCGAAGGCTACAACAACATCCTCCAATTCCTCGAGCCCTTTTTGTTCAGAATCCTTCAAAAGCAACACGTCACTCCTTTTCAGCCGACCAGCATTTGAAATGAAATAAATTTGATCTCAGGTTTTACTGAAAATACAGAGCTCCTCTGCCACCTGGCTTCCAGCTGCCAGGCTAAATGACGATGTACCAGACTAAGACCGCATAGTAACGCCGAAACTCTGAGGATTCAGCCGGGCTTATGCAGGATACAAGACAGAGAGAACGCCAAATAACTGCCTGCACTGGCTCTGAGATAAGATAAGCTTTCATTGATCCCCAGAGGGGAAATGCACAAATAACTTAAAATGTAAAAGGACACTGAGGGAGGACAATAACACTGTTGTTGCTTTTCCAGGCCTAACAACCAAACTCACACAGCTGCAAAAATAGTTTCTTTTTAGTGAGAATGGAGACACATTAGCTCCGAGGGTAGACTGAATATGAAAAATTACCGAGTCCAACACATCGCAATATCAGATCCTTTATGAAAGCAGGATTTGCTGAAGTGCCGCTGCATTAAACTACATTAGTTTCAGCTATGTGGACCCGTTTAATTGGCAGCTGAGTGTTTGTCACACATGAAAATGGCATTTTCTGAGATTTTTGTTGTTTATGAGAATTTATTAAATAGGGTAATTTTTCATATAATTTAATTGTTTTTGTCTGATATTGTTTGTTTTGCATCAGCAAACTTTAAAATCACATGAGCCATTTTTGTCCAAGAAAGAAAAAAAAATCTGTCCGGAGCCACAAAACATATGTCAGCCTCATAACGAAGGTAAAACAATCTTTAAGTTGATATTAGCCTGTAAACATTACTAATATGTTAATCTAAATGAGCATTTATTCATATGTTGCTGCAGTAGGCCATTCATGATTATTTGGTACTTTAACTTTGCAGTGTTGGCAGTGAAAGCAAACAAATCTGCCCATGCACTATTAGATTCTCTATTTTCCTCTGAGACTTTCCGTGTTTTGGATTTAAAATCCATCGCTAGCCTGACTAGAGACACTCAAGACAAGCCATCGTTACTGACGTCAGGTAAAATGTAGAGAAAAAGGCACCACACATTTTAGTTGATGAAATGGTGAACTTTTTTTTTTAAATATCATGTATAGGCTGCACATTTTTACAACTGGAGAATGTAAAAATCCACGTTTATTGGGTTTTTTTTTGTTTTGTTTTACTTGTTTTGTGGCATGTTAATGGTTTGTGATGTGTCGGTAATATGGTGAATCTCGTGTGTATTGTTTTAGTGTCATAAATACAATTTTTAAAAAGATAAACAAACTTGAAATGTTAAAAATAAACAGAATTCATTTCCATATCATTTTTTCAAAGCCACAGAGAGTTACTGGAGAGGGCCTAAAGACTCTTTGGCCACATGTTGCCTACCCCTGTTTTACATAATTGGAATAAATTGTATCAATAAATTAATCCCTCCAAAAGTACATTATGTGCTGCCCGTCCTTAGCAACAAGGACATTTGAAAAACTCACCTCACAAGGAGAGTGATGGATGGATAACCACTCAGAAGATGTATTGATTTTCACCACATTTAACAAAACGTTTGACATTTTACTTACTGGACAGGCGTCTAGTCTAGAATGTAATGAGGAAATAGTAAATAATATTCGACTCACGGGGTCGGCGGGCCCGCAGAACTCCCTGAACGTCTGCGGTGTGTCGGCGCCGTGGATCTCGAGGACCATGCAGGGTCCGGAGCACAGCTCTGTCACCATACTCTGCAGGGAGAGAGACACCAAACAACAGTGATTCAACTTCAAACAGATTATCAACCAAATCCGCGAGATTTAGCCACTTTTCGAGATCTTTACAAAAGATTAAACAGTGTTTATGTTTCTATAAGCAAAAGTAACAGTTGACAGAAGTGCGATGCAGGTGCTTGCTATGATGGCACAACAGTGTAGTGTTTATACTCACAGGATACTCTGTGACGACTCCTTTGTAAACTTCATAGAACTCTTCTGCGTTTGCCCGGTCCACGTTGAACTGTGAGGAGGAAACATTACTCATGAAAAACAACAGAAAGTTTCTCAGTGCAATATAAATGATGCACTCCGTGAAATTAAATATGAAACAAAGTACAGGCACATAATTGAGGGAATTTTTCTAATCAAATGAAAATACTTCTTATGTTGTTTGAAACTGTGACAATGCATCCATTATCAGAAAAGCTTTCCATGAAAAAATGACTAACTATTAAGATCATTGAGGCCATGAAATCACCCACAGAACAAAAGGCACTGCATGAATTGTTAATATGCTCTTATTTTACTCCCGTTAGTGCACACCACGCTCTGCATGCGGCTGCAGAGATAAAGCCCTGATTGATTTATTTTTGTCCTACGGCCCAGAATGTGCATCACATTTGATGTGGCAAAATGAACGGACTGGGAGGTCACTGTCTGCAGCAGCTCAATTATGAGGTCAGGCTGGATCAGAGGCAGTCAATACGGTGCACATATTAGTTACATGAGTGGAGCTAAGATACGTGGGCATATGAGCACACTATATTATACATGTATATGTGCGCCTACATTTTAAGGCAAGTTACAGTTACGACTTCTTCCATGGAGTTTGGATAAAATTTAAACAAAATTAAACGACCTAAAACTAAAGGAGAAAAAAACCCACAAACCGACATCAGTTAGGGTTGTGGACAATTTTGTACAAACATTTACTGTAATACAAAAAATAACTACTTCTGTTGAACAGAACTGGGAAATACCTGCCATTTGTTGGCAAGTTTTCTTGGCAATTTTGTGTTTTTCACTTTGCATGTTGGATTCCACTGCCTTAGTTTCCATTGTGCTAAATTTGAAAAACGCATTAAATAAAATACACCGAGGCTTGCATGCACTGCATTGTACCAGTTTCAGCAGTGTCACAAATTCTTGGTTAAAAAGCCACTTTTCGTAGAATTGGCACTTCCATGCTGTCCAGGGTACGGTGACTGCTAGCTGTTAGTGTTTTGCAAGCAGCGGCCTGCATGTTATGTCATCAACTATAGCAAAGTCTTCAACTACGATGGTAATCCCTGATTGGACGACTGGATTATAATTTCTGGTGAGTGTTTGGGGTGTCAGAGAGTCCAGACTGATCTACCTCTTTCCCAACAAAATTAGTGCATGTTCACAGGTTTTTTTCAAATAATGGGTAAACCCAGGTGATAGACTGCCTTCCCACTGCCAGTGAACACAGCGCTGCAGCAGATCAGTCTGCCTTTTTCTGCCTTTCTGTCAGCTTGTGTGAGTATGTGACAGGCAGGAGAACAGGTAAACAGTTGACAGCAGCAGGAACAGAGGTCTGTAAAAACTTTACGGTGGTTATTTCTTTTTATATACCTCTCACTTATTCAGTCTCTTTTAAACTCGGTGACTAATTTGGATGCTTAGGAGGAGACGGACAGCTGAAATTACTGCGTTCCCCCGGGTGTTGTGTTCCCCTCAATGCTAATCGGAGCCGGATGCGACAAAAACCCGTGTCCACTGCAGAATCATTTGACCCAAGTGTGAATGCTGATCGTACGCGTTCTCATTAAATTAAAAAGGCAGATGTTAGCGGGATTTTTGTGCATCAGGAATGAGATTATACAGAGAATGAAACAGAATATTGAGTTTACTTGATCAGGATGGTTTTACCAGGCTATTTAATAACAACAAAAGATTTATTTTTAGATTAATGATTTACAACACCTCTTAAGAGTTTTCATATTAAGACAGTGAAAGGATATGCAGCAAATGTAGGACAGACTCGACAAGAGTGTAACACAAAGACAGGAGAATCATTTTTACCATCTGAAGGGCTGAGATTTCAAATCCAGCTGCAGATATGGAGTTCAAGATCTTCCCGGTCAGACCTGCGAACACATCAAAAGTGTTCATATTTATGAGCTTTTATGAGCTTTTCTACAAGTTTACACAGAGTGACAAGTGAGGTGTTTATAGCCACAATAAACTCTTCAATGTGATCCTAAGCAAATCATTTTTTTGGCAGCCTTCGCAGTTAATTTAAGTTAGATAACTCAGATTATTATTACTGAATGAGCTGTGAAGCTGTCATACTGCTCCTGTTCAAACATAAATGTTATCTTATGTTGCCATGACCTCAGATTGTACTGTCCTCTTTGGACAAAGTACAGTGTGATTGTCTTACAGATGTCCTATCTATTAGAGGAAAGGGGACATTATTTTTGTACAGACAGTTAACACTTCAGAAAGCGAGATACAGAGCCGTACGTCGTCGCGGAGGCTGAACATTAATGTAAAAATGGTACAATCACAGTGACAAAGGTGCAGCAGTGACAGTGAAGGTCAGACTGCTGCAGACACACATAATTGAAAGAGGGCGCCAGTCCATAATCTCAGTCAGACATCCTGATAAAAAAGCAGCCCGGGTACTCGTCAGGCAGGACACAAAGTGACTACATTTTCCGTTTAAACACTGCTGTGTGTGATCGTGACTTTCAGTTTCAGCGCAGATGAATTTCTCTCTTGCTTTGGTAACTGCTCCGTCACAGACTGCTTCATGTGTGTATCAGGTGAGTAACCACCTTCGGAGTCCTCTGTGCCCTCCCCAGGCAGCGGCCAGCAGCCCGCCTCAGATAGGCACACGCTTAGCGCAGCTCCCAAAAGCAGCTGGTGCTGTTGCTAGGAGATCCTATTCTGGGTGCCTGGCAACAGAAGCTTCTCTATTCCAGTCATGTCTGAGTGCATGTGCAGCCACAACTTCCCTTATCAGCGCTGTGATTGGCTGCGTCCGGCACACGTAGCTGTAACGTAATTTAGCCTCCTAAGTGATCTTCAGGGGACGTGTTTGTCTTTGAACTGACTGACCGTCTCGGTTCGGGCTCAGCTGGGCAAACCCCTCCGAATGGGCTACCGTATTTTGGCTCAGACCAAATGTATCACCTCACATCTGAGGTAAACATTGTGTTGTAACAATAAATTAATTTAGGACCTTTTACAGAGTGCAACACCAAACTAGGCTCTATTTTTTCATTCATTGCTGACATTTTACCAGGTTATACTACATATGACATGAAAAAAAATGTATGTATGTGTACATGTATGACATCATCAAGTCTACAACTTTGTGGTGTTAAATATACAATTAGCTGACTTAGACAAGTCTTGCTGGATTTAAATTAGGGATGAATGTTTAAGTCATAACCACATCTGAGTATTTGCATTAAATTATCATCAAGTAGAAATAATATATAGGAAATAAGCATCCTTAAAAAAAGGACCACATGACACTTATTTCAATACCAGAATACCATCACAACAGTGGGCAGAAAGGAGATAATGTGTGACTGCACACAGTTTCGTCTGTGTTGGCTGGCTCAACTTCGTCATCTGTACTAGCAGTTGGGAGTAAAAAATACTCACAAACTTTTTTAAATATATAGTCCTGAAACATTATCCCCACCACTCACCATCTTTCTCAGCTCAGCTGTCTGTTTCTAAAGTAGAGACTGACCTCTGGTGGCCAAAGCTGTGCACTACATCACCTCACTACAGCATCTCTGTACTCAAAGTTCACGCCAAATAATTTTTTCCCACTGAAGGTAGTTCTCATCACCCTGATGTTTGTTCAAGTGTTTTGCAATTGGTCAAATGGGTGTTTTGTCGAGAATTTCACCACGGATACTGCTACTGCACAGACTCCGGCTCTTGATGACGTCACCCTTGCAAGACGGAAACGCCCGTACCTCAGATATTTTAACAAATATAAAATATAAAACAATTTTTTAACAAAAAACAACTAAAAGTAAATGGAGTGTGGTTATCGAATGTCAAGTCCAGTCAACAAATAGTGGCTGCTATTCAAAATGCCTGCAACTTCTGACCAACTGTCAAACTGCTTCTCACCTCAATGTACTCAGAAATTGATTTTGTTGGGAACATAGATGGTATAAAAGAAGTGGGCATAGCCTTCGGATGTGCTTAAGTGCCTTGAACCTGATTTCTTTCTACTGGCCAGCAGGGGGCGACTTCACTGGTTGCAAAATGAAGTCTGATTGTACAGAAATCAATTAGAAAATGACTCTTCTTCTCACTTGATTTATTACCTCAGTAAACGTTTTCCTAATGAGTTTATGGTCAATCACTAGTTTCAAGTCTTCTTCCACACAACATGTTCATTTTGCAATTTATGGTCCCATTTACAGTAGATGATAAAGCAGGGTGTATTTAAGGGCGTTGCTACCTTGTGACTGATAAGTCGCTTAAATCTCAGCGATGTTAATCCATTGCAGCACCACTTTCTCGTCCAAAAAGTGATCACTTCTTGCTACAAAAAAATATGGTGATGGCCAAAACACCAAACTCCAGGAATCAAAATGCTACTCCACAAACCACCGTGCGACGTCACTGCGGCTACGTCCAATTCTTTTGTGCAATCTGTGGTTGAGAGGGAAGACTTTAACAACATTTTTAAATAAGCCATCTTCTCTTTACTATTTTAACAAGACGAATGGCACTCCAGTAAGTATGTTAAGACTATGTATGGTGTCATGATTGTGTCTTATTGAGCAAAACAACAAGTTATACTGTAGACAGCAAAGCCTGCTTCAAATTATGTCTGTTGCAAGCCAATGCCTATCAAGCAGCCAGACCACAGTGAGCTCAGAGAAATCTGTGGGCTGACTCTGAAAGGTCGCATACACTCCTACTCAGATACAGGCCAGTAGTAGAAATACTTAAATAAAATGTACTTCGAGGACAGAACATGTGTGATTAAAAAGTCTTCAAGTGAACAGTAAGAACAGCTGTGGCCGTTTGTTTTGGACTAATATCATGCAGCAGGTGACAGCCCTTATTTTTAATTAACAAAACCAAGTGAGACAAAAGTAGAGGAGACATGAGCGAGATTTTGTCATACTGGATTAATCCAAACAGCCTAAATTACACCATAATTGTAACTGCTGATAACCATCAGCAATTACGCGCGTATTAATTGAAACAACCATGCAACCGAATACTCTGTTTTGGAGGAATTTAATTTTGCAGATTGAGAGTTCAGCAGTTTCTCAATTATGCCCCGCAGCAAATCAAAGCATGCCCATACTGTTTTAATGAGACCTCTCTTACAGACCTTTCTCACGGCACACAATCCAACTTGTCGTAGCAGGACAAGCACAGGTGGAACTGCAGCAATAACATTAATGATGGCTTCGTTCCATTTGGGTGTGGCAGGATGTCATGCCAGCGAGCAGCATTCAAAGCACCAGGGTCCTGGCACACACAGTGCATATTATACCGTCTTCATGAATGTTATTTCAATGGGTCAAAATATGCTGCCATGAGAAAGGTCAATACACTGGGAATAACAAAACCTTAGTGTGAGGGCCTAAGGACAGAGGGATGTAGTATGCTATAAAGCCATCTGAAGCAAAATGGGACATTTCTAGGATCTTAGCATGTTTCTAGGATTTTAGGACATTTTTTGGATTTAAGGACATTTTTATCATTTCAGGACAGTTCTAGGAATTAAGGACATTTCTTGGATTTTAGGGACATATTTAAGATTTTAAGACCATCCTAGGATTTTTAAGATTTTAGGATGTTTTTAGGATTTTAGGATGTTTCAAGGATTTTAAGACATTTGCATGTTTTTAGGACATTTTGACAATTTTAGGACATTTCTAGGATTTCAGGGCGTTTCGAAGAATTACTATTTTGTTGGACTGTACCCGACTCAGAATCATGCCAGTTAAATCGGATTTAGCTGTTCAATACGAATATTCAACAATTTATTTTGTTTTAAAGTTTTAAGCTTTAAAGTCTCCGCAGGACATTAAGTGTGACTGCGGCATTAATTTGGTAAACAAGCTAACGGCACTAACGGCAGATGGCAAATGCGCAACAACAATTTTTGCCGACACTAGATATCAACAATAGACAGAGACTGTATCCTGTTAATTTGCTGTGAGCTATCAAAGTCACCACATCGTTACCTTCGACTGTAGTTTCTCTCTCCCTCTGTGCCGCTGCCTGCATGTCCGCAGCTGCAAAGAGCAGCATGTAGGTGAAGAGCACTCACTCTGGAACAAAACCTAGGGACCACAATGTCTCCTAATTTAGGCCTACACTGCCCAGAAAAGACAACGACTCGACTTGAACCAATCTCAGCCGACTGATGATTTAAGTCTCCAACTTTCAAGGGGAAGCCTTACTATTATTATATATATATATGTATAATTTCTGCATAGTACTTTTTATTATGTTGCTTTCTTTCTAATGAAAACGGCAAGAGAGGATGTGCATGTTCCAATCTAAAAGTCATCTCAGCTCACAGTGTTCGCGTCTTTGTCTCTGCTCATTTTTGTTTTGAGGGTCCCCTGATGTCATGGAGTGTTTTCAAACAAGAGCCTACAACAATAACGTGAGACTGTGCTCTGAGCCAAATGCCAACATCAGCATGCAAGTATTATGTTCACCATTATCACCATCCAGTTTAGCATGCTGAGATTAGTGCAGAACACAAAGTACAGCCGAGGCTGGTGGGAATGTTGTTATATTTGAAGGTATTTGGTAATTTGAGGGTACTTGGGTGGCGCTAGAAGAAATGTCAGAGTATCACCAAAGTTATTTAACGCCATTCCTTAAGCCGTGCCGTTACCATGGCTAAAAATAGAAAATTAACACAGCACAGGGAGCACAAATACACCCATGGAAACTAGATATAAACCTGGTCCAAATCAGATAACAAACAAATAACCACTGAGATCGAATCAGAAGGAAAGATTAAATTAATTTATATGAGACCACGGGGAACTTGTTTACTCTAATGAGCAGCGTTTGGGCTTATATGTACAGAACAACTTGTGCAGGTCTCCCCCTCAGTCAACAACTCTGTGTGTGCATACTTCAGCTCTGTCCGGAGAATTTCACATTTCACAGGTCAGAGCTCCGGTGGCATGCTCCGTGAACAGGGATCAGTGCAGGGATTTGGAAAAATCCAAAGCCAAATTTGGTAACCACGACGTGCCTTTGTGTGACACAAACACATTAACAGAAGCCATAGGAGGAGGGGAGAAAATACTATATGAGTCAGCAGACTTATAACTACATACAGGCCTGTCATAATAACTACTACTACTACTAATTTTAAGACTATTTTATGCCACTGATATAATGAGATTATAATAGCATGACACTGTAGGTACACCCTTTCAAAAAGTAACAAACTTTGAATTCTCTGAAGGTCAGATGCAGCGCATCCAGAAATGACAGCAAAACGTGTCTCAGAATAATGGGTTTTTTTCTGTTCATTTAGCTTGGGCGCTGTGAAAAAAACACCTAAAATGATCAATAAAGCCACGCTTTTTCATCTGCTTCAATGTTGTAAACCGGTGATGGAAGAAGTACTCTGTCCCTAAGTAAAAGTACTTTTATTGTGAAAACACTTTGTTACAAGTAAAAGTCCTGCATTGAAAATGTTACTTAAGTTAAGGTAAGTAAACACAATTAGGAAAATGTACTTAAAGAATTAAAAGTTAAAGTATTAATGCAGAAAAACAACTAATACCCACCCTATCATTTCATTCTTACTTGCATAAACTATTAACGTTATTAAAACATATTTTATAGATTCTTCTATAAGAATGGTCAGTGGTCAGTTAAATGTAGTGAGGTAAAAAAAATATTTCCCTCTGAAATGTAGTGAAATATAAGTAAAGGCACAAAAAGGAAACACTCAAGAAAAGTAACTCAGATTTATACTTAAATACAGTACTTGAGCAAATGTACTTAGTTACACGCCAACACAAAAAAGGGCAGTAACATTGGATATATGGACATGACCTTGATCATTTTTGCTGACCTTAATAGCTGCATAATCAAGGGATGTAACAAAAGACAGAAAAGGACCAAGACAGACACATAACTGATTATATAAAATAAAATATTTTTTAAAAAATCTTAAAAAAAAACAAAACAAAAAACTTCAAAAATCTCAAAAAATAAAGATTTGAATTAAAAGATACTTACATGTTTATCAAAATACTTGGCTATCATGGGACTAATTGATTAATCAACTAATAATTTAATCTATAAAAAGGGAAACATCATTAGGTGTACGGACATTACCTTGATCATTTTTGCTGTCAAGCCTTACTGTGTAATTTAGGAAATGTTTCATCAGTCGGGCAGAAAAGGACAGAGACAGTCACATAACTGATCATATACAGAGAGTGTGTGTCTCCTACCTTCTGATATGGCGTGAGGTTTGATGATGCAGCAGGTGCAGTCTGTATAGAGGGCTGTGTTTGAGGGACCGTGGCCAATCGTGGATGGGAAAAAAAATTCAAGCTCCTAAAAAAAACCCCAAAACAATAAAAACACTTTAGAGTGCATAATCGTTTCTGAGTGAGGAGCACGGGGTTCAAGTGCACACGGGAGTGTGAATAACAGGCTGGGTTCACAATCTTACTCTCGCTGCTGCAGCAAGTGAGTCAGAGCCATGACCAACATTTTTGATGCCATCTGTTCCAAACTGGGCACGGACGCTCTGCGGCGCCTCCCTCCGCGCCGCAGCAGGGTCTGCAGGTCCCAGGAGCCTCCTCCAGATAGACATGGCCTCATCACCCATCAGCTCCATGGCAACCACGGGGCCCGAGGACACAAACTGCACCAGGTTGCTGCGAAATGGAGCAATAACCCGTTCACATGAGTGGGATTTCTACCCGCAGAAGGTCAGCTGTGTTAAATGTGCTCAAATGTCACTAAAGTGTCATTGGGATGATTGCCACAGGTTCTGTTAATGATAGACGTGTCTTCTGTTGGCTCACACCTGCTTAAAACTGGCAAATCATTTACAGGCACTCACTTGAAGAAAGGCTTTGACTGATGTTCCGCATAAAAGTCCGCCGCCTGCCTCCTGTGATGTAAGAAAAACCATAAACCAGTTACGTTAATGAGTGGCCACATTATCTGAGGTATTCTGTGTGAACTCTATGCACCACGCTACTGACGAAGACATTTGCAAAGGTCAGTAATATTTCTGTCACTACCTCCCAGAATAAGGGGAACTGAGTGGAATTAATCATTTTTGGTCTGCAAGATTTTAGCGTCTTCAATTCAATTCAGCTTTATTGTCATCACACCATACTTTGTTTGTGCAGAGCAGAATGAGAGAGCTTTTCTCAGAGGTCTCAGGTGCAAAAAACAGAATAAATAACATCACGAGAGGACTAAAAACAAACACTGTAAACACCTTACCAATAACACTTCTGTGAAAAACAGACAATACCAATGAAAACAAAGAACAAATGCAGTCCCTAAAAACTACATAAAATAAAATAGTTGGAAAGTGCTCAGTGGAGGTATAAAGGTATGTTGTGTTTTTGATTCAGACGCAGTATCATTATTTTTTATTTATGGCAGTGCGGAGGAGACTTGACTCAACAGTTCATACTGTGAAGGAGAGACTG
The DNA here is from genome assembly GCF_026936395.1 of Plectropomus leopardus. Lineage (NCBI taxonomy): Eukaryota > Metazoa > Chordata > Actinopteri > Perciformes > Serranidae > Plectropomus > Plectropomus leopardus. Next base: position 34,783,486 of record NC_142180.1, on the reverse strand, counting down.
TTTTTACTTTTTTAGCTGTGCAGGGGGGCGTCCTTGAAAGAAGCTCAATTTTAATGAAATATGCACACAATAAATTTTAATGGACAACTAAATAAAACATAGAAAAGTCCGCCTAAAAAACTAAAATAATTTAGAGATGTACCTCTTGTTGACCTGGATAAATAAAATCTGAATATTTCAAGGTGTTCAAATAAATCTAGAGAATACTCCAACAGCGTGTCACTGATGGGGAATCATGGCCTTTGTATTTCTAAAAAGCTGCCAGCAGCCCTGAATTTAGGCTCACATATTAGGGCTGCAAATCGTTAGCACTGTCTTTGATCGATTATTGCCAAAATGAAAGATTAATTGTTATTTTACTTAAAAAAAAAAACCCCACCTGCATTGAAAAAGTGAGTAAAACTTTCTCATTATCAGAAATGTATACCCGAGCATCAAATGTAAAAAAATAAAAAATAAAAAGTGCACATTATGGGCACTGCTGTATCTGAGACTGAGATGGGTTTTGATAATAATTTTGCACCACGAGTGAGCACCTGATAAAACCGTAATTAAATGCCGACCTCGTCTGCCCCTCAGAACGCCATATGTTCCTAATGTGTGTGGGAAAGCAGAGCCATCCATCTGTTTGTGTGAGCAAACTGGCACCAAAGCGCCGTGTCTGCCTCTCTGAGAGGAGTTTGTCTGATACATTATTACCACAGTGTGATTTGCTGTATTATCAGACACTCTCACCGGCGAGGCTCTGACCTTACCATGTAAGAGTCGTCATTTTGGCTTTGGTCACGATCAGGTTGGAGGCGTATATCAGTTCAAGGACATCTCCCATCTTGGTGACAACATCTGGCTTTATCACAGCGAGCGTTCTGGAAAAATGGAGAGGAAAAAATGAAAATTAAATCAGCCAAACACTATAAGCCAATAAGAGGCAAGTCATCAACTCCAGACACTACAACAGAAACACTTTCCTTCCTACAATAATGCTTCATAATGAGAAGGGTGGTGTCACGATAATGAAATCTGCATCATAGATACTATATCAACCATATTTTTGATATCAAGGGGAAAACTGCACGTCCGCACATTGGTAATGGAAAAGCTGTGAGACATGTAACTGGAGACGATCATGCAGAATTATCACATAATCATACCTTTCTTTTTTGCTGCCGAGTTTGTTTGCCGTGTACTGATCTCCGTATTCGATCAGATTGAGCTGCCGTGAGAACACATTCACTCGATTCCCAACGAAAAGGTCCTCCTGATGGAGGTCGCCGTATTTGGTCCTCCTCAAAAATATCCGCTGATTTTTTACATCAAACTACAAAAGAAAAATGTACAAAACACATTCGTTTATTAAAAATAAATAGTTCATAAACTAAGCCGTTTACAGTTATTTGAAAGAAATATTCCCGAAAGTATATAAACTGTGTTGCAAACATATTTTTCGGATGTCAGCAGTGAAAAACATCAACAAAATTCTATCAACATGAATGTCACTGACATCATTTACCATGGAAATACATAAACAGATTAAACACCTCGTCCTAATAGTCACCTTAAAAATCCAAATTTGGAGATTTAAAAAGTCTGATGAATTCAAACAGGGTTCCTGCAGCTTAAGGCAGGGTAGATTTAAGGCTTTTTAAGACTTTTTAATGCCACACAGACCAATTGTTTTAAAAAACAAAACTAAAGACAGACTATTTTACTTTGCCAAATGTTTATTATATCATAAAACTGACCTTTTGGTCCAGTGAAAAATGTAGATTATCTACAACAAAATTAAAAAATAAACAACCCTTTTTAGAGTGGAACACATGCAAAACAATGAACATATTATATTATCACAGTATCTATTTGGTTTGCCAACAGAAGTGGGAAATATCTGGCGTTTGTCACCGGTTTTCTGGCCAATTTTGTGTTTGTCATGTGAGATTCCACTGCTTGGATTCCCATCATGATGCGATTGAAAAAAGGATTTTATTAAATTATTTAACCACCCCAAAAAAAAGATCTCACCAATTATTTTGAAATTCTACAATGCAGCATCAGAAAAAAAATCAGAAAATCCTACTATCCATGTCCGAGCAAATTTAAGGAATAGTTACTGCAGTCGTAAGTGCGTACCATTTCCACTGAGCTATCTTTGGGGTAGTAGAACAGTTGGTAGCGGCGCAGGAGAGCTGCGGTCGGGTCATACCACTCAGCGAGGAAGGCAAAGCGATCCTCCTGAAAATGTCAAGGAACAGAACAAATCAGAGTAATAAGGAGGCACAAAATATCCCACACCGAGCTTCAAACACACTGAGCTTTAGAAAGGTCACATCATAATGTCACTTCAAACCACGAGGCTACGACACTGAAACTACTTTAGGTTGGGGTTTTTTTGTCAAAAGTATTTTTGAAGGTCTTTATCACAGATACAACAACCAGAAATGAGAAAAAATAAACACTGAACACTCATTAAAGGTCAAGTGGCATCTCTGTCTGTGTCAGCAGCTCCATGTGTTGCTGTAGGAGCTATTTAGCATGTACGTTTATTTTATACTGTTACATGGTTTAGTTTGGTGTGTAAGGACTATAATATTTGACCACTAAATAGTAGTGCGGGTTTACAGTAGGGTTTGTCAGATTATCGACCTGGCCGATAATTAATGCTGGTATTTGGCATTTTGGCCTTATCTATATCAGCGTTTTATTTTAATGATCACAGATAAAATTCATTAATGAAAAACTGCAAAAAAAAAAGTCAGAATGGGAGAAACTACTTTGTAAAACCTCAGGGAGGTACTTTCATTTATTCATTTTTTATCTACATTTTCACTTAATTAAACTTAAAAAAAAAACATTGCCTAGAACTTGCTGTAAATTATGTTGAACATTTTAGCACACCCGTTTCAACATTTAAACAAAGTTTTGTGTTGGAGTTTGTTAAATTCCACATCACATCAGAAGATAATCAACTATATTATCATTCTGCAATAAACGGGGACATCACCCAAAGATACAACATTGTTTGGACATTCACTCATTGATCTGGATACGCATGAAGAATATCCTTTCCTCCTCTGCAAGTGACTGTTGAATTATTTGAATTTTACTGACAGTCACAACAGTTGCAGAACACAGACTCACAGGTGCTGAACGTCACTGTTATCGTTGTTTCAGTGCATGCATACTTTGTGGTTGAGATTTTTATATTGTGTCATCCCATCTTCTATCATTGTTTTGATTATGATAAACTTGCAGGGACTTGAAACATGCTTGAGTTAGGCAATGCAATACAGTGCCAAAGTTATGCTGTTGTTGCAAAGTAATGCAATGCGATTTTTGATATTGTAATCTGGCATAAATGTTGTCTTTTCCTGGTATTAAAAGCTCCATTACAGTAAAATGATGTAATTTTCTGAATTTACTTGATTGTTGTAGCTGCTCCATTATTTGCCTTTACCCACTTAGTCGGTATCCACATTACAGATGATTATTGATAAAAAATCTCATTGTGTAAATATTTTGAGAAAACACCAAAAGTCAAACCTAAAAAAATATTTAGTAAAAAAATAATTTTATATTTGTTGGGATAAACAACAACAACAATAAATGAAGTATTGGAATCAGCCAACATGCTGATTTTTGCCGATATCACGAACTGATTACACACACACACACACACACACATAAATATTTATACACTTTTTTAAAATTGACACAGTGAACATGTATAAAACATTAACCCTAAGTTATTTAACTCAATCAATGAATAGTACATACGTACATTGAAAAGCACTGTGTTGTATGTCTCCATCTGCTGGTGGTCATCATGACAAGAGTATGAATAATATGACGTTAAGACTTGATGATCACTAAAATCAGATGGGGAAAATGTGGATATACCAATACTGGTATCGGTTATTGGACAAATGAGTTGTAATATACTGGCATATCGGATATTGACAGAAAATCCAATACCGTAAATCCCTAGATATGTTTATTTTCTCAACATATCCAGCTCCACTTTGACAACAAATGAAGAATTGATATTCACTGCGTTGGATTACCAATTTAAAAATGTTTCAAGTCACTGAAAGATAATTAAAAGCATCTAAAAACACCAGTGAGGTTCTGTTAAGAGCTGAGTTTAGTCACATTGCAAACTGTGGAAATTAAGTTTCCCTCATTCAGCAAGTTAGAGTTTTTACAAACTAAAGGTTCAAGGTTTCAAGAAATGTCTTGTTAGCAGAGCAGCTCACTTAAAAACAATGATGTTTGTTTTTAGTGACTGTGCTAACAATCAAGACTGACTCATATCAACACTTGACTGAAGACAGATCTAACTCTATTCATCTTGTCAACCGAAACAGAATAAAAGCAATGGACACTGATAAATGATTGCCCCTGGTTAACTTGTCAGTTTGGATTACATTTAGTGAAAGTTAACTGAAGTGGCAGCTCATTTGTTAGCATTGCCGCCGAGGGCTGAGGGTCTGTGTTTGACTCTCAGCACTTTCTGTGCAGGTGGTCAGGTTTCCTCCCACAGAAGACTCTGTACCTACCCTGGTGTGTGTGTGTGTGTGTGTGTTTGTCTCTGTGATGGACATGTCCAAGGTGTTTCTTTGTCTTCTGCCAATTGCTTTAAAAAGTCTGCAGCCCCTGTGACCCTGACTGAGTAGATAAAGAACATAAACCACCTTCACCTTGTGCTCTACAAAAACAAAAAAAAATAAATATTTATTTCTATCAATTTTGTATGTATTGAGGCTTAACATTTTGATCAATAATGCAGCCTTTGTTTTGATATTTTGATATTTTTCTTTTTTTAATGATTGTTTATGATTATTTAAAAGGGGAAATGTCTTTGTAAGCCATTTTTGATGTCTAACCTCTCCTGCACAATATTTAAGATTTTTAGATTTTTATCACATGTATGTACAAATAAATAAACTACCAACTGCACTACATTGCCCACCTACGCCTCTTTAAAACCTATGTATTCAGATTATTTTCTTGAATTATACGTTAATATCTCTATAGTGGCTGAACGGACTGACAAAAATCCGTTCAGCCACGATGGAGATATTACCTGCATTTCATACGTCGATCTCTTTGTTGTTTTTTATTTTGAACTGCAAAGACAGCTCTTACTAATATCTTGAAATCTGAGTTTATAATAACAAAACAGGACTCTGGTAACATTGTAATAACCCTATTTGTACCTGCCATGTATTCACCCAAAATGTGCCTCATATTGACCACTTAATTAACAATAACATACAACACAAAACACCTAACTCAAGACTGTTGTACTGACAAAAGCTTATTTAATCAGTGAGCTAATAACAGCAGTTTTCACTGTCACATTACTTTAAAAAGTACAAACGCTAAGCTAACGTTAGCCAGACAATGCTCTCCCGCAAAACAATGGCTAATTAGTTATCCCCGCCTAATGTTATTTTAAGTTTGATTTAAGTTGTGTATCAATTAATTAAAACTGACTCTCCGACATCAATTAAATAACTTTATTCAGGCTAACATCGCTGGTTAGCGACCGACTGTTATGCTAACTTAGCCTGCGGTTGCTATGCTAACATTAGCAAACAATGATCCGTTTGGCTCGTTAATGCGTTTTAGTTTAACGGTGCTGAATTTCAGACCAACGAACGGAAATTTCTCATTGTTGTTATCAAACACGGACATTTTAACTCACCATTTTCTATCAAATTAATGAAGTCTACGTGTCCCGAAACTGTTTCCAGCTAGCAAACATTAGCCTTCGCGGGGCAGCCTTGTTTCTATAGTTACTGTAGTGACAAGCGGAAGTGCGCTCACGGTGCGTTCAACAACCGCTTCAATAGGAGAACGGAAGGTTTTTTTTATTTATTTTATTTTATTTTATTTTTTAACTTATTTATAACACAGAGGTGTAAATTTGTCATAAAATTGCTTTATTATTACTATTATTATACATGATTTCTGTTTTTACTATTCTGTGAAAATATAATTTTTATATCTTTTTTTGCCGTTTTATTTTCTGTTAAGGTTTTAAAGTGCTTGATTCAACAATAAACCGATTAAAGCAGGATTTGGAGTCTGGTCATTTTGATTTGTGGATAAGGAATTTACCGAGAATGATCATCAGCTGAATAATATATCTTTTGGCTGCATCTTATTGCACTGTAGTTTCACGCGCCACCTCGTGGTGGTCAGGTGGTTGAATCACCTTAACATTAATATTTCCGAGCGCCCTCAAACGCAACACTTGAACTTTGAGTTTTACCCGGAACCAAAACAGTCTGATCAACAGCGTGACACATTTCATGCGTATTTCTTTATTTTGTAGGGATTGCGCTTTATTTTTATTTTATTTTTGAAAGTAGTTTGTGTTTATAGCTCTTTCCCGTCGACTGTTTGTGTTCAGAGTGAACAAAAGTCGTCAGGGTTTATTTATTATTAGTGTCTTTATGTGCTCCTCTGCTCCTCTGAGACTTTTCATGGCTGATACTGGACCAGTGATCCTGGACGGGGGACTGGCGACTGAACTGGAGGCGCAAGGAGCCAGTTTACAGGTAAAACATCAACTAAATAAATAAACTAGAAATAAATCTACATCTAACGTAGAATGACGCACTTTATATTAATCAGAGGTTTAAATGAACAAGGAAGCTGGTTAATTAAAAGTCAGTAATTTATGAAGATGGGATTAAACAAATTTGTGCTTCTTCTCTCTCATTTCCAAGTATGTAAATGAAGTCATCATGTGTTTGAACATTTCTTTTGCTTTATATTTTCGTTGTCTGTAAATATTGCGCTGTTTTTGGTCTGTCTGCTTGTTTTTAAAGCATTTCTCTATTTTCTTTTTTACATGTTAGAAATAAAATCAAATAAAAACATTCAAGTTGGACTGAAGGAATTTATCTATCTGTAACTTCAGTATTATCGTCTAGTATAAAGAATGAGTGAAGTCTTTAAGTAAAAGCTCTTTATTTTAATTATTTTGTACTTTTGAAAAACACTGTGACTTAGACTTATGTACTATGATTATTCTTGCAATGTCGCATTTTTGGGAAGCAAAATAAGACAGTTAAGTTATTTTGAGAAAGTCAGGCAACCTACAGGCTGAAATGTAGTGTTTCCATGGTAACAAACTATGACAATATATGAAAGTAAAATAAAAAAAGATTCAATTTCTAGGACTGAAAATTTATGCACTGAAATTATGAATGAGTTTCTTTCTTTTTTTTCATTCTTCACAAATTCATAATAAAAAAAAAAGTTTTAAAAATTCAAATAATATATATTCAAATTCAAAGGGCCAAATTCAGAGGCCAAAATATGAGGTATAAAATACAGAGTAAACATCCATGAACAGTGGTTAGCAACTGATAAAAGTATTAACTTACGTAAAGTAAACTAGGAGCAACACCATAATATACCATAATTTTAAAGTACTTGGTTAAAAGGGAAGATTCTGTATTTAAAATCTAACTCAAGTCAAAGTGTGTAACCATTATCAGAAAAAAACGTAGGCAAAGAATAAAATTAAAAGCACCCACTAGATAATATAATATAATATAATATAATATAAGCAAAATAATGAAAATTAATTTAATTGAAAGGTTGTTTACATATTAAAAAATTCTCTTGGGGGCTTTTACTATCTATCTATCTATTTGTTTATTTATTGATTTAAATGGGAGGAACTGAAGTGTCTCTTTGTCTGTGTTTTCAGGGAGATCCTCTGTGGAGCGCCAGGCTTCTGCACACAAACCCTCAGGCCATCAGAGACGCTCATTACAGGTGCATCCAAAATACAGAGGTGGAGTGTAACTAAGTACATTTACTCAAGTACTGCACGTAAATACAGATTCAAGGTACTTGTAATTTACCAGAATATTTACTTTTCATTCCCCTTTATACTTTTACTTCACTACATCACAGAGAGAAATATTGTACTTTTTACTTCACTACATTTACTGACAAATATGATGTTCTGTTCAAAATTAAATTAACAAACAGTTTATACAAGTACAGTTGGAATGATTAGTTGATTATTCAATAAGATAATTGACAGAAAATTAATTGCCATTCCTGATAAACATGTAAGTCTATATATATATATATATATATATATATATATATATATATATATATATATATATATATATATATATATATATATATATAATTATCTATTTCACTTTTTTTTTTTATTTTTGTGCATTGAGTAGTGGGGTTTTTTTCATTTTATTTAGTTTTTTTGTTGTTTTTTGTTTTTTGTTTGTTTTGTTTTTTATTTTTACTTATTTTATCAGATTTTTTTCCCACATTGAGTATTTTACTTTTAACCTTTAGTACACTTTTCTCATTATACTCACATAAGGAATATTTTCAATGTTTGACTTGAAAAAGAGATTCTGACTCTCAGTGGGATTATTCCTGGTGTAACAAAGGTAACAGAATATCTTCATGGTGTGGTATTAGTACTTTTACTTAAAGTAAAGGTGGTGTGTACTTCGTCGACTGCTGGCAAAATATTAGAGCTGCAAACAAAAATTCTCCATTTCCAGCTTCTTAAATGAGAATGAGCTGCTTTCTTCTTCTGACATTTTAATATTTTAAGAGTTTTGGACTGTTGATGAGATGAAACTGGACATTTATGGTCATTAACATGCACTCTATTATATATTGTGATGGTAATTTCATTGATTATCTATAGACTGAAGGCTAAAGAGAGAAAATAATCAGCAGTATAATCAATAATGATAATAATTGTTAGTTTCAGCTCTACAGAAAATTGGATCTTGGTAAATAAGTTCCTAAAATGTGTCTACAGCTGATAATGTGATATTTCATCAGGTTTCTCGTCAGCGGCGCTGATGTCATCACAACAGCTACGTACCAGGCGAGTGTCCGAGGATTCATTGATCACCTGGACGTCAGCTGTGAACGCGCCAGAGAGCTGCTGATGTCCGGAGTTCACCTCGCCAAAGAGACGGTGCAGACATTTGTCTCTGAGACTCGTCCAGCAGGTTCAAAACTGCGCAGCCTGATAATTTAAAGCTGTGAAACACTGCGTCTCTGCAGTGCCGTATGAGCAGTAATCTGTGTCTGTCTCTCAGGGCAGAGACGTCCCCTGGTGGCGGGCTCTGTTGGACCGTACGGGGCCTTTCTGCACAACGGCTCCGAGTACACTGGAGCTTACGCAGAGGACATGAGTACTGAAGTGAGTGGCTGAGGGGACAAATAAAAACACAAAAACCTGATAGAGACTGTTGGCTCATTCATGTGATGCAGCAACATCTAAGCTCATATGTTTTTTTATGTTATATAGTTTTAATTATATTCAGGAAGTGTGAAAAATGAAATAGTAAATATATATATATATATATATATATTTGCTTATTTTAAGGTAATTTTCTTGTAACTTTTTACTTAATTCTTGCTTACTTTACTTATTTCTTCTTACTAATACAATACTGTGAAAATACTCTGTAACAAGTAAAAGTCCTGCATTGAAAATGTTACTCAAGTAAAAGTCATAAATGTAAAAATGTAATAAAAGTAAAACTACTCAATGCAGAAAAATCTAAAAAAAAAAAAAAAAAAAAATAAATTATTTAAAAATTACAAATAAGACCTAAATGTTTATCAAAATAGTTGACAATTAATTTTTTGTTAATTGTCTAATTGGTTAATCAACTCATCATTTCATCTGTACTTGTATAAACTGTTTGGTAATTTAATTTTTAACAAAACTTCATATTTTACAAACTCATCTATGCAAAAGTCATAATTTGTAAAATAACAAAAGCTGTCAGATAAATGTATTTAAGTAAAAAGAAAAATATTTATTATATATTCCAAAAATTTTCCCTCTGAAACATAGTGGAGTAAAATTAAAAAGTGGTATGAGAAGTAAATACTCAGGTAAAATGCAAGTACCTTAAATTTGTACTTAAGCACTTGAGTGATCTCAGTCGTCTTTATTTCTCTTCCAAGGAGTTTAAGGTTTGGCATCGGCCTCAGGTGGAGAGTTTGGCAGCAGCCGGAGCTGATCTCATCGCTTTAGAGACGATCCCGAGTATCAAAGAGGCCGAGGCTCTGCTCGAGCTGCTCAGAGAGTTCCCAAACTCCAAAGCCTGGCTCTCCTTCTCCTGTCAGGTAACCACCGCTGATGCACATTATAACTCCTGCTGATTCTTGTTAACCGAAACTGCACCGGAGACACTTTTTTGCAATCAAATTGCTTCACTAAAAATGTAATTATATACAGATGTTTTTATACAATGCATTTTAGTATTTTAATAATGGAATTCTATTTTATTATATTACATGACTATTTTTTTTTTATCTACTATACATTTTAAACAGATTTTGTTATTAGATTCATTATTATATGTTTATGTTTATACAATTATTTTTTAAATATTTATTTTGTTTATTTGTTTAATTTATTTGAGATTTCTATTATATAACATTGACTTTTTTCCCCAAAAAAATTCTATAAAGATTTTTTTTTCATTTTTATTTATTAATTATTATTTGTTACTATTTTCAGAGTTTTTTTTATCATAGTGCATTGACTTTTGCACTTTTTATAATACTAGGAAATATTTTTTAATAAATTGATGCATTTTGGTAACATATTGTACGGTCTATAATGTTGCACAATTTTTTGCAAAGTTTTTTCTTCGTGTGACTGATTAAGGGTTAAATGTTTCAAAATGACTCACGTTTTGTGCACCATCGCCGTCAGGATGCGAGGTGTATATCAGACGGCAGCTGCTTCTCTGATGCCGTGCAGATGGCGAACAGATGCTCGCAGCTGGTTGCCGTCGGCGTGAACTGCTGCTCACCGGCGCTGGTGGAGCCGCTGCTGGAGTCTGCCGGGTCCCTGCGGAGTCCAGACCTGAACTGGGTGGTTTATCCCAACAGCGGAGAGGACTGGGACACTGAACAGGGGTGAGTCTACAGCTGGGAGATTTAAGAGCGAAGTCACAGCTTCAGCTACCACTGTCTGCATCAGATACAACAAACAACATATGTGCAGGGTTCCTACAGGCAAAATATATTTCATTCTTTTTAAGACTTTTTTAATGACAGTTGAGATTAAATTTAAGAATTTAACAACCAAAACTGAAAAAAGAGTAGACCCTTTGAAACCTGAGTAAATAGGTTTCATTTCTTTCAAAGACCAAAAATTTAGCAAAATAATAATAAAAAATTACAAAAAAATTACATGAAAATAAGCTAGATAAAAGCCAAAAACAAACAAAAAAATAACCGTAAAAAACAAATAAAGATATATATATATTCTTTATAATTTTTTACTTTTAATAATGATAATAATATATTAGAACCTATTTATTTTTGTATTTTGTATCAATAGTTTATTAAATAATTTGCAAAGTAACTTAAGTTTTAAAATAAATGCAGTGGAGTAGAAACTACAATATTTGCCACTTAAGTACAGTGGAGAGGAAGTAAAAAGTACATAAAATTGGAAATACTCAAGTACAAGTTCCTTTAAAATTGTACTAAAGTACAATATTTGAGTACATTATGGACTTTTACTTGTAATGGAGTATTTAAAAGTATTTGCTACCTTTGCTTAAGTAAAGGATCTGGTTATTTTTTTCTACCGTCGCTGATTGTTAAATGTTGTTTTTGTCCGTACAAAGGTGGCTTCCATCTGTGAAAACACCTGCATCATTACCTGAACTCAGTCACACGTGGGTGAAACAAGGTGCTGCTTTGATAGGTAACGTGAGCTGCTCTCTTTTCTTTAACATTTTGTCCAGATTTTTGTATTTTCTCTGATGAGTCGGATGTTTACCCATCAGGAGGCTGCTGCCGCATCGGTCCCGCTCACATCGCAGAGTTACGACGAGAGTTAAGAGGAAGCTGCACGTCTCCGGCCGTTGATCGCTGAGAAGAAAGATGTCTGTTCAAAGAGTTTATAAAAAACCTTAATTTATTGAAATATAAATAAATAAATAAATCACTACATCAATTCACACAATGACATCAGTGTCGGGTCAGTGTCGGCACCGCGCAGGTGCAAACTCAACTGTGAGGACAAACTGTGACTGTACAGAAATAAACATGAAACTAATCCATGCAGGCTTCACTTTCTGTGGTTTCACATATTCGGATTATTTTTTAGGGATTCCACGATCACGTCTGTACAGCGCCGGCCTTTTAAAAACTGGGATCATCTAGTCTTACTGGAAGGTTTCACGAAGCACAACGAAATGTCAGCTGCTTTCACGACACTTGAACTGGACGGCATTTCCACTGAACTAAACCACAGGCGCAACACAAGCCCACTTACCTGTACAGTGAGATATGGAGGTGTGTCGTCTCTGAACAGAATTCACAGCGATACAATGTGCACTCTCACAGGATCACTGAGTTTAACATGAGCTGATTTCAACAGAAATTTACAGAAAAGTGATTGTGATTAGTAGCAGGGTGACATATAAAATAATTCAAGAGTGTGAACATCTAAAATCCCTTTTTTAGCACGACACCGAGGCGGACAAAATAACAAAAAACACCTGACAATGCAGCAGCCGTGAAGTTTACAAAGTTCATTTTTGAGGCCGTAGTTTGATGTGCTGTTGCGAAAAGTGTCTTTTTTTTGTGTGTAAGCCGTAGGTCATCGTGACTTTTGAGACTTTATCTTTCACAAATCATACTTGTTTGCAATTAGCAGCTCAGACGGCGACAATCTGTGCGCCTTTTCTACCTTAATATGCAATATGGAAAACATAAAAACAGTCAGACGTCTGCTGACTGACACACACTGCTCGGTGGTAATTCGATGTAGCTCACTTGTGTGGTAGCTGCCGTTGTTTCTGATTAAAGTACATGTTGGTGTATTGCTCGTAGACACTGCTACAGACAGAAAAGTGAGAAAAGACAATAGGCAGGTTTCCATTAACCCTCAAATTGTGAATATAAAATACGTCTAATGGAAAGACGTCAATTCTGGAAAAAAAAAGCAAAAAACTGCAAAACACTTTTTACATTTGCATGAGGTGGGATTTCAGGCGATTTGACAAAGCTGTATTTAAGAAAACTGCACTGAAAACACTGTTTTGGCTTTTCTCGGTCACATGGCTGTGTGCTTGTAGGTAGGAACCGGCTCCCTCATGATGCAGCAGGAGCTACGAGAGCTGTTATTGCATCACATAACTCTGAGAAAGTTGAGTGAATCATCCGGAAGTTTTGGATGAACAATTCATCTGTGAAATCGTGGACTATCAGCTCCCAGAAGTCCCATGCCTTTACATTATTGCTCGCATAAAACTGCTACGTCGCCTTCGATTGTGAATAATGGCGGCTTGTGCGATGGCTGCAATAGAAACAAACCTGCTGATGTTTTCAACATCCATCGCCGTGCTTCTTGATATGTTATCGCCAGAGGAGAAGTCGCAGAACATCACTCAGTGGAAACGCAGTCAACCTGTAATTGTGTTTTATTGACATTTCAAAAATATTTCTTGAGTTTTGCGCAAATCTGTAACGGAAACCTGCCTAACGTGTCAAAAGTCACGACGACAAAGAGGAGCAGCAGGCGGATCCTCTCAAACCTGAACTTTAACAAATTATTTGATTAAAAGCACTGCAGTATGGCCCCAAAAATGACTGTTAAATTAAATCTTATAGTTAGAGAGAAACACTAATTCACCAGTATTAAAGTGTAAGTCTGGTGTCAATCTGTATTTTTTTATTGTCAACAAATCCTATAAAATCCAAAGCCAGAAATGAACTGATCTTTGAACAAGTTTCTGTGTATTCAAAGACGACATTAACCACAGCAGACTTTTCTCCAACGTCTGATGAAAATGTGTTTGCGCAGTTATTAACCGCTGCCTCCATCAGTTAGTTTGTTTGTGTTATTGTGCGATTTGGGTGTTTTAAAGGGTCAGTTCAGATTCACCAAAGTCAAACAGTAACACAAACGGATGGAGGCAGCTCCTGAGTTCTGTGATGAAAACTGTGTGTGAATGTTATCTGATGACCTTTAAGAGAGCTTTATAACAGCTGTCCCATCCAAAAGGGCTGTTTGTTTACAAGGAAAAGCCCTGAAAATAGTCTAAATACAGCGCAGATTAACTTTTACAATCCCACTTAAAGAATCTGAACTGTCTCTTTAACCCTTAGGGGCCCGCTTTAATATCACACACACTCGCATCGCTCTGCGCACAAAATGCACTTTTCAAAAATCGGGCTTTAAAAAATATTATACATTAATATGATTTTCTACTTGCATTGACTTGTTTTTTTAAATTAACATCAGTCCTAATAATAAATATCAAATATTGATTAATTTTTCAGAATTTTAACCCTTTGTATGCCAGGTTTTTGTCATGAAGGTGTTGTGTTTTTATATGAAAAACCCTCACAAAAAATGAATTATTTCCAATAAACTACATGTTTTTTGGGGGGATAATCACAAAAATTGACGAATTCCAAGGCAAAAGCCCAGAATGACACCCAGAAATAATACGATGCATGTCTTAATGCTTTGATGGCTGTGAAATCAAAACCTTCAGTTTGAATGGGTTTCAATGGAGCATTTTTTTGCTCTTAACAGTACAAATGTAATAGTTTTGTTAACAAAGTGTATTTTACACTTATTGTAGGAGCTGAGCTGGAAGTTCCAAGATTAAATACACAATCTTGCCAAAATGTATCCCATATGTATGATCACCAAAGTTATCAAAAAATTAAAAACGAAAAGCGAGAAAAATGGGCCAAACAGTCCCCTAAGGGTTAAAGGTGGTGATATGTCCATGCACTGTTGATGTTTTTCCACGGCCTCCAAATAGCTAAAAAATAAAGCGTTCAGGTTTAAAACTAAATGTTGTATACGGCGTGTTTAAAGCTTTAATGTTGCAGTGGTGAATGGGCTCTGGGCTGAGAGCCAGAATCAGGGTGAGGAAGTCAGACGGTGTTAGGAGGCGGACTAACACGTCGCTGTTTTGGGTCTTTGCATGAGATCTGTTGGCAGTAAAATGTATAACACCAGACTTATCCTTTTAAAATGTATCTCAGGGCTGCTGAACTGTACTGTGTATGTGTTATTTAACCCCTCGCTCACCGCGTGTGTCCCGTAAACCTGATCAGTCTGTGACGTCCTCCTCGAGGTCGCTGTCCGGGGAGCTCCTCTGTCTGTACTCCGTGGTGTTGGACAGGCGTTTCCAGCTGGTGTCCTTCTGACTCCCCGTACTGTGTGAGCGTCCCAGGTTGGCCAGGCGCTTCGAGGACGTCCTCTCCTCCGTTTCCTCCGCGGCGCTCCCTTGGGCGCGCTCTGTGCCGTGGTGGTGGAAGTCGTGGCGCAGGTTCTCCAGGTTTAGAGCCCAGGGGCCGAGCTTCTGCCAGTTCACCCTCTGGAAGGCCATGATGCAGTGCAGGTTGCCGCCCACCTGTGAGACAGGCAACGCTCTCTCGGTTAACCTCTGACACGGACACCTTAACACAACCAGCAACGTTTGACAAAAAAGGTGTGAGGAGGGAAACCTTTTTGGTTTTGCGGCGCTGAATCCCTCTCTCTGTGTGACGGATGTCCAGGTATTCTGGATTTTGCGTGTTAAGGTCTGTCACAATGTCCAACCATCTGAAAAAAAACCCAAAACAACCACTTCATGTTAAAAACGTAAGAAATAAAGATTAATCTATCATGAAAATAATCAAATGAAGCACAGCGTAGACTGAACGGAGCTTACTTTTTACAGTGGATAGCTGGGTGTTTCCTGCTGGGCTCGCCGATCAGGATCCAGTACTCCATCTCATTTGTGGGTAGAGGGCCCCTTTGCAAAGAAAAAAAACAAAAAAACAACCACTAATCAGTTTCTGCTCACTCTTGTCGGGGCTGAAACAACTTGTCAATTTATCAATTAGTCAATCAAAAGAAAAATAATAAGCAACAAGTTTGATATTTTTACGTTTCAGTTTCTCTTTCCTCTTTGATGATTTTCTGTTTTATATCACTGAAAATTAAATATATTTGGATTTCAAATTCAAGACTTTTGCAAACATCATTTTTGGGGTGCCGGGTGGCTCAGTGAATAGTGCAGGCGCCCCATGTATAGAGGCGGTGTCCTCGCCGCAGCGGCCGCGAGTTTGATTCCAGCCTCGGCCCTCTGCTGCATGTCACCCCCTCTCTCTCCCTCCCCCTTTCACACTTGTGCTGTCCTATCGATTAAAGGCAAAAAACGCCCCCAAAAAATAATTTCTTGCACTGACTTCTGACATTTCATAGACTAAAAGACTCAAAAGAAATAAATCAGCTGATTAATTAATAATGACAATAATCATCTCAAACTGCGGCGGTGGGACCCACCTGTACGCCTTGGCTGCTTTGAGCGGCGTCGCTTCGAATCCCACTGGGCAGAAGTAATGGTTCTGGCAGTGGTAAATGTAGGCCATGGACTCGTCCTTCAGCCCTTGTGTCAGTTTCATCAGCGCTCCTTCAGCTAAAAAGATTTGAGCGCTCATCATTTTTGTTTTGCCTCCTCGTGAGCAAACATGCAGTTTGACAGCTGAGGGACTCACCCGTCTCTCCCGCCGTCTTGTGTTTTCCGTGCGGTTTGT
Organism: Plectropomus leopardus; assembly: GCF_026936395.1. Classification (NCBI taxonomy): domain Eukaryota; kingdom Metazoa; phylum Chordata; class Actinopteri; order Perciformes; family Serranidae; genus Plectropomus; species Plectropomus leopardus. Next base: position 34,766,884 of record NC_142180.1, on the reverse strand, counting down.
ACAGAATGTAGGAGCAACCTCGCACTCGGAAATTGTCATTGATTTGTCTGAACCACCTGGAAGAGCAACGCACCGATTTCTGAGCTGCACACATGAATACATATTAACCCTTTGAGCCTGTTTTAATTATACACACTCATCACACCGCTCTGCGCTAACAATGCGCTTCTCAAAACCAAGCTTTAAAAAGTATTATGCATTAATATGACTTTCTAATTTCATTGAGTTTAGTTTTTTAACCAACATCAGTTTTTATCATAAATATCAAATAGTCATTCAGAGTTTTAACCCTTTAATTGCCAGGTTTGCCATAATGCCACTATGTTTTTAGATGAAAAAAACCCCCAAAAAATGAATTATTTTCAATATACTACATGCAAAGTAGATTTTTTGATGATCACAGCCTGAGAAATGTCAATGATTTGCAGTAACACTGATTGTGACAGTGCAGAAAGTGGAAATATCATGTATTTTCTCCATATGCCAAATATGGTTAAAAATGACATCAGGTGAAAAATAGTAAAAAATGATCAATTTCAAGGTAAAATCCCAGAATGACACCCAGAAATAATACATGTTTTTATACTTTGATGGCTGTGGGCTCAAAAATGTCGTTTTGAATGAGTTTCAATTGTGCATTTTTTGACCTTAACAGTTTGAATGTAACAATTTTGTTTCTACAGTGTTTTTAAGACTTATTGTAGCAACTGAGCTGGAAATTTCAAAACTGAGCAACAATACACAATCTTGCCAAAATGTGTGCTGTATGCATTAACACAGCCAAAATTATCAAAAAAAGAAGAATGAAAAGCACGTAAAATGTGCCAAACGGGCCCTAAGGGTTAATAAAGTGGTTCATATCACAAAATCAGACAAAAAGTTTGCTGTACCGCATCAGAGTAGCATTGCCGGTGAAAGGACCAAACTTGATTTCTTCAAAAGGCGGCTGAAAACCCAGAATATGCAGAGCCTCCTCCTGAGAGATGGGCGGCAGGCTGGAAATACAAATAAATACACACTCAGTGTCGGAGGAGCTGCATGTTTACGTGAGGTCTGATGCAGGACGTGACGTGCTGCTCACCTCCCTGCACCCAGCGTGCTGTACAAAAAGTTCCAGCAGGAAACCAGAGAAGAGATTCCACATGACGTCTTGTACTGAGGCCGACTGATGCAGTACCTGCAGCACAGACGACAGTCAAATAAAACAGAAGACATTGCTATTAATATCGTGCATTCGTTGATACTGAGATTACCTTTTCAGACTCTTTATGCAGTCAGCACAGTGTATGTCAATGTGGAAAATCAGTTCTTTACCGTTTCCTTACTCAAGCTAAAGCACTAACGAATCCCTGTGTATTTATACTCCATTATATGAATGTTTACATGGCGGGACTCAAAATGCATAACTTGCATTCATTCATACATAAAGAATTTGAGCTGCGTATATAACTCTCAGCTCTACATGCGTCGGAGCATGCAACTTGGTGCAGAAGATATGTTTACAAGACAGTAAGAACAGTAGTCCAATTAAAAGGCCTAATTAAGCTTTAACGGCAGCTCGACTAAGCTGTGCATCTGACTTTTTTAACTTGTTTTAATTGACACATAATTGTATAATATTGCTTTGTTTTAACTTATGATTTTTTTTTAATTCTATATTATTTTATTTTCAGTGATTGATTTTGTACATTTGAAATTGTTTGTTTTATATGTACTCAGGTCTCTCTTGAAAGATCTCAATCTCAACGGGACTTACCTGTTTAAATACACACACACATATATATACATATATATAAATAGCACTACTGCAAATGGGATTACTTTATGCAAATGGTAAAAAAAAGAAGCCTACTGAAGGATTCTGCAGCATTTCTGATTAATTTCTGACATATACTGTTACAAGGTTAAATAAAGAAGTGCCCTTCTTTTTTTGTAATGGTATTTTGGTTTATGTTAAAAAATACCTCATAACTGAGCTCAGTTCAGTGTGTTCCTCCGTAAAAGTACTGAGGCTCTAAATATAGCGTTACCATCGTCTGAGGTCCAGCACTTTTCTCTGCTTGATCTCCTCCAGCGACGCGTGAGGGGGAACGTCTTGCAGATTTCGGCTGGGCCTGTCTGATGACTTCATCTTCTTGGTGCTGCATTTCTTCACATTGCCTGAAATAGAGTATTAGTCAATAAAGAGTTTAACCCTTTGAATGCTGGATCAACATGAGTTTTCCTCCGAAACTTGAACAAGTTGGTTTGATATCTTTCAAAACATTAAAAAAAAGTAATCAAATTGCAAAATATCAGTAAAAGGTAAGAAAATTACTGAAAGATTTGCTTAAAAAACCCCATATCAAAAAAATAAAACAAAAAACAGGGAAAAATAGCAAAAAAATAGCAAAATCAATTAATATTCTGATTATATATTAAAGATTTGGTTACAGAAAAGATATATATTTATTACTCTTATTTATATTTATTATTATTATTATGGCACTTTCTAAAGTGATTTCCTGGTTTTGTTCTTTTGCTTTTAAAAAAAAATAATTTTCAGCTAATTTTATTATGAATTTTTACTAACCAAAATAATTATAATTAGTTCATTTCAGTTCAGTTTATTGTTGTTCAAAACATGTCAAAAACATGAAGGAATGAAATTTGTTTCCCAGGTCTTTTTACTTTTCCTAACTAAATTAATTAATATCATTAATATATATTTAAAATTTGGTTACAGAAAAAAACCCAGTTATTATTTTTAGTTTTATTTATTATCTTTTATTTTATTTTTGCACTTTTCTGGTCATTTCCTATTTTTGTTCTTCTCCTTTTTGGGATAATTTTCAGCTAATTTTCTTGTAAATTTTTGTTAAACTTGGCTCATTTTTTATTAAGTGGTTCATTGCACTTTTTCCATATTTTTGAAAGAAATCAAACCAATTTGCTTATGTTTTAAAGTCTTAAGCTATTTAAAAACGTTTCATGGTATTTAAAACAGGAGTGGCAGTGACAAACTGCATACATTTATATGACAGACTTCTGTAATAATATTTACTATGATATGTCTCTTACTTGTTCTTGTTTTCCTCGTGAGCACAGCGTTAAAGTCTGTGGTGTCGATCTCCCAGGCCAGAATCGGTTTTGCATGGCTGGCGGACACTTCCACCATGTCACAGTCCCCATCTGATCCCACATGGGCCCCTCCAGACTGGCCAGCACCGAAGTCAGCCGCGGGTTTGGGCTTCACCAGAGACAGCCCGTCGTCCTGCTTGTTGGGGACGTCCCTGGCTGCATTCGGGGGCCGGTACACAGACGGGGCCTGGTTGAGGAGAGCATAGTCGGAGCACACCGTGTAGAACTTCTCCCGGGAGTGTGTGACCGGGCAGGTCCACGGCAGGTGGAGCTCCGCACTGGAGGCCCTCCTCACTCTGGCAGCGTCCCGGGCGAGGGAGCTGATGAGACCGTGGTCCTCCTCTCCATCGGCGGGCCTCTGCAGCCCCGACGGCTCCGCCGGCCCAGATAAGTTTGCTCCTTGACTCTCTGATGTATTAGGCATTGAACAGCCACGAGTATGATGGGTGCCAGAATGAGCAGAGGCGCCTGTGATGCTGAGCTGATGGCTGTCTCCTCTGTGATGAAAGCAAAGGCATTTTTCAAACACACAACGCACAGAGATATAAAAGGAAAGTGAAGCAACAGACACAAAACACTGTGCACTCGTTTTTAACATTAAAACACATAAATAACTTTTGTACAACTGTTTTTAAAGTCAGTTTTCTGCATTAACCTGCACGCTTACACCAGCTATCTCAGATCTGACACTGTACAAAAACATTTTAACGTTAACACTCTTTATGTCACTGTATATATTATATATATTGGTTTGCACATATTTGAACCTTGCTGTTTGCACCTTACTGTTAAGTATTTTGTGTTACATTTTGCACCTATTTTTGCAAACTATTTTTGTTATATATTGCACCTGACTATAAGCTAATTTTTGTTATGTTCTGTCAGTTATTTTTTTTGTCATATTTTACACCTTACTGTTAAATGTATTTGCTTTCTTTTCCACCTGACTGTAAGCTTTTTTGTGCTGTATTTTTAACCCTAACTGTTAGCTATTGTTATAGTTTGCAAGTTCCTGTGACTTAATTATCATATTTGCACCTTCCACTGGACTATTTTTGTTACATTGTGCACCTTACCTACCTACTTTTTTATATTTTGCTTTTACAATTTTTAACATTTTTTAATATAATTATGTCCCCCAAAGACAACCTATATTTAATCTAATAACCTAAAGTTTCCAGTCTATTCATCTCACCTAACCATTACCCTAACCCATAAATATAAGCAAAATATATCTAATATACTGATAAAGCAATTGATTTTATTATTGTATTGTATTGTAGTATCAAATTTAAATTTGTATATCCAATTTTCATAATTTACAATACTCATAATCTAAACAATAAAAAAATGGATAATTGATGTCCATTCAAAAATATTGCAATACTACGGCACATGGATGCATTAGTAGCTGAACAAGAAAATTACCTGAAACTAGCACAAAATATACTAAAGTAAAAGGCAAAAAAACAGGAAACAACCTTAAAAATGTTACATAGTAATAATAATATTATTATTATAAATATAGTTTTCTGGATATTTTTTCCTTGTTATTTTATATTTATCTTATGATTCTCTCTCCCTTTCTTTTTTAAAGCTAAATTTCAGGTCATTTTCTCACCAACGTTTTTTTATTTGTTTATTTAAAGCAATTTGCAGGACATCTCATGCCAAGTTAGTAATTGTGTTTTCAACTGTTTTTTTAAAAAAATTCATTTTAATCAAACCATATTTCTCAGGATTCAAAGGTATAAAAGCTTTTAAGCAACATCTTAACGCAGCCTAATAAAGCTGATGTCAAACCAGGTTTCAAAGGGTTACATTATATATATTTTAGGGTTTGGAAATGTTAGTCTGGACACAAAAAAAAAAAAAAAAGAGAAATTTGATGAAGCTTCTTTGGGCTCTGTGCTATAGTTACAGGCTGTCCCAGCTATTTAAAAATATTTGGTAGACCATATGATTTATGTATTAATTGAGAAAATAACTTCCATAATGATTAGTAACAAATAAAATCGTTATTTGCGGTCCAACCCTGAATGTCCTTGTTTTAACTCACAGCCACTTTACGCTGCATCACACAAAAGCTACCTTTAACCTTCAATAAGTCACTTATTTTGGACAGCAGCCTGCAGAGGCTCTTTTGACGTTATTGAACATTAACTCACATTTCACCTGTGAAGACGGACGCGTAGCTATCAGCTGTAGTTAGCAGATGTAAACACGCCCAGCTGATACCGTTATTTTATTCATCATACCTCGTGTAATGTCTGAGCACCAAACCGGACAGAGAACCGGCAAAACGTCGAGCTAACCTCACATCCCTGCCCGCGGGACCACGTTGACCCCGGACATCTTTAAAAATGAACGATAATAAATCCGAAACGTCGTCCTCCTGACCCGTATCCTCTTCCTGTGCAGGTTTACAGGACTGTACCACTCCGAGGACAAACCGGGGTGTCCGAAATTAATAAAAGCTTCAGCTGAATTAAAGAACAACATTAAAACACCGAAATAAAAGATGAGATCAAGCACAAAGGGGGAACCACGTATTAAAAACCATATATTATTGTATTTATGAAATTAATGTTAATATACATGTCACTTTCTTGGAGACTACAACCCGCGTTTGTAAATAATGAAACGATCCTACAGTTCAAACCAATCACAGGAGCGACTGAAGTGACTCTTTAAACTTTACTCCTCTGAAGGTAAGACTCCCCAAAATCCTTTGAAAAAATAAACAATAATAATTTTATCATCTTTTATTGAATGATATTGATTGATTTTTATATAAAGTGTGTGTTTCAGAAGTCACACGCGCTTTGGTAAACCGCGCGCGCACACTGTAGAAGGAGTAAATAATGTATTAATGCTGCATTCACGTGCTCCTCGGGTGGTCCCGCTATAATACACCGATTTATATTCCGTTTTCCAGATTTTGAAACAAATATGTATCATAATAACAATAACTGGCAAGGGGTTCTTCAGATTTGGGTGTGGTCATGGGCTTTAAGTCGGACTGTGGAAATAACACGGACGCTACAAATTAAATGTATTGTGTTTTATTGCGCATTTAAAAACATTTAAAAAGCATTTAAAAACACGATCATAAAAGTTGATGCTTTATATAAAAATCTGATTTTGTCTCAGATTGGTTGCTGCCATAAAATCACTAAATTACTGCTGAAACTTACTAATGATAATGACCTTTCTAACAAACATAGGTCACAGAAACTGACGTTACAAACTCAGAACATATTACACATACATGCAATATGTGAATTAATAAAAAATATAAAATATCATAAACCAAACATTTAATTTCATCTGCCATGCTTCTGCATATATGACGTCAGGTCTGCAGCTCGTGAACCAAAATTTCCACTGTTGTTGGTCCAACCTGAGGAGGCGTTCACATGGATTTTCCAGGAGGGAAACTATTTTTTTCTTTTTGATTATTCCCAGACCACATGAATGCAGGGTTAAAGCCAGGGGCGTTTCTGGGATCTGAGGACAGCCGGGTCTTAATTTGGACCTCTGCAGCTGGGCTCCCGGGGAATCATCCTTGGATTTTTTTTTTTTAAATAAACTAGCTTCATTTAAATTTTTGTTGTACCTTATTTACACTCATAATACATATGTATCTTAATAATTGAAAAATTGAAATGTTTACCTCGAACCCTATGTTAAACGTAGTAGTAGCTGTTAGTAATTACGGTTTATATTGAGTAGATAAAGTCTAAATAAAAATTACTATCACTGAACTTAAGTTATGGTTGGAAAAACAGTTATTACATGTATTTATGTTAACAGTGGTGGAATAAAACATCTCAAATGGAAATATTGCATTTTTATTGATACAAATTATGTAACAATCATAAATTATGATATATTATAGGTGAAGTATATATTAAATACTTTTTAAAATATTGTATAATTTAAATATACAGTTTTTAGGTACTTGTGTATTTCCTTAGATCTCAGATGAAAATGTTGCATTTTTATTAATACAAAATACGTGCAAACTCATAAATTGTGATATATTATAGGTCAAGTATATTTTATATACTCTTTTAAATGTAATTTTATATCTTTACACAGTAGTCAAATATTTATGTTAACCATGTTGCACTTTGTTGTCCTTGTTTTTAGCCGTTATGTCTATTTCTGTGTCAGTATATTGGGAAAAACAAAAACCAGAGTCAAATTAATGTGTACACTTTACTTGGAAAATAAAGCTGATCCTTAAAATATGATGGTCACTGCAAAAACTTTACTCTGTGTAACTACTAACCTCATGAAAAATGACATGGTTTAAAGAAAACAACAAAAAATATTTTTTATCAAAAACTATCTTTGTGGTTATTTTGAGTGTGATTTTTACATTTAAATGTTACAGGAAACCATGGCAAAGAAGCAGGTGATCATCGACACAGACTGCGGCATCGACGATGCTCAGGCCATAATGATGGCTCTGGCAGCGCCTAACATTCAGATCGTGGGCATTACCTGCGTGTTCGGGAACGCAACGGTCGACAACGTGTGTCAAAATGTTTTAAGGGTGCTCTCCGTCTGTGAGCGCCAGGGGGTAAGTTTACTGAACGCGCTGTCTCAATTTTGTCTCTTTATTCATGTATTTATTTTATATTATAGCTTTGGAGTGGATTTCGTACGATTGACTTTTTAACACCTTCTTCAACCTAAATTATTAAATGGGTTGTTTGTAATTTCCCTCCAAAACAACAAATGTGGGTGTTTTCTCAACTCTGGAAGCCATCCTTAGTGATCGTCCAATCACCAAGCTCTCTGACGACCCAAATGACCTCCAACCTCTCACCCCAAACCATCTCCTCGTTAAAGGGAAAGCCAACCTTACCTCCTGGACTTTTGGAGACCTGTTGACTTGAATTGTAGAGGCCAAGCCGACGTTTAAAGCCACTGAGGTGCTGCACAATTGATGCGCTAAAAAAGTTATTTCTGATGAATGAAAGTCCGAGTCAAGTTGCCTTGCTGAACACACTATGTGTTTATTTTTCTCCGCAGGCTCCAAAAATTGAAGATTTAACAAGACAAACACACGACGCAAACAATTCTTGCAGCAACGTTTAGCGGTCAAAAAACGGTTTCCCCTCCCGGGCGAATACCTACATAGACATAAAGGTTCCTACCTTATAGAGAAACACAATCAATGAAAACATTTACACCCAAAACCTTATTATTTTCCATGATCTGCTCCTACATTAGGAGTGTTTACAATGGAGCTGTACTGCCTGTAGTCTTAACCCTTTCAGACCTGAGCAAATTGGCTAAATTTCTTGAAAAAAAAAACATGGGAAGAAGTTACAAGTTACAAGAAAACTACCTTATATTTAACCTATAAAAACCAAAAGACAAACAAGTAAAAACAAACAAGCAGAAAAGGTAAAAACTAAATTAAAAAAAAAAACTATAAAAAATAAATAAAATAAATATATAGATTATAAGTTATAAATATAGTTTCCTGTTTTTTTATTATTATTTTTATCCTACAAAAAATTAATGTATTTCCAGGTTTCAAAGGGTTAAAGAGAAGTTAAGGTCAGTGCATCACATCTAAAGAGTTCAGCTGGTAAATTGAGTGCACTATTTAAATACATTATTTAAATCTCTTAAACACAAGCTGATAATGTAATGCACATTAAAACAGTATTCGCTAAGCCTCGTTTGGGCTGGATTAACATTCCAGGATGATGTGAGGAGTAAAATATTCACTGTGGTCCTCGTTAATTTAACTCGTGGTCACAGGATGTGGTCCGTAAAAGACGTTCGGCGGGAGAGGAGACCGAGAATATCTGCAGCTGACAGTACATCAGCCTGCTCGACGAGCTTGTGGGATTTTGTTCTCATGATGATTTTAATTATTTTTAAGTCGTCCTATGGGCCCCAAAAATGTTGGCGTCAACATGTTTCTGTCCACCAGATTTGCAAAAACATTATTTATTTTGTTTAAAAGGGGCCATGTACAGTTTAAAACATAAATGTCCCCATTTGATGCAAAGTACCAGATTATAATTTACAGCTAATTCACATCTGCAGTCCCTCAGCAGGTCAGAACAAATACACGACACAACAACATGATAATATAAAGTTATACAAGAAGAAGAGAAAAAGAAAATACACCCACAAGACAATGAATACACACAACAGCACGTGATATAAAGTGATACAAAGAAGAAGACACAAGAACGACAACAGAAAAAGCACATCACGCACAAAACACAATAAAATACTACACACAAGAGCGCATCACAAGCGAATGCTTGGCAAATTAACTTGATGAAATTAAACTTTAGAAAGTGAATTTATAGCCTGAAATGTATGTTTTTATCTGTCACTATTGTGAGTGGTGTGAATAAATGGGGAACTAAAAATTTGTGACATTTTGTAATTAGGAAAAATGGACAGTTGGGTTTAAACTTAAGTATTCTGTAAGTAAAGCACAATTAAGGAAAATCTTTCCATTTTTTCCTGCAGATTCCAGTTTTCCGAGGTTCTGGTGGTCCTCTGGTGGGAGCCAATAAACCAGTTAGTGACCATTTTGGAACCGACGGATTCGGGGATGTGATTCAAGACAAAGACGCACACTGGGAGCAGAAAATCCAGAGAGAGCATGCGGTCAGTGCAATGATCAGACTGGTGACTGAAAACCAGAAGCAGGTGAGAAACCTCTCTGTGTGTGTGTGTGTGTGTGTGTGTGTGTGTGTGTGTGTGTGTGTGTGTGTGTGTGGTTACTCTGGTGTTGTGCCGCTAAAATGTGCTTCCCACAGGTCTCCCTGGTGGCTCTCGGCCCGCTCACTAATCTGGCGTTGGCTGTCAGACTGGATCCATGTTTTCCACAAAAGCTCAAAGAGCTGTACATTATGGGAGGCAACATGGAAGGTAATAAAACCACATGATCGCAGCATTTTATTTTGAAACACTTAAAGCTCCAGTCTGGGGGGTTTAAGGGGATATATTGACAGAAATAAAAAATAATGACATAAGTTTTGATGGGAACACAACGCCCGGGTGAACGCTGTAATTTCAGCTCCTTAACCGTCGAATTTTTAAAAATTTTTAAAAATTGGAAAAAAATTAAATATAATTAAATAAATTTCACACACATGGAAGGGCCAACAGCAAGTACTCCATACTTGACCCAGTACTTACAGAAATACATCATTTTGTAATTCTAACCGAGAGATTTTTCGGCTGGTTGCAGTCTGTAATCCTCACCACTAGATGCCGCTAAATCCCCCTAAATCTTACACACTGCTCCTTTAACCCTTTGAAAAATGGACTGACAACAGTTTTCTTATGTTGTGTTCAGGCACCTTTTACAAGCTGTAAAGCTTATAGTGAAAGGTGACAAAAACACTTTTTTTTGAGGGGCAATAAAAAATTGTAAATATGTAAAGAAAACTATATTCGTAATTATATATTTAAAAGTAAAATTATGTTAAAAGAAAAAAACTTCCATTTTGCACTTTTTGAGGCTTTTTAAAAAAAACTCTTTCTTTCCTGCTTTTTTGTGCTTATTTTAAGGTGATTTTTGTGTAACTTTTTACAAATCTTTTTAGGTTACTCATTGCCTTCTCCATGTTTTTACAAAATAAATTAAAAAAAAACATTAAATTTGCTGAGGTTTTAAAGGGTTAAGCAGACTTGATTTTGTCATTGCAGGAAAAGGAAATGTGACTCTTTGTGCCGAGTTCAATTTTGCAATGGACCCGGAGTCGGCCTATATTGTTCTTGAAGAATTCCTCTGCCCTACATACGTGGCATCATGGGAATACTCGTGCAGGAATAAACTGACATGGGTAAGACGTGTACTCGTGAAGAACCCAATAATCCTGCACCGCTGTTTGACTTCAAACTGATTAAATGTATTTCATTTGTACAGGAGTTCTTTGAGGTGCTGATCAATCAGGACGCTCCTGCTGCAAACTTTATGAAGATGATAACGTCGAAATGCTGGGCTTACTCTAAAAAGGCTATGAAGAACAAGAGAGACGTGTACTTTGGACCCGGCTTTGTCTCTTACGATGCCTATGCGATGGCGGCCTGTATTGACGACAGTGTGGTGACGGACAGAATCGAGTGTCCGGTCCGCGTGGAGCTGCAGGGCTCCATCTGTCGCGGCATGATGGCGCTAGATCGCACAAACGAGCTGAAGAAGAGCCACAGTGTGTTTGTTCTGACTAAGTGTGATGTTGCAAAGTTTAGTCGGTTACTCTTAGAGTCTGTGAGACAACCCAAGAAGTAATCATTGATGACCCACACGGGGGGATGAAGAAAAAATAATGTGCCACTCCGAATCAAATTGTTATTAAGTATATTGAATAATTATTCCATGTTTTTTGGGGGGAGTTTTCCGCTGAAACCCTTTGTTAAATCCTATGAAACCTGGAGCAATAAAAGGCAACGAGCAACTTCGTAAGAAATGTTCCACAAGTTGCAAGAAATTACTAGATTTTTAAAATTATTTTTAGGTTTTTTTTTTGTTTTGTTTTTAGCACATTTTCACATTTTGTTTGTTATTTACTTTTGATTGATTTTGATTTTTTAAAATTGAACTATCATACTTTTTACCAATTTCTTGCTGGGGTCATTTCTTCTTTGTTGTTTTTGAAAGAAATTAAGCCAATTTTCTCAGATTTCAAAGGGTTAAACTTACTGATAAATGGAGGTAATGTAGCAAACAAACCTTCTTTTCCTGTTTTAGCTAAAACAAACCATTACAAAGCCAACCTTATCAGGTGTTAGTTCATTCTTACATATTTACCTTTTTTCATAAACAGCAGCAAACACAGGGTTCCCCATTTTTGTCCGTTAGTGGAGTGGCTGAAGAATAAGCAAAAGAAATTTTGAATTAAATACAGTTTTAAAAAATCTCTATAACCTTTTTAATTTCAAACTAATATTGTCATGACAAAAACAACAGATACTGTATTAAAACTTCAGACTTACTATTTGAAGTACAGGCTTTCCGTCCACTTTGGTCCCATCCTGACTTCCTGTGTTTGGATGTTTTTTTGGAGGCTCGTTTAAACTTTCACTCTTCTCCTGCCCCTGTCATCTTTCCTCTTTTTGCCTCCTCTCTGTCGCTCCCTGCGGTCCCTTTTCGAAGGTAAACAAACAGTTAATTATTATATAAACGACTTTATTTCTCAAACACAAGCTGGTCAAGAAAATAAAAAGAATGGATAAACTCCTGGTGCCTGTTGTATAATATTAACAGAGCATTATGTGCATTTCCATATCTTTAATTAAGCACACAAAAATATTCATGCAATTTTTAACATTTCGTTTTTTGGATTATTTTATGAAAAGTGCCAAGGCCTTTGTGCAACAAGTCCATATTTTCCATATGTGTATTTTTAATCCATCATTCAATAAAAGTCATTTCACATAGAAACTTGCACACGACCCTAAACGTTTGTACATATGATTTTTTACACTGTAAATTTGTCTTCATAATTTAATTGATCTGTTATCGCTGCCTTGTAAGGTGACCTTGACTGTTTTGAAAGGTCCCTACAAATAAAATGTATTCAGAAATTAAAGTGTAAGAGCAATGCAGGAATAATGAATATTATGGATAATGTTCTATACTGACTTTAGATAAATATATGAACACACCGATGTCAATACAAATTATGCATTTTTAGAAATTGTTTAAAAGTAAGGACCATGTGAAATAAAGAAAGAGTAATGAGAAACACAAAATTTAAGATGCAAACGGAAGTTTAAATATAAAATGCAGTGTGGGGTAAATATCAAAAGAAAATAGAAATGTAAATTGTGCAATGGTTAACGTAACCAGCAGCTGACTGAAGGTAGTGTAGTAGCCTAAAGACTGAATGCAGGTGAGCATTTTTTTATCAGTCAATACGAAAACCCACAGGTTGAAAACAAATCTGGCTACAAGGATGAGGTCAAAATCAATATTGTGACTTTTTCCTCTCTTTAATCTCATATAACATAAAAAGCAAAGCCGTGTAACAATGTGCAGCGTGTTTCACTTCATTTCTTTGATTTGTTTAGGCATGTAAAATCCTCCACCGTGTGGTGGTGAACCAATAATGCATGTAGATAAGTTTAAGCACTACATGCAGCTGTAGTGATCACCTTGTGTGTAATGAGCTGTGTATTTACATGATGAGCTTCAGCAGGACAATAATGAAGTGATTTCAAAAGAAGATTGGCTCTGCAAAGCAATACTTAAAACACAGCCATCCCCATAAAGTAAAATAAGACATGTCGAGTATTTTAACAAGAAAGCTGAAAGACATTTAACTTAACACTTAACTAAGTGTTAGTATATTTATTATCCTGTAGTGTTACATGATAATAAAAAAGGAGTAGTTTTACATCTTTGTTTATTCCGTATTTTTTATTTATTTATTTGTTTTTGGTTTGAGAAAAAAGAAAAATTAAATGGCTTCTCTATTCTGAATATTCAATTTCTGACACAGAAAACGTTTATTTTTGGATTTAGAGATGACAATCATACAACTCTTTATTGTTTGTTTGTGTTCTTCTGTTTCTGAAAGTAAAATTCAAAGACCAAAAAGTACACTGACCCAGGTTACTGCACAGCAGAAAGTCAAAGTAACATTGAAATATCGTCACTCAGGAATTTAAAAAAATGGTTTTAAGCGGGTTAATTATTTTGATAAACATTCATTCATTTAAAACTTACTCTCAAGATTAAGGGACCTGAACGAGCCCGCGTGTTTCTATTACCAAATACCTGTACTAAGGTCTAGAGGGTCGATCTACTGTATATTGTAGGTGTCCTATAATATTTATAGAATATTTTCACCGCTTTTCCTTACCTTCAGACAGCCCTTTTCGAGGGGAAATTGCGCAGTTATCTCAAAGCCACCACAGGCCATTGATGAAAAAAAAGTTTTTTTTTAGAAAAGGGAGTTAATCGTTTTACCGCTGCCTCGGTAAGTTACGTAGGCAAAATAGTGAAAATAAACGTGTCGGCCGTCCACAACAGTTCATTGCTTAGCTTCCGTCGGTAGGCTGCATTTATTAAAGACGCTAGTAAAGTTAAAGTTACAGTTACGGCTGAAAATGACAAGAATAATAAACAAGTCTAGCTATTTTTTATATTTCCGCCATTTTTTTTGTGTCTAATCAGTGGTGTTAGCGCGACGTCACGTCGTTATGGCAACAGAGATTAAAGGGCTCCGTTTGCAACGACGAGCGAAGTGACGTCATTGATACGTTAAAGAGTGACGTATGTCCGTTCTAGAACGCTGATGTAGGATTCCTGACATAATAAAGGGTTGTTAGGTGATGAAGGATTATTGAAGTTACAAATAGGGGCTACAGACAGCCATCCATCAGCAGTTGGATAAGTGCAGCGAATCTGTGAAGGAGATTTCAGCGTCAACGGAATTCAAAATTGTCGACACAGAAATTCTTCGGATAGACTGCAAAGAGACAAACTTTATTAGAAAGTCTCAATACAACTGAGAACAAAGTTTCAAGACACATAATCACACCAGACCGTCAAGAAACTTTTAAAATGGAAACAACTGGCAAAAGACAAAGCAAAAAAGGCAGGAACAAACTTCAGGACAAAATCATCCTGATTGGCAATTCCTGGGACAACAGACCTACTGCTGGCTGCAAGCAGATCAAGAAACCACAGCCTGATGTGGTCCCAGAGGAAACACAAGCAAGTGTGGCACCAGAGGTAACAGTGGCGGTAGCCCATGAGGAACCTCAGAGTGTGGTTCCTGTGAAACCACCAGTTGCAGCCTCTAAAGAACCACAGGTTGTGGATCCTGAGAAACAAGCAGCACAGCGGAAGAATCTGCTTCAGCCAGCAGCAAAGCAGAACGAACTTAACGGAACAAAATCAACTGAGATTGACTTTCATTTGCAAGATCTGGGCTATTACAAGGCGCTAGATGTGGCAGAGTTTCCTCAGCTGAAGAGGCACAGAAGAAATTTTTGCATACCTGTGACGGAAGCTGAAAAACAAAAGCCAGCTGTGATCCCTAAACAGCCACAGGTACTGCCCCAGCCGGGAACAAGGCAGAAGACAGTGTCCCAACTCGAGACAAGGCAGAAGCTACTGCTACAGTCATCAGCAGGGCATAAGGTGTTCCATCAACCAGGAGCTTTAATTAAGTCTCTGCCCCAGCCAACACCAAGGCAGAAGATGATGCCTAAGCCTGCAGCAGAGCAGAACATACTGCCCCAGCTAACTGTAGCTGTGGCTTTGTCTACAGAAGAGGAGAAGAAACTGTCCCAGCCAGGAAACTCCTTGCTAACATTAACTGGGGCTGACCTCCGACAGGAAATTCTGAGCTACTTCCGAGAGGTTGGTGCAATCAAGTTTCACAAATTTAAAAGGCAAAAAAGACATTTTTGCCTACCAGTGATCCCTGAAGAACCACAGGTACTGCCAAAGCCAGCAATGGGGAAAAAGACATTTACCCAGCAAAAGGCACTGCCCCAGTCAGCAACAAGGCAGAGGAGACATTCCCAGCCACCAACAGAGCAAAAGGCACTGCCCCAGTCAGCAACAGGACAGAAGATACTTTTTCAGCGACCAGCAGAACAAACGCCGCTGCCTCTGTCAACATCAGGGCAGAGGAGACATTCCCAGCCACCAGCAGACCAAAACATTCTGCCCTGGTCAACGACAGCAATAAAGGTACTGTCCCGGTCAGGAATGGGGCAGAAGACAGTGTTCCGGTCATCAGGAGGGCATACAACGCTGCCACAACCAGCACCTTTGATAAAGATTCTACCCCAGCCAGCAGCAGAGCAGAACAGACTGCCCCAGCCCCCTGAGAAACCATGTGTAGTTATGGCCTTTCCAGCAGAGGAGGAGAAGAAAGTGCTCCAGCCAGTTAATCCCTGGCTGAAATCAACTGGGATTGATCTTCAAAAGCAAAATCTTCGCTACTGCCAGGAGCTCAATGTAACTGAGTTCCCTCAGCTTAAAAGGCAGAGGAGAAATTTTTGCATACCTGCAATGGAAGCTGAAAAGCAAGAGCCAGCTAAGATTCCTGAAGAACCACAGATACTGTCCCAGGCAGAAGCAGGGCCGAAGACAGTGTCACAGGCTGCAACAGGACAGAAAATACTGCTCCAGTCATCAGCAGGGCACATGATGCTGCACCAGCCAGCAGCATTTTATAATATTCTGTCTCAGCCAACACCAGAGCAAAAGATTATGCCTCACCCAGCTGCACAGCAGAACATACTGCCCCAGCCAACTGGGAAACCACATGTAGCTGTGGCCCAGCCAGCAGAAGTGCGCCAGCCAGTATACCCATGGCTGAATTTAACTCAGGCTGCCCCTCAAGGTCAAAATCTGAGTTACTGCCAGGGTCTCAATGTAATCCAGCATCCACATCTTAACGGGAGCAAAAGAAATTTTTGCATACCTGTGATGGAAGCTGTAAACCAAAAGCCAGGTGTGATACCTGAACAACCACAGATATTGACCCAGCTGGCAACAGGGCAGAAGGTGCTTCCCCAGTCATCACCAGGGCATAAGATGCTGCCCAAACCAGCAGCAGATATAGCTGTGGCCCAGCCAGCTAAAATGCCCAAGCCAGTAAACCACCGGCTGAAATCATCGAGGACTGACATTCAGAAGCAAGATCCAGGCTACTGCAAGACGCTTGATGCAACAGAGTTTCCTGAACTTAAAAGGCACAGAAGAAATTTTTGCATGACTGTGACGGAAACTGAAAAGCAAGAGCTAGCTTTGATCTCTGAGGAACCACAGCCAAATGTGGTCCCTGTAGAAAAACAGGTAGCTGTGGCCCAGCCAGCTGCAGTTAAAGAGATCATGGCTGTGGAAAAAAATAAAAACAAAAACAAAAAAGGCAGGAACAAGTTTAAAAGCCAAATTGTCCTGGTGGGCAGTTCCTGGGATGGCACTCATGCTCCACAGCCTGACATAGCACCTGAGAAAACAGAGACAACTGTGGTGCCCAAGGAAACACAGGTTGTGGCTGCCGAAGAAACAGAAGTAGCTGTGGTTCAGCCAGCAGATGGGATGAGCGTACTGCCCCAGCCAACAATGGAGCAAACGATGATGCCCCAGACAGCAGCAGTGACTGAGATACTGCCACGACCAACAATGGAGCAGAAGATACTGCCTCAGCCAGCAGCAGAGCAGATTGTGCCTCAGCCAGCAGCAGAGCAGATTGTGCCTCAGCAAGCAGCAGTGCATGAGATTCATGCTCAGCCAGCAACAGAGCAGAGGATTCTGCCAGAACTAACAGCAGAGCAGAGGATCATGTCTCCATCAGCTGAAGAGCTGAACATACTGCCCCAGCCAGGTACAATTAAGAAGATACTGCAACGGTCAACAACGAAGCAAATGATACCGCCTCAGCTAGCAGCCGTTATTAAGATATTGCCACGGCCAACAACAGGGCAAAAGGTGCTTCCCCAGCCAGCAACAGAGCAGATGCTGCTCAAACCTGCAGCAGAGGAGAGGATTCTGTCACAGCCAGCTGCAGAGCAGACTCTGTCTGAACCAGTAACAGCGCAAAAGATTCTTCCCAAGTCAGAAACGGAGTGGCTCATACTGTTTCAGCCATTATCAGAACAGATTCTGCCAGAATTAGCAGCAGAACAGATTGTGCCTGAATCAGCAACAGAGCCGAAGATGCTGCCTGAACCAGTAGAAAAGGAAAGCCTACTGCTAAAGTCATCATCAGAGCACAAGACTTATGCTCAGCCAACAACAGAGCGGAAGATTCTTCCTGAATCGGTAGCTGAGCAGAATGTACTGCCTGAACCAGTAGCAGAACGGAACATACTGGCCCAGCCAGCAGCAGTTACTGAGATACTGCACTGGCCCGCAATGGGGCAGAACATGCTGCTTCAGCCAGCGAAAGAGCAGATTCTACCAGAACCAGTTGCAGAACAGAAGATCCTGCTTCAGCCAGCAGCAGAGCTGAACATACTGCCCCAGCCAGCAGTAGCCAGTGATCCACTGACAGGGGTAAAAATGGTAGAATTCCCTGAGCTTGAGGTTATGGAAGATGAACAGTCATCCAACCTCAAAAAAGAGCAGGTGGCTTTGCTCGCTGAGGTGGAGTGTCTCAAAGGAATGCTCCAAACTCAGTTGTGCCTGCATGCTGAGGCAGAACAGAAGTGGGACATGACAATCAAGACCCTTCAGCTTGATTTACATGACAGAAAGACCAAAGAAAATGAGGCTCTCTGCAAACTGAGAAATCTGGAAAAAGACCTAGAAAAAGAAAAGAATCGTCAAAGAGAGCTGGAGACTTCCCTTGCTCATCTAAGGGAAGAAAAAGCCGGGTTAATTGCTCAGCTGGCCCAGGCAGAAGAGGGCCTAAAGGAAAAACTTCAGTGGGAAGAGGAGAGGTCCAGTGTCCTTGCAACTATAAATGAAAAACAGCAAGCCATGGATCTGAATACATCTACCATGTCTGACAGAATTGCTGATCTCGAGCAAAGGTTGAGCGAGATCGTCAGTAAGCCCAAGAAGCGTTCTCTGTGGAAGAGATTCCGTCAGCTCTTCAAATGAACAATGAAGTGTTGGGATCTCAACACTCTAT
This sequence comes from Plectropomus leopardus, assembly GCF_026936395.1. Classification (NCBI taxonomy): domain Eukaryota; kingdom Metazoa; phylum Chordata; class Actinopteri; order Perciformes; family Serranidae; genus Plectropomus; species Plectropomus leopardus. The sequence goes on along the minus strand of NC_142180.1, from coordinate 34,748,162 downwards.
TCAGACCTTCTCTGCCCCCTTACCTCCTCCCCTCCCGCCTCCTTTACCCCAACCCTCCTCTCCTGGGTAACACTCCTCCCCTAACACCTTTGTGGCGTGTTCTCCCTCATGCTTGCGTGGGTTTTCCCCGGGTGCTCCGGTTTCCTCCCACACAAAAAGACAAACATCTTCAGCGTCATGCAAAAAAAAAAAAAGAAGCGAACTTGCAACATCCCTAGCCCATCAAAGGGAGGAGAAAGCCAGGTTGGTGGTTGAGCTGGTCCAGGCAGAGGAGGACCATCATGGACAGAATTGCTGATCTTGAGAAACAGGCTCTTGAGACCGTCAAGAAGTCCAAGAGGCGTTCTGTATGAAGGAGATTCCATCAGCTCTTAAAATGAACTTGAGCGACCTCAATGCTCTGCTCAGACCTTCTCTGCCCCCCTACACCAGAATCTGCTCAGACGTTCTCACCCCCTCCCCCAACCCTCCTTCCCATCCTCCCCCCAATGCTGATGCTAGAATGGATCGTCTGGAGGGAGGTTAAGGTTAGGGTAATGGTGAGGGTAATCTGAAACGTCTGCCAGACAGTATACACTGCTTGGTTGATTCTGCTGTGTGCACTGAATGACGTGCAGCGGATTTCCCTCCCCCTCCCTCCAGACGATCCATTCTAGCAACAACCACATTAGTACCATCAAGGGCAGCATGGTGGGTAACACTCTCCCCATGCTTGCGTGGGTTTTCCCCGGGTGCTCCGGTTTCCTCCCACTTACAAAGACATCTTTAGTGTTTTTATTATGACAGTAAAAAATAATTGGAATAAATAAAATAAAATAAAAAAAAACAAACAAATTAAAAAACAAATTTTAATTGAATGGAAATTCTACTTTTTCTTGATTACAGCTCTAAATGTCACTACATTGAACATACTACATATTCACAGCATTAAACATAACATGGCAGTGTAAAGAAAAACACATCAGCGCTGTCTTGTGTTTGCCAATTTTTAATTGCATTTTTCTCTGAATTCACTAATAATAATGACAGATTTAACCAAAAGCAGCTATAATGATACTTAAAGTATTACTCTTGGTGTTGAACCTAGATAATTATCACCTGAATTTCCTGGTTTTCTCGGCTTTACAGAGCTTTGCAGTTTGTATCAGCTCAGTGTTTACTTGTCAGTTGCAACTAAACACCATTAACAACAAGCTGGCACACAAAGTGGAGTATTTAGCTGCTTAAAAAACAAGGTGTCTTCCTGTGGAGTTTGAAAAGATCAAAAACAAAGGTAAAAGAGAGAATATTAGACTTGAATTAGGGTTGACACAAGCACAACTCCAAAGTGAATGATAATGTTGCTCTACTACAGCCATGCAAATAACGAACTAACAAGTTTTGCACATCAACTTACAGTGACATATTTAAGATTATGGGTATTTTGTAGTGTTGTTGATTGATTCAGGATAAAAATCTTGACATTTTAGTACAAAAGCATGGAATCCTACATGTTGTGTTAAAAATATGCAGTGACTGCCCTCTGAAGGTTCATATCTTGACTATTGCAATTGAATTTTGCTATTGTATGCTCTGTTGTTGGATGCATTTTTTATCAACAACCACCCTCACCTGTCCCCTTTGCAAAAACATCTCTGCAGATTGTTGTAAGCAGTGGTCAGTCAGTCAGTCAGTCAGTCAGTCAGTCAGCCCCCCCCATTATTCCAGGCCTTAAATGAATGAAATAACATCAAAAACAAGATGTTCTGCTGAAATCCTTTATTTAAATTTGCTGACAAATAGAGGCAATGTACAATACAAACCTCAAACGTAAGTGTTCTTTGATCACCAATTTATTCTCACAGAAGGCTTTGATTTTATCAGGGCAGAGCCCACTTTAAAATGGGAACATGGGTGTTCGTGAAGCTTTTTGGGCCATTGGTGTTCTGAAGAATCACATTTCAAATTATGAAAGATCCCTGCTGCCAAATAAAAGCCTGGTGCAATGATTTAAATGCAAATATATGCAAATTTGACTTTTTCAAACCAACTTTTATAAGAAACCAATAAGAACCAAAATGATTGTGAAAACAAGACACATGGCTTAAAATAAGATGTCAGTTCAAACATTAATACTGAACATCAGAGACTTTGTGCCATGTACCAAATTTTGAGAAGGAATGCAGCATTACCAGCCTTTCTATAACAGCAAAACTGTCTGCACTGGCATTAGCATACCGTGCCATTACCATTTTTAATTTAGGGGCGCCTGTTAAAACAAATCCAAATAAAAAGTTCTGCCCCCCTGAATAAAAAGCTGCAGAAAACTAAATTGCGGGGTTGGTAACCGACAGCACTGGGCTACCAAACCCATTACACTTCAGGTAACGTTGCTTTCTGTTGGGACTCTCTGATCATAAAATAATTAGATTTAGCGTACAGAGTACATCAAATCCATGACGTGCTTCTGTTAAGTGCAGTCATGTGCAGTTTAATTGCCATTGTCGGAGGAGCTGGGCCAGGGCTCAGAACTGCGCCTTAGGGTAGGGCGCCACATGCTCCATGGATTGTAGGTCCGACTCATCTCGGTTGAAGCTGGTGGCGATGGGGCGGGACTGTTGACCAGATCAGTCAGCGTTGTTGAATTGGACGTTGGAGGAAAAGGGTGTAAGGCTGAATCTGCACTTGTTGACCAAATGGAGCTGCCGAAGGGTGCGGTTGCAGACCAGGGATTGCGGGCATTTCCCAGGAGTGACTAAAAAAAAAAAGGAGAGAAGCTTCACAATACTTTCATGAGCAGGAAGAGTTACATTCACTAAAATTACCAAATGGTTGTATGCTTCCGTGAACCAGTTAAGTTGTAATTAGTTTAAATCCATGTAAGCGAAAGCAAGGATGCTTCACACACATCTTCCCCCCTGTAGCACAGAAGATATGAACAATCAGTTTCAAGGTGGACACCCAAGATTAGTGTCACCATTCAGTATCTGACCAAATGTCCTTCTGTTCCTGAGTTATGGCGCTGAATAATGAAAAGTGCTTTTGCAGAACATCTTTTCACAGTGATTCTGACCTTTTGATTATAAAATGTCAGAAACTTCATCATTATATCCCACAAGACATTTGTGTGAAATTTATCAAAATAAGCATATAAATTCTTGCGTTATGGCCAAAAACACATTTTTGTGGTGTCACAGTGACCTTAGTCCATCAAAATCAAATCATTTCCCTCAAAGTGTTCATGAGACACTGCGTTAACAATGAGATAGACAAGGTCACACTGATCGTTCAACTCTGACCTTTCATCACCAAAATCTAATCACTTCTTTCTTGAGTCCAAGTGGTCATTTGTGTCAAAATGTAAGAAATTCCCTGAAGGTATTATTCAGTATTGTGTTCACAAGCATGAGATGCATTCAAGATTGCCAAAATCTACAAAATTCATCATTAAGTCCTGGTGGATGTTTGTGCCAAATTTTAGGAAATTCCCTCAAGATTTTCTTGAGATATCACAGAGACAAACACAAGGCCACAGTGACCTTTGGTCACCAAATTCTAATAAGATCATTCTTGAATCCATCTGGATCTTTTTGCAAAATTTGAGAATTTCTCTCACGGTGTTTTTAGGATATCGCATTCACAAAAATTAGATGGATGCAACGTCATTGTGACCTTTGACCACCAACATCTACCCCATTCATTGTTGTGTCAGAGTCGATGTTTGTGCCAAAATTAAAGAATTCCGTCAAGATGTTCTTGAGAAATTGCAATCACAAGAAAGGGAAGAGTGCAAGGTGACTTTGCCTTTACCCTTGACCTATAACCATCAAAAGTAATTAGTTCATTCTTAAATCAGATTGGACATATGAGCCACATCTAAAGAAATCCCCTCAAGGCGTTCTTGAGACATTGCATTTCCAAAAATAAGACAGATAAAAATTCAACTTGACCTTGGGCCCCGATCACCAAATCTACTCAGTTCATTGTTGAGTCAACCCTTGTGCCAAATTTGAAAAAATTCCCTCAAGGTGCTCTTGAGATATCACATTCACAACGATGAGATAGACAAGGGCACAGAAACCTTGAGTTTTGACCTTTGAGCACCAAATTGAATCAGTTCATCATTGTATCCAAGTGGACATTTGTGGCAAAATTGAAGAAATACCCTCAAGTTGTTATAGATAAGGATATAAGATATTGCATTCACTAGTATGAGACGAATGGACGGACAACCTGAGCCAGAAAACAATGAAAACAAATTCAGGATCTTACTGCAGTTGGGACAGTCGGTGAGCTGGAGCTGCTGGGCCAAGAGTGCAGAGAGTCACTGCTTGGTATGTCCCAGATGGAAGAGGCAGAGGTGAACTCCGGCCAGCTTTGCTGAGGCTCTGATGACTTTGGAAGATTCATGCCACTGAAAACTAAAAACACACACACCTCAGTTTCAATGCAGCTGGTCAACCCTGAACTGTTACGCCACTTACTCTACATTGCTCTGTTTGACCGTAAACAGACAAGACAAGTTACCTCCTGTCAGGTTGAACGAATTGTTGGGTCCGAAAGCAGAGAATGAGTTGGTAGAATGGAAGTTTGGACTGCTGGCTGTGTCAATGGGACTCCACAATCCAGAGCTATGGAAGGAAAAAAAATGCATATGTTTTAAACCAGATAACATCTTGATGTGATGTCTGGATTTAAATTTTGTCACTTTCTCACATTACCTGTCAGAGCTGTCACTTTCCACAGATGTCATGTGTGCCAGACTCTTTCCCTGGCTGTCAGTTTTACCTGGGCCAGAGCCACCTGACGACAACATAAAACATCACTGTTGTCTCATAAACAATCCACCAACAAAGTACACCGATCGAGTGGTAGTTTAAGGATACACACTTACCTGGACTTTTATCATAACCTGCAGCTACAGCAGCAAAGGTGGGGTTGCCATTTTTGCCTGGGAGAGGAGTGGCTGCAGACAGTTTATTTCCTGGGGCCTTCTTTTGGTTTACCTCACTGCAGGCATGCCAGAAAACAGCCAAAATAACATACTTTATTATGATAATACATTGTATAATTAAAGATATACAATGATTTTCCTAAAAAAACGAAACAAAACAAAACTATATAGACAGACCTAAACTCTCTCAATCACCATTTATGATTTACTAGAAGTGTGTATTTATTTGCAGAGCCTCTGCCCTCTGCCTGTATCTTCTTATTTTCTGTGTTCAGGATGTTTATGGGCTTGTGCCCTCATGTAAATTTTGGAAACCTTGGATAGCGATAGCTGACGTCAGAGATGCTTTATGTGCAATTAGAAAAGAGCAGTAGGAGCTGGTTTCTTTTATAGCTTTTTAGGTGAGTGGACATTGGTTCGTCCAGAATTTAAAACAACACAGGAAGGAAATGTTTCATTTTATCAGCTGAACGTTTGACCGAGTGGCTACCTGTTACTGTTGAGCACACTGCTGTAGGTGCCTCGGGACAGTAGGCTGGGGGAGGTCGGCGGAGGGGAGCAGGTCCCTGCTGTGACGGATCTCTTTAGGAAAGGATCTGCGTTTATCGTCTGAAGGGAGATCTGCTGAAGACTGTCTGCTTCTGTATGTGGAGGACAGGAGAAAATCACATCAGTGAGAGTTCGGAGAAGGACACAAACACGAAATTACGGTTTCAGATCTTAATGTAAAAGGTCCATAACCCATACTGTGAAATAACATCTACGACTGTACACAAACGTTCAAACCATTACAAAGATATGGTCTACATTGTTTTACTTTGCGAGTTTTAGACTATATAATAACTGATATTTTGTTAACTTTATTTATTGTATTTTATTTATTAGGGGCAGCACGTTGCATGGTCTTCCTCTATCAGTGTGGCTTTGGTTCAGGTTCTCCAGCTTCCTCCCAAAGTCCACAGACATGCAGGTTCAGTTAAGTCACTAAATTGCCTGTAGGTGTGAACGTGAGCGTGAATGGTTGTCTGTATGTGTCAGCCCTGTGATAGTCTGGTGACCGGTCCATGTTGTATCCCGCCTCTCACCCAAAAACAGTTGGGTAGGCTTCAGTCCCCGAGTGACCCTTAACAGGATGTTTTTCTTAATGTTATTTTACTGATGAATAGACAAATGTAATGTTTTTTTTACTTTTTATTTTTCAGTCTTGTTTTTGGATTGTCTGGGGGAAGGGAGGGGGAGAAATTTAAAGACTGGAGAGACATATATAAGAAATTGTCGGGAAATAGGGATGCAGGATAGTGGATTTTTTTGCTGATTTCTGGTAAGCAGATATATAAAACAACCAATACTGATAATATGATATACTGATATATAACCTAACAGCCAGCATTAAAAAATAAATATTTGATCAACACATAAAATAAAATAAAATCTTGGCTTACGGATGCTGTTTTTGGAAAGTGGCACGTCCCACTCTGGAGAAGCAGACTCCTTCTCCCCCTCAGAGCTGCTGCTGTGGCCCAGCTCCGGCACGGGGCCGCTGGACAACAGTTTGGCCAACAGAGAGGGGCGCCCTTCGTCCAGTTTCCCATCAACTGTCAAAACAAACATGTCATTAACGTGTGTGAGTACTGAAGCAAACGGCAGAGTGAGGATATTTCAGTGAAATGACTCACATCTCTGTTTCTGCAGCGGTCTGGTCTTTGGGATGTTGGTGAGAGGGTGCAGAGCTTTGGATGTGAAGCTCTTGCGCTGTTTGTTCTCCAGCGGTGTTACATATGGCAGCTCCAGAGAACTGAGAACAACAGAGATTTGTCGTAAAAATGATTTTTTGTTTTTTAAAAGCGACAAACAAAAAGATGACATTGCCTTAAAAATACAGACCTGGATTTTTCTACGGGGCTCTCTTTCTTTGTGGATGTTTGTTTCTTGGTTTTGGGTTTGACGAGGAAATTTGAAGTCTCTTCTTTCACTTTTGCTGTTGTTACTGTTCTTCCTTTCTTTTTCACAGGTTCCTAAGAGAAATTAGAATAACAGAATGCTTATTTTTATTATTATTATTATTATTATGTGATCTCCATAGCAGTAGTTGCCACAGTTGTTATTTAAGTCTTTTGGACCAAGTTTGAGTCTCAGATCCCTTAACGGGGTCGCAACCCTTCATCACACCGGCATTGCTTTAGTACAGAAAAGCAAACAATGAAAGCATCATGCTGCCCCAGTGTGTTCTTTTAGAAAGCATGCCGGCACTACAGATAAAAAACACCACAATACGCATGACATGTGACACAACAGCATCGGCATAAACAACAACAACGGCATAGCATGACAATAACAGCCATTTAGTGTCCCTGTTACATGGCAGTTGTTCTCATCCTTCGCTTGTTGGGTAAGGAGACCCAAACCTCATTATCTCCCCAATTTGTAGACATTTTTGGCCTTTGAGTTGGCTTCTAACTGCTGCTTTTTAAATCTCCCGCCTTTAGGTGGCACATAATACATACGGCGTTCATTCTCTCCATGTAATTGTTCATGTTTTACAGTTTAACATGAGCCATGCCATAAAACAATGATAGTATACAGCTATTAAATCTTTTTTCTTTAAACAATGGTATTGTATCAATACTCAAGCTCAGAAATGAAGAAAGAAAAAGTGGTTCTCGAATCATCTCTCATCATCAAATGAAGCCTCTTCAGCTTTTTGCCTTTAAGTCTCCAGTCTTTGTGTTTAATTTTTTTTCTTTTCATTATTTTCTTTTTTGGTATGTTTTTTTATTGTTTTTATCTCTATTTCTCATCATCATCACTCTTCTTTCTAATATGTTCTTGTGTCTAGTTTCTTGTTTAATCCCTCCCTAATTTCTGTCTGACCTGAGTTTGGCGTTATCGTTTAGCTTCTATTGCTATAGTTTTTGTTAAAATTGTTATTATCACTATTTTAAGTTACAAATCTCTGGCTAAATGACTAAAAGACTAAAAGACTAAATGCAAGGAGAGAAAGTTGCCAGAAAACAGACGTAGACGCAGGAGGTACCTCTTTGATGTTTGTCTCCACATCTGGGTTGGAGGTCTCTGTGGTGGTGGAGGAGCTGTCGTCGTTGTCGGCCAGGTTATCTTTCAGCTCGTCTCCCTGAGTCTTTACCGTTGATTTCTTCTCTTTTTCTTCCTTCTTCTTCTGGGCTTTTGTTTTGCCTCGCAGCTTCCCTTTGGATTCCAACACTGCAAACAACATGAACACACACCTCAAACATCTGTAAATGATTACGGAGGTCTAAACGCTCGTCTGCTCCACTGTGATACAATGAGTGTACCTTTGTTTTGTATCGACTGAGTCTGTTCCTGTAGCGTCTCACCGCTGAGTGAATCTGGACGGTCGAGGTCGTTGTCCATGGCTCCTATCAGGTTGGCATATTCTGCGTCCTCAGGACAGAGGCCTCTGTGAGGCAGCGACGACCCGGCTAAACTTTGACTCTGGAGGTCCAGTTGTTTGGTGCTCCGAGCCTTCCGGTTGGTGAGCTGGCAGGCAGCTGGGGGGCCGTCTTGGCCTGAGGTTGTACTTCCTTTCGACAGCTGCGAGGAAGTAGCTTGCATAGATGAGCGTCCGAAACCGATTCTGGACCTCTTATCTTGGCTGTCCGAGTCGGATAAGGTGCGGCTGTTGCCCTGTCGGCCTCCACCCCGAGCTGCTCCGTTGGTGGACGCATATACTCCTCTGGAGTTCTGGGAGGAGTCGCCATAATCGTTCAACCTGAGGTGAAAGAAAATTTCTGTTGATTTACACTGAAGTTGCTGCCCTTCTGCTCTGCTGTTACATGATCTGCTGCTTAAAAAACGTTGTTTTGATCTTTCACCGCTGTAGTGTGTGGTATTGACGTGGAGCTCTAAAAGCTAATATTTAAAGGTCTGAATCTGATTTCTATTTAAGGCCAAACGTCTGGATCGATTGGCAATAAGCAAATGACTTTCATCAATCTTACTTTTAACTTATAAGCAACGTACATTCAAGTTTAAGGCTGTCTGAGACAAAACACATCAAAGCCTCGGGAAAAAATATGCAGCTGTTTGACTGTAATTGTTTGCTTAAACCAAAGGACTGTCCGCTCGTCTTTGAAAATTCGGTTTTCGCACTGGCGACGTAATGCACACCGACAGAAGATGCAGGGGTCTCTCAGTGCCTTTTGTCTTTCTCGTACACTTAAACTGATGTTGATTTTTTTAGGGGGCTTCAAGCTAACCAATGAAGGCAGAGTTTGCTCAGCACAGTTTGATTATATGTACGTGACGCGGCCGTTTTCTGCCCCGAAGTTACTGTAAATAAAACAGTTGTGATGCAGTCCATCTCATAGACTGTACAAATGAATAGGTTTTTGCAGTTGGATAATCTGCTGTCAATAAATGGACTCTCCCTCAATGTCTGTATACCGGCACGAGGACGGTAGTCCGATCATTAAATGGCCTGATCATACTGTGACCGTAGCTCGACTAAACTGTGCATGTAAACATACCGAGTGTCTGTTCTGTGTGTCACATATCTTTAAAACAAGCGTCGTCAATCAGAATGATGGAACATTATTTAAAGATTTTTAGAGCCATTTCAACAACAGTAATGATCAGACAGTTTCAGAGAAAATCAAATGATGAGGCAGCACTTTTTAGTACTCGCTATTACTTAATGTTCGATCGATTTTTCTCTATATTACAGTACATCGATGACATTGTGTGGTTTGATGAGCCGTCTCCGTGTTACACTTACTTTGAATCACTGTGAATTTGCACAATGTCCCTGAGATTAAATGGTCTCCCGGTCTCCATGGTGGAGTTGGACTCCACAGACACACGTCTCTTGAAAGGCTCCCAAATGCTCTGAGCCTCCAGGTAGGCTGTGGCGATCACCAACAGAAACATGGAACTGAAGAGACGTAAACAAAAACAAACTGTTAGCTTCGTTGGGACACAAAACAAAAAGTGACAAAGTGACGATTAGCTGCTTGTTGCGCGGTCGTAATCCTACACTGCGAGCACAGAGCGGCGCTCACCTCATGATGAGAGACACTATGATGTAGAGCTCCAGCTCCCAGCTCGGTCTGGGCAGGGTCTCTGCACATGCAGCTAACATGTGGTAGGGCAACGAGGCGTTCAGGACAAACACAAACTCAGAGCCTCCACATGTAACCAATTTTAGCTCCCGGATCACTCGAGATGAAGTGAAGTCGGGTGTAAACCTGCGAAGAAAGAAAGGAAATGTTAAAAAGCTGTTCTCAACAATACAGAAACATCACTACAGGACAGACTTTGAGGACAGACTTTGAGGACAGACATTGAGGACAGACTTTGAGGACAGACTTTGAGGACAGACTTTGAGGACAGACATTGAGGACAGACTTTGAGGACAGACTTTGAGGACAGACTTTGTGATTTAGGAATCTGTGAGCCATTTTGTTTTTTAACCCTTTGCGACCTAAGCAGATTGGTCTTGATGCCATTCAAAAACATTGGTAAAAGGGAATGAGTAAGTTAAGAAGATAATGGAAGGCGAACCCCTTATTCGTAGGAGCGGCCATGTATGAGGGATTTTTGGGAGGTGATGGTCAACGATTTCGATTGTGGATTTCAAACTCCTGCCTGATCCGCTCAGCTTTTGAAGTAAAGCTCCTCTTTGTTGTACGTCTTACGATCTATAAAAGCAAAATGTGCCATTGCAGTTTTGCGAAATATGGCTTTTTCAAATTACCAGGAGTACCACCTCATGTGGGCGAAAAATAGTTTTTTTGCGATAAATGGAAGTTTTTTCAAAACTGACGTGTTTCCATTGGGTTTATTTTATATTCACAATTTAAATGTGCGCAATTTGAGGGTTAATGGAAACCCGCCTAATGTGAAACTCAAACACTCGAAAAAAAGGTTACGTATGCGGCCCACGAATAAGCGAAGAATTCCACCGCCGGTACTCAAAATTCAACAAGACTGAACTCTGTGTTAAGCAAAAAAATGTGGGTCAATTTACAACTGAGAGGAAAAAATGTCTTTTTATGTGTTCAACATAACTAAATAATGGGAAGTAAAATACGGTCTAGACTGTTTTGGACCCCAGAGAACTAACTGAGTGAGTCATCACCTCCAAAATTAAACCGGATCCTTTTTTTTGTGCCAAATACAGCTTTTTAGTTTGCATACATTTATGCTGTTACTGTAAAGCTCATCCTAAATGTGACGCTTGCTTGTAAACCAGGTAAACAAGAAACTGCAAACGTTTGCATGATAAAATGTTTTCCCCTGTGCTTTCACTGCTGTCTGTCACGGCAGACGGCTCATCATGAGAGGCAACCAAACCTCATGTACCGCTAAGAATGACAGCGGTGTAAACTCCCCGTCAAACAAGTCTAAGTAAACAGTCCGTTCACACCCGCACACCTCTGAGAAAAGGTTTCATAAGAAACGTGTTAAATACTTGTGTGCTGCCAGAATCGAATGAAATGTAACTTAGGAGTGACTGTCACGAAACTGTTATGAAACTATGTTCGCCTGGTGAAGCGTTAGACTTTTCTCTCTGTTTCTGGGAAATCAAGACACTGCTGTAAAAATACCGATTTTGCATTTCAACTGCATGTCAACTGTTGCTGGTGAAGACTGAGAGACCAGACGGTCTGTAATTTAGGAATCTGTGAGCCAGTTAGATGCAAATTCATTGTGTAAATGACAATATTGACCTGTTAAATGAACTCGCCAGTGAGGAGTGAGTGTGTGGTTGCTTTCAGCGCCTTTTGTCTTTTGATTGTTATGATGAATTCTCCTGAGATGAGGCTGCCGCATTTTCTTCCAATGCTGTCATTTTGTAAACATGCATTAGTCACACACTGGAGGAAGTGATCATCTTTCAGAAAGGATGTTCACTCTCTCTCGACACTGATACAGGCGAATTTAAACACGCACATGTGCACTTTGGTAATTCTCTAGTAAGTTTGAAGTTGGAGGACACAAATACATTTGCTAATGAGACTTTTCAGGCATTTTATGAAACCAGGGAGGAACAAAGGTGCAATTAATAGCATAAATAAAGGCTGCATTCCATTCAGATGTGCTTTGGCGTGATTTACTGAATGTGACGCTATAAATAGAATTGGTAAAAAGGAATGAGCAGCCTAAGAAGAAATTACCCAAAAATTAGCAAATAAAAATAAGGGAAAAGTACAAGAAAATTACCAAAGAAAAAACCAAACAAAACAAACAAAAACCAACCAAAAAAATACAATTAATGACCCCCAAAGGTGCTTAAAAATACAAATAATCCTTGAAAAAAACATAAATATAGAATTATGATAATTATTAATATTATTTTAAAGCACTGATACGGGGAAAATTCCAGTACATGCACATGTAAATTTTGGTAAAACATAATTTGTGTGAAGTTGGAGGACACATATAAAGGCATTTTATGAAACCAGGAAGGAACAAAAGTGCAATTAAAAGCACTAATAAAGGCCACATTCCATTCAGAAGTGCCTCATCATGATTGGCTGAATGTGACGCTATAAATAGAATAAAATGATAATTATTTTCACCTGTGATTTTCTTGCAATGACAAGACAAACTATCTGCCCTGAGAAAAGTCTGAGAGAGTTTTGGGAAACAGCAGTCCATTAGGAGGAGGGTCAGGGAGGCTTTAGTCTGAGCTACGACTTTACTGACAAACACCTGTTTGTAACAAATAATGATATTCAAGTGGAAGTTGCTGGAGACCATTTATTGGATGTTTTAATAACCTGTCAGTCATTCCTCGAGATTAGAACTCAAATCCTCATTCTGTTTTATTCATGTATAATCTGTACTATGGATGCAAGATATTGGATTTTTTTATTTTTTGCCAATATCAAATATGCCATTATATGTATATATGATTTTAGCGATCGCTGAGTCTCTCCTATGGTGGAGATGACGTCATACTGTGTGTGCTCTTGTCGTGGCGGCCCACCAGCAGATGGAGACATGGGACACGGCGCTTTTCAGTTTATGTGATATTCATTTTTTGAACATTGTCACAAATTTAATATTGAATATTGTCATGTATTTTTAATCTGTACCGCCTGACCTGCCATTGTCATGTATTTTTAATTTGTACAACCTAATTTGATATTTGAGTATCTTGGCGTCTCTAAAAAACTGTAATCTATAATAAGTCAATTTACTCCAACAATGTAGAATTGCTGGACGGTCTCTTTTTTCGGGCGGGGGGATGTTGTTGTGAAGGAAAACTTCTGTGTTATGCTGCACCTGTCCTGCCTTTACTAATAGAAACAGTTTGGGGAAAAAAGATTTTCCAATATAAGGTGCTATATGTAACCAATTCTACTTCAGGAGACTCCTGTTTGTAAGCAACAAATAAATACGAGTTCAGTTTGTCCTGACGAGGTCTACATGTGCCATCGGTGCGTACGGTCTTTAAAAACGTGACACTGACGTTCAACTTTAAAGAGCAAATTTATAATTTCAATTACAGTTTAATTATTGGGAATTTACAGTAGTTTCACAGCGTAAAAAATAGTAGCAGAAATGAATGTTAAACTGGTAACATTTGGTGGTTGTGCTCTATGGTGACTTTTTAAATTTTTTTTTAGAATGACACCTTTGGTGTCGACTTTTCTCACAGGAAACCAGCAGGCGACAGCCACACAGTGACACTCGCGTCAGAATACCTGGTAGGGGATGTTTTTAAAGATATAAATAGAAGATACAACCACAGCGGTGCCTTTCATTTAGGATACTTTTTTTATTTTCTAAATTTGGATAAAAAACCATTGCATCAGAAGGTTTAGCCAGAGAGGCTGAGGACCATTTCAAGGCCAGTCCGATGTTCCCAGGGTCTATTTTCTCTTTCCCTGTGTTCCCACGGTCCCGTGTTCCTCAGCTCTGTTTTCATGTCATATGACACATGTTAGAGGTACAGTTAAATAGATAATAACAATTAACTTAGGGCTGGACCCAAATATTCAGTTATTTGGGTATTTGTTAATTGCAAAGGTATTCAGTTCTCAGCGTAGGATATAATATTTTTATTTTTATTTTTTGCAGAGGACGAATGCTATTTCAGTGTTTGTGATACTGCTGCTGCTGCTGAATGATTTATCTACCAAACAGTTATTAACGTGTTTATTGACTAAGATGAGCCAATTCTGTGTCGGTGTGAGCAGCAAAGAAATATTTTACCATGAAACGGGTCAAATTTGACCTGAACACAATGAGAGCGATAATGTGTGCTAGAAAAACAATAAACCGGGGAACGCAGGACTCTGAGAAAGTAGATACGCTTTAATAATTTATACCCAGAGCTGCCGTCACTCTTACTTTAGATTAAAACTTGAGGCAAACTGTCCCGACTTGAATATTTAAGGTTTCCCAGCAAACATTTGAGTATGTTTTTGCATTTGCAAAGAGATAAGTGAATATTTGTTCATTTTTAGAGTTGACTTTAAGCGAAGAAGAAAAATAAGACCTGAGGGGAGCGAGCCGAGGCTGCAGAGACACAGAGAGCCAATTCATCCTCTCACTGAAGGCTTACTCAGCCGGAGAGGCTCAGGACAAGTATTAATAGAGTTTCTGGGTGCCGGGGAGAACACACACACACACACACACACACACACACACACACACACACACACACACACACACACACACACACACACACACACACACACACACACACACACACGTTTGTTCACTCACAGTATGATGAGGTCTTTTGAAGCATTTGGCTTAAGTGCAAACTCTTGACAGTTGAGAACTTTGAATCCATATCCCTCACACGGCTGCCCGTTGATTTCTGCTGACCGGATGGTGATGGGGAGCAGGCCCGTGTTCTCCACTCTGAAGATCCTTTTGAGGGTGAAATTTGGCTCCTTGACTTTTGTCTCTGAAATAAATGAAGCAATAAAAATCAATGAACACTGAATATGTCGCAAACAGGACAGAAAGTCTATAATAATAATAGCTGTTGTTTGCTGCACATCAGTGGTTTTCTAACCTTTCTTTTTGACAAAACATAATATTTTAATTTTATAACTGTATTTTATGTGGAAATAGAGACTAAAAGTGAAGTGAAATTGTTTAGGATAACATAGAAAATCAAAAGTATGCATTTGTTTTAATCCTTTATGTGGTTTTTCTTTCATTAATATGGCTTTTAACAAAAGATAGGACTGCATTAAGTTGAAAATATTGTACTTTTTAACAATATTGATGAGCTAAGATTTCTTTTTATCTATTTATTTGCACCATTAAAAACAGTAATAGAAAACAGGTCAAAAAGGAAAACAGGAAAACAGGTACCGGAGAGGTTAGAAACCCAAAAGGGCTTAAAGAAATAACTCACCACCGAAGCTAATACAATAAATTACAACTAAATTAACATTTGCTTTGTTCTATGGAGACATGAAGAGAAACGGTCTTTTGAAAACGGCTTTTATTCTACTAGTATACTATATGATACTCTGAGTGTGCAAACGTTTTTTAAAGAAGTGATATATATGCAATATTTTAAATTATGCTTAATGTGTCTTACTATGTGTTCAAGTGATTAAAACGTCATCATAATACTTCATGGCAGTACCGGTAGATGTTTCTGTTATTGTAAACAGACTCTGAGAGTTCACATTCAGTCATATCATCCATCCTAATCTTCACTCCTCCCTGGAGTAACCGCATCAGTGAGCAGTTTGTGGAAGTAGCCACTTACATGATAATGAGGCCGAGTTACAGTGAAATAAGCTGCTGCTCAGATGATGATTTAAACGGTGGGAAAAGTGGCTCCAGTGTTTCTACACGCACGATCAAACAAAAGGTGACCAAAAGTTCAACCACTGAATAACCTCTGTGAATCAGAGTGATATTCATCTGTGGGTTTGTGTTCGTTCATGAATAGTTATCAGCTTGCCAACTGTTATTACTAACAGTTAAAGGAGAACTATGCATGTTTCCAAAATGTTTATGTCATCCCTGTGGTGTCAGACATACTGGAAATATTAGTAAATAACTCTGAACAACTCAAATTCAAGTTCATTAATCAGAATTGAAGTAAATTGTTCAGTTAATGGTGATATTGATTTAAGGTATGAGGTTCGGACCTTTGCTGGGAGGAGATTTTAGTAACTGGACCTCTTTGAATTTTAGTAGAATAGGTCCTCCAGTTGGTGATGCCTGTTCTGCAGTATATTTGTCATGTTCAATGTCTGACAGAAAATAAACATTTAAACCAAAATGAACCTTAATATCTTCATATCTCACGTAGGAGTAAAAGGGAACCTTTAAACTCGACATATCACCCATCCGTACTTTCTATGTATTCTTTTCTGACTTTATTGTATTTTTACATGCAGGTTATATTATGTCTTTATGTCTTCTCTGTGTTTTGATGTGAAGTACTCGGTGCATATAACTTCTCTGTTGTAAAGCACATTGAGTTGCATTTCTTGTATGAAAGTTTCTTCACAAGTAAGATTATTGTTATTATTAAAATAGTGTTGTTATCGTGTATTAAGTCAAGAACTCCATAGACAATAGAAAAAATGTTACAAACGAGCACATATGCAGATGGGTATGTGATCTGTTTCAGAATTGTTTCGTATTGTTATTCTTATGTTTATCTTTGTTGTTCATTGTTGCATCTTTGCACATATTTATTTTATATTTTAACTTACATACTAGTTTTATTTATTGCATTAAGCAATTTGCACACTCAGCACATTATCCATATAATTTTAATATTCACATATTAGTGCTAATTGGCTATTACTGTATTTCTTACATTTATATTTTTGCACACTTTGCATACTCAACATACTATACATACTTATTTTTAAATATCTAAATACTGTGCTACATATTTACTATTACTGTATTTCTATTTTTATACTTATATTTTTACATATTTGCACTGACTTGATCAGAGTGTCTGTAACGAACCACAGTTCCCCCGAGGATCAATCAAGTATTTCTGATCCTGAATTACGTGGCTTTGTGTGAGTGAAAGTGTATTAAATCACATCTGGGTTTTATTTGGATATTCATTTGGACCACTGGATGGCAAATTTTTAAACGGAGCTGATGATCACACTGATGTGAATCACAGCAAACTCACTCTCTGTGCAGTCTTTCAGCAGCGCCTCGGTCATCTTGAACCTCAGCGAGCTGCCCTGTCCCGGAGGCTTCCCCGCAACCTTCAGGCTCTCCGTCGTACCTCGGCCTTGAAGTACGATTGTGTCGATCACAGTGAGATTATTCCTGAACAAAATCCAAATAAAACACAGAATTTTAGAGGGGAAATTTCTTGAAGGCGCTGCTTGAGATCCATTAAAAAGCGGACGTTACCTGACTATGAGGAGGGAGGAGACGCTGTGGTTGCTGATGGGAGTGAACCTCACGCTGAACGACTTGACCTCTCCGGGCAGCAGGAGGAGGTTGTACACAAAGGGTCTGGTTGATCCCTCTACGAAGCCTGTACTGCTCTTCATTAGGGACGTCTGCCAAACAAACAGAGGCCTGTTAGACACAAACAGCTTCCACATGCTGCCTCCGTCACCGACAGGAGGACTGCGATTACACGTCAACCAGCTGATTCTCCGAATTCCACAATTAGGTCGATCGTGTCTCGTGTAGCACTCACTTGATTTCTGTGAACCTGAAACTCGAAGGTGTTCGTGTCAATGTTGATGTTGGACAAATTTGCTAATGGCAGCCTGGAAAAAAAAAACAGAGGAGATTATTGTCGGAGAAATACGAGGCAATAAAGGACCAGAACGTGCAGAGCTGGTGGAGATTTCTCACCTGTCAGCCAACTTTCCGGTAAACACGGAGGGGCTGGGTAACAGGGCCAAAGGGAGGACTTGGACGTAGACGAGGACGTCGGCTGGATTATGAAGAATCACCTCCTCTTCCTGCAAAGACACAGAATGACGTCCCATCGTTACTGGAGTCTGTCAGCATCACTGTCTTCAAGATATCTTTCAACA
This sequence comes from Plectropomus leopardus, assembly GCF_026936395.1. Classification (NCBI taxonomy): domain Eukaryota; kingdom Metazoa; phylum Chordata; class Actinopteri; order Perciformes; family Serranidae; genus Plectropomus; species Plectropomus leopardus. Next base: position 34,730,231 of record NC_142180.1, on the reverse strand, counting down.
AACTGTAATCAGACAGGTACAAAAGATCGCCCAAATCTAACCCGTGTTTCTTTACCCCAAATATCAGCTCTCCCTCTCGGGCAGTAGCACGGGTTAAAGGTGTTGAAATTAATCATTTTAAAGATGCATCGTGATGTGGACGTGGTCGATTATACATCGCTGTAGTGACAGCAAATAATCGATTATAGCCACCTAACGTTATTTGTGGATTTTCCAGCTGCTGCTGGACAATAAAGTTTTGTAGATCTGGTACTTTTTACAAATCTTATGCTCACATTTTTGTCATTTCTTCTTCCCTTCTCGTGTTTTTGAAAGAAATCAAGTCAATTTGCTCCGGTTTAATGGGGTTTCAGAGATTACTGTGTGTGTTAGTACACTTGTCCTAACGAGGCTGGTGGTTTGTACTCACGGAGGAGCTGTTTGTGTTGGTCAGAGGAAACGTAATTCGTTGTGAGGAGTTGACCAGTGAGGGCCAGGTCAAGTGCGCCGTTATTTTAGCTTGCACATTTTTCTGAAGGTCCGTGTTGACTTCAAAGACGGCTTCAATCCTTCAGTGAGGAAAAGAAAAACATCAGCATCAGCAAAACATCAACATATGAAGAGAGAACATTTGGCAACAATCTGTACTTTTTTTTAACCAACATCAGTCCTAATCATAAATACAAAATATGCATTCTTCTTCTGAATTTTAACCCTTTAAACGCCAGGTTTTTGTCATGATGCCAAAGAATTATTTTCAATATACTACATGAAAAGTAGATTTTTTTTAAAAATTATCACAGGATATGAGTGAGTGACAGTTCACCTAGTGGAAATAGCATATTTTTTCTCCACATGCCAAATATGGTTAAAATGACGTCATCAGGTGGAAAACAGTAAAAATGACAAAGTCCACGACAAAACGGAGAATGACACCCAGAAATATGATGCATGTTTTTATGCTTTGATGGCCGTGGGATCAATAACTGCCGTTTGAATGGGTTTCAATGGAGCATTTTTTGCACTTAATAGTATGAATATAACAATTTTGCTTCCACGGTGTATTTTGGACTTATTGTAGGAGCTGAGCTGGAAATTCCGAGACATTTTGCCAAAATTATCAACAACTGAAGAGTGAAAATTAAATTGCGTGAAACGGTCCCTAAGGGTTAACAGTATAAGGTGATGACTGAATCGTGACTCTTAAGGTGCTTACTTGTGGCCTGAGCGCTCTTTCAGCTCTTTCCATCGTCTGAGGAGTTTCTGATGGAGATCGACATCAGCGTCCCAGATATCCTCCTGCAGCGCCAGCCCGTGAGGCTTAGACTCAGCTGTGAAAAAACAACTTTTTAATTTTGACTCTTGTTTTGTGAGATCTGACTGTTACACACACTGAAAAAAACTCAAAACTTACATTTAAGCACAAATGGCAGCCCCACATAACAGTGATCACCACACTGCAAGCTGGCGTCAAAATAAATATTAGCCACCTGAAAAAGATGGAGGAAAGAAAATAAGTTCATGTTTGTAAGGACACTGGCGGCTCCCTGATGCTGCTCCGTGAGATGAGCGGCCTACCTTCGATTTCCGTCTCGGCTCCAGCTCGTCTTTGTTGTTGCGGAGCCGCTTGTAATAGAAACGTATATCTTCTGTCAGGGAGCGGATTTGCTGTAGCCTCACTTTCTGAGTAAAAGAGCTCTGTATGCTGAAGCTCTGATGAACAACTTTTCCCTGAAGAAAAAAAAAACATACAGACACGTCAAGAGTCACAACACCTCGGGCTTTTCACAGGAATCTATCCTCTGCAGGTGACACTTTATCTCGTCCTCCGCTTGTGGCCACCGCAGCACAGGTGTGAAATCTGACTTGATATTAGTGATACTTACGGGAAACGAAGGTGGTAAAACGATGTGCTTGGGAGAGCTGTTTAACGTCCCGACAGCGATGAGAGCTTTCACTGGGATGGTTAATATCTGCGGAAAGAGAAAAGAGGAGTTTCTGTAAAAGTCCTGTTAGGTTCATTTTGTCTTTACAGGAAAAAAAAAAACATTTCTGAGTGACTGGGTTCATGTTCAATCACCCAAAAAGTGTCAGAAACCACAAAATCTGAATTAACATAGTTTGCACCTCATTACTAACATAATCACTAACAATCAATCAACATTAGGCGCAGTGGCGTTATTCACCTTTCACAAACCACAGCTTTTTTTTTTTTTAAAAAAAGCCTAAATTTAAAAAAATTTTTTTAATGAAAACTGAATTACATAGATATAAAAAAACATTTAATCAAAAAAAAAAAAAACAACAACATTTTTAACATTTTCTTTCTTTGGGATAGGAGCTTGTGTCTTACATTTGCAGAGAAAAAAAAATTGACACTTATATTTATCACTAGATGTATGTTACCATACCATATATCATTTTATTTTATTTAAATTATTTTTTCTACTTTTGACTTTATTGTATAGGACAGATTAAGAGAGGGGATGAAGTGCAGCAAAGCCAGGTGAACTGATGAAGAATTTGCAAAATTTCACAAAAAAATTGTACGCTTCTGACCCGTGTTTCAATGCCACGTCAATTTGACCCGAACAGCACCTCTGTGATGTTACTATTTTTATTTTAAAAGCTGATAACACTAATTACATCCAGTAGAAAAAGTGCCAGACTAAAAAAAATGTTAAAATATTTTCCAGAGATTATGAAATTTTAAAACATAACAGGAGAGTTTAAAAAAAAGACATAAACAGCAGATCTGCTACGTACCTCGTAGTCTGTGGTTATGTGTATGGCTCCATCATACAGGCCCTCCAGCGCTTTGGCCACGAGTGTCACTCTGAATGCTGCATAATAGCCAGATGCTAGTATCACCTTGGAAGAGACAAAAATGTGTTAGTTTCTTTTTTACATGCAAAAAGCATCATGGTGCAGAAGTCTTTGTGAGCATGTAGCAGCCTACTCCTCGCGCCTCTGTAAGCTACTTACATCAATGAATCTGCATGTAGCCGACTGTAGGATCTAAAAAACATTTCTATTTTTCTAAAGTTTGTCTGCGAATACTGCTGTCGACAGACTCATAGAGCATGTCTGCCTGCTTTGCGCTGCAGGCATCCATGTTTTCCTGAGCAGATTCACTGGAAGGCTTTAAATCTGAAGTCCGAAAACAAGAATTATCTGACTTCTGAATGGCTGGGGAACGCAGCTTTGCACCAAATTTACTGTCAAAAAAATCAGAACATAAATCCCAAAGCAGCTTTGGAGCGACACTGCGGAGGTCTTACTGTTTTATGGTGGGAGGCTGACGTGTTCTGCAGCTCTCGCAGGCGACTCAGCGCCACTGTTGTGTTTCCTTTCTCCGTCTTCAGCAGCTCCATGGACAGACTGTCCCCCGTGACCAGCCAGGACTTGATCTCCAGCTGGAGGACACAGAGAAGTTTGATAAGGACAGAAAAGACTAAAAGGTTATCGGTCCGGACGATTATCGGGGCCAATATTTAGCATTATCCGTGTTTTATTTTAATGATCGCTGATAACGTTTTTTAATAAAAAAGTGTGCGTATTACACCGAGCCAACACCAGTGAAGGCAGTCTGCAATACAATACATGCACAGAAAGTCTCAGCATGGGAGGAACTTTTCACTTTATAAAAACCTCAGGGAGCTTTTTTTCCTGTTCATTCATTTTCTTATTTACATTTTCATTGAACTTTATAAAAAAAAAGTTGCAGGGAACTTGCTGTATATGATGTTGAAAATTTCAGTTTCAGGTATTTTAACAAAGTTTTGAGTTGGAGTTTGAGATATCACAAATTCTACATTTCGACAGAAATACTTTTATTTTTATTTACTTGTTTATTTGACACGGTCATACAGTAACATCGGTGCCGTAACATTCAGACATGCACAAGTCCCAGATGCACTGCTTTGAGTGTTTATACCAAATGCATATCTGTTCCAAATATCGTTTTTTGGGCACATTAAGTTCTAACAATCGGTATCGGCCCTGAAAAACCATTATTGTTCACCCCCTAGAAAGGACTAATGCGTGACACTCTTTGCACTCAGCTTGGAGCTCTTTAACCGAACAGTTTGTGACGGTAATTTAATTCTTCAAACCTCTGTGGAAATAAGTATGTTAGCATGAAGGCTGATGTTGCAACGAGTTTTACTGCTCAAAATATTTAAAAGCACAAGTCAGCATATTTAAAACACCATGTTAAAGTCCCTTACACAATGGACCTCACTGTGTGAGGCCTTGATGACTTACCTCTTCCTCTTTTGTTTAACTTTCCTTCCAGGAAAAAAACTATCTAGAAAACCCGACGGCCGTTAAATAAACAGCTACTGTTCGATGTGTATTAATACACGCAGCGGCTGCCTGATCTCACCTCGATGGGGTTACTGTTGACCACCACAAACGTGATGCTGCTGGTGTCTGTTGCACTCCGAACGCCAAAGTCCAGGATGTTCTCCTTCAGACTGGGAGGCAGGACCAGAGGCTGCTCACACACACACACACACACACACGGCGACAAAACACACACCACGTTACACAGATACACACTCACCAACAATCTCTGTCTTTCCACAGTGACTACATATCTGATCAAATCGAGCTGAGACCTGAATCTGACTTTTTGACCTCTGTTTGACCTTATTGAAAAACATTATGCCACAAAAATGTGTAACTTGTGTGAAAGCCAGCGTATAATTTTGCTGAAACTACAGACACGAGCAGTCAGTACACTGCTGTTGAATTCTCAGCTTAAATACTGATAGTAAAAATGACAGACACCTAGCAAAACAAAGATCAACTTTATTCCTAAAAGCTCTGGATTGTAAATAATCAAAATAAAATGTATCTTCTGAGAGAATTAGTTATAAGGAACAACAATTTATGTAGGGTGGAAAAAATTATTTAAGTATCCATAAATAAATAAATAAATAAATGTATAAATGAAGAAATAAAGATAAAAATTTGGGAGGAAAGTAGGAAAATAAATTAAAATACATAAACAAATGCTGAAATAAAAAACAAATGTAAATATTAAAATAAATATATACAAATAAAATATAATATAAAATATAATAATAATATATGTTATATATTATTATATATTATACATAAAATATAAAAATAAAAAATAAATAAATAAAATAAATGAGGAAATATACACAAATAAGAGATTATAATTTAAATAGTTCACAAATAAATAACTAAAATGTATTTCTATATTTTGTTCAACTGCAGTAATATATTTCTGTATTTCCGAATGTATATTTATTCAATTTATTTATTTATAAACATTTTTTTAGCCTTTATATAAAAAAAATGTATATATTTAATTAATGCCATAAAAACGAATATATTTATTAATACTTGTCATGTCATTTTTTGTCCTTCATAGCAGTTTCCACTCCCATTCTGTTAAGACTAAATGATCACCATAAAAATACATAAAATCAAGTTATTACATTTTGCAGTTTGTCAGCCATCCTGTAAACTTCAAAGGCTTTTTTCCTAACCTTCAGTAGATGAAGCATTGACTCTGTGTTTAGTACAACTTAGATTTGAGTAAATTAGCAACATATGAAGAGGATTTCTGTTTCCTAAATAAACTGTAAGTACCTCCAGGAAGCCTGTGTAGGCCCGGACGGGCAGGTGGAACTTGGATGCGTTTGTGATGAGCAGGATGTTGCTGTCGATGTGAATGGAGGGCCGAACTGGCCGAAAGAGGAGGGAGAAGATGTAACGCGACTCATGTGGGGGAATGAGGATGGGTGCGCTGAAGTTCTGCACCTAAAACAGAGAGGCGAGACAGTGATGTCATGTTGACCTCTGCGCATACGTGACATTTTGCAAACCTCCGTTAACCCTTTCTCACGTTAAACATGGTTTTGGCCTCTTCGGGCAGGGACACATTGTGTATTCGGATTGCAAAGCTGAAGGCATTTGTGAGGAAGATGGGTCTGTCCACTGGGTCGACGGGACTGTCCCTGATGTGGAACAATGTGGCTGTGTGGTCGAAGCCCAGGTAGCTGCCAGAACAGAGAAAAATACCATTTATTAGGAACGTTTTCTCCTAAAAATACATAAATCCGACCAGTCTCTCACAAAACAACTCACCCATCGAGAACTTCTGCCTGGTAAGGGATTTCAAGCTTGGAGTAACTCTTTTCTTTCGCTTTGACAGTTATCTTACCAGAGAACTGATATGGTCTTCTCGCTTTTGAAGCTGCAACGAAAAAAACAAGATCGAAACAGCAGATAAGGGCACAGCAAAAGAATACAAACCGCATCTCAAGAGGAAGTTGTGCAAACCAAAAAAAAAGATAGTAAGGACATGATGTTAAAGTCACAGCTTAAGAATTATGTTATTATTATTACTAATAAACAGTAATGTGTTTTATAAGACACAAACAAGAGGAAAAGACGCTCTGATTCCTTTTATTTTTTGTTTTTACTCAAATATACGAATAACCTAAAATAGAGCATTTTAAAAGGAAGCTGAACACACTATAATTTCACTTTTTAGGATGATTTTTCAGTGTCCGTCGGCAGGTTAAGACTAAGAGGAGGAAGCTGACATCATGTAACTCATCAGAGTTCAGTGGAAATGACTGCGCTATTTTAAAGCGACTATGAAGAAATGCACTTTTCTCATTTAAGATACTTAAAAAATGTGTCAGTCCCACAGCGAAACAGAGTGATGGTGCAACAGGCGTACGGTAGCTCTTTTTTTGAATTTTGACAATTGTTAAACCAACATCACTTTTCTGCTTTCAGACACATTTTGCAAATATTTTTGTCTTTGAAATTGCAGCAAATTGGTGCAATTTTATCACAAATATGAGAAAAAAGGCAACTGTGTAAGAGGTGTTCCACAAATTGGAAGAAATAAGTGAATTTTGGAAATAATTTTGAAAAAGCTGGGAAAAAATATATTTACAATTGCATATTTCAAATTTAGGTTGCAGAATTAATTTTTAATGTGCTTTCACCAGATTATTTTGTTGTGTTTTTTTTTAAACTTTCTTTTAGTTTTTTGTTTTTTCAAGTAATTTTTTTGTACTTTTAACAAATTTCCCTGCTAATATTTTCATGTTTTTCTTTTTTAAACAAATCAATTTGCTCGGATGTTAAAGGGTTAATGTTCTGAATTGGATTTCCATTGATTGTATGTCACAAGCTCAGCTATTTGCAATTCAATTTCCTTAAAAAAATGAAGAAAAAAAAATTAAATACAAAGTTGGATGTTCAATATATTAAGCAAAACAGCTTCCAGTTGAATTAAGAAATGAACGGAGATGTAACACGCTGGGCTGAATACGATAAGACTGCTGTGAGCTGCTTATGAACTGTGCATCACTTACAACTGCCATCTACCCCGTCTCAAGGTCTGATTCACAAAAGAAATGATATTAAAACTCAAATATGCCAAATTTCACTGTAGATGCGCTGGTCTTTGGAAAAGGCACTGTTGTATCATTACATTTCTTTGTGGTCTAGTTTATTTTCCCCATGTGATTATTTTATGCTCTTGCATTTACTTTATATCTGTTTTGTCATTGTGGTTCTTCATTTTATCTGCTTATATGAGCTTAATTCTCTTCTCTAAATTGTATTTAATTAACTTTGGTTACTTCATAAGAGGGGTGGGGGCGGCCCTACGTACTTTCTGATATTTTATTTTTATTCTGTACATTTTTAAAACTGGGAAGTACTTTGTGGCTCAGCTAAAAAGATATATATATATATATATATATATATATATATATATATATAAAGATTATTATGATTTATTTATGTATTTATTTAGCTTGGCAGTGCTTTGGGAATGATAGTTTCTCTTTGTCTTTTATGTAAAGCTGTGTAATTCTTTAATGAATTTTCCCATTATTTGCCAGTTTAATAAGTACACTAAGCTAAAACTGATGCAGTCTAATTAGAAAACTCCTGCCTTCACTCAAATTTATAAATGGGGTGGACAAAATAATAGAAACACCTGAAAATAAAATTCAACAGCAGCAAAAACAGCAGCCCTCAAAAGTGATCATCAAGTTAAAAAAAACACCTTATAAATAAATAAATAACATCAACAGAGGTGTCAAATATTACCTCATCAAAAACACAACTTACCGTCAAAACTAATACTTGCAACTTTGGTATATCTGCTCTCTCCAGCTTTCAGAGTGACCGCTTTGAAATCTACTGTGACTGCTTCATTTGATGGAGTTGTACGTACACTCTGTGAGGCATAAATAAATAAAAGAGTCAGCTGAAGATTTAAAATGACAGTTTTAAGGATTTAAAAAGGCTGCAGAGGATACCTACAGTAATTGGAACATCTTTTGTTCCTGAATTTAAAAGGTGTAGGTTGAGCAGTTTTGGACGATCTGAAAGACAAAGCAGAGGAGAGGGACAATGCCGGTGTGAGAAAAGACGCCTAAATAAAGATTACTTTGCTGTAAAATGTTGCATTTTGTGTTGGATTACTCACCTTGTGACCGCAGCGTACCAAAGTCAAGCATCTCTGTGGAGGAGTATATACCAGGGGCTGTAAACATGAAGGAGAACACAAAGACAGTAAGTACGACAGTAAATGTTCTGTAATGAAGGTGATGAATATTCACAAAGGTTTGGTCGCCCACCTGATGTGACTTCCACCTCTACTGGGAGGATGATGAACTGGTCCTCGTTGGGGGCGTTGGTTTTGATTCTGATGAAAGCCGTGTGGTTGTCGACATCTCTCGACGAGAAGCTGGCTCTCATCACCCCCTTTGTCTCAAAAGGAGGAATCTCCTGGAGAGAGAAGGGCAGCATAGGTGAGTGGGACTCGACTCTGACGGACACTGTTGTTTATCTTTAAATCGGGAAAAAGACTCGACACAAACACTGGAACAAAAATATTAAGACGTGAGACTAACCCATAATTTTCCAGTGCCTCCTTGTTGACCTGTGGGAAGCTCGAGATGAAGATCCCCACCACTGGAGTACATCTCAACAACCTGCAGCGACACACGGAAAACAGGGACACATCCCAGAAACAAATTAATCCCGCATACTTGGGCTTATTTTTTGTTACATTAGAAAAAAAGTTTTTGACCCTCCAAGTTAGTTATATTCCTCTAAAACCCAAACCAGCACAGAAGCTGAGCACCATGTTGCTGTGGACTCAACTGGACTCGGCTGATGCCGATTTTTAGTAGTTAATGAGTCCGATACCCGATAACTGGAACCGATACGCATTTGAAATAAAAATTAAAATTTTCGTTAATTTGGAGTATATCAAAGTCCAACACAAAACTTTCTTTAAATGCCTTTAACAAATGTTTTATCAAAACTGAAACATTCAACATCATGTACAGCAATTTTTTATGTAATTTAAGTGAAATTTAAACACAAAATAAAAAGTAAAAATAGCTCCCTGAGGTTTTACAAAGTAAAAGTTCCTCCCATGCTGAAACTTTCCTTGCATTTTTTAATGAATTTTATTGTTAATTATTAAAATAAAAAACAGATATTCTGCAAAATGCCAAATGTCGGCCCCAGTGATCGCTCACGTCGACCCCTGGATGACATTTTGATCTGAAAAAACACAAACACACTAGCTGATCACGGCAGCAGTAGACCAGCCACTCCCGTGTTCTGCGAGATAAATTACTGTTTTTGTGAAAGCAGTCTGTTTCTAAGAGAGCAATAAAAAGGCTTCAGTTTCCCGTCAGAAAAAACTGTCTGACTGCAAAGTTAAATGTTGACAATATAACACCGGCAACTTCAAAACATCCAAACTAACCCTTTCAGTCATTATTACTATAATCAGAACTCAACGCTCAAACATACGTCACTGCTTTTTGCCAACGGATGAGCAGATGTTTTCATTTGAAAAACGCGTCGAAGAACACAGATTGATCCGCACTTTAAGCAGCTGCTCCGTATTAACAAAATAAATAAATAACCATTAGAGACTCTTACCTGCAGCGGTTCGCTGTACGGGTTGTGGATGTTTATTAGAGGTGAGAAGCTGCTGTTTACTGGGACTCGAGCCCCGATGAAGGGCCGAAGTCTGTAAGGGTTCGGTATACCGACCCCAAAAACCTTCAGGACAGAGACAGAAAAGCAAAATGAGTCCTGACGTTAACTAATCAGATGAGAAAAAAATGAAGCGTTGATTATTGCAGTTTATACCTGGTATGTAAACACTCCATGATGTGATGTATTAATAAATAAAGTGTTTTCTACATTCCCAACTACTCGAGCGAGAAACACGACATCGAATGACGTGTTTCCTCCTGGTGGAATTATCTGATGAGAGAGCACATGAAAAGATAAATTGTCACAATAAAAACATGATGTGCAGCACAACAAACACTTATTGACAGAGAAAATCGCAGCTTCTCAGAAGCTCTTCACATGACCGCCACACATCAGAGCCGGTTAATAACCTGAAAGATGTTAACAGTCGCTGCCAAAACACCTGACCTTAAAGATCAGCTGCTACGAAAACATCTCAGCTACGCTCTAACTTTAGCATTTTGGTGGTGACTGTTTTTTCAAACTGTGACTGTCTGGTGGGTTTTTGGCTTCCTGAATCCACTCCTGTTTATTTTAACACAAGGTTCCTACAGCTTAAGGCAAGTTAGATTTAAGGTTTTTTTTAAACATTTTAATACCACTCAGAATTAAAATTAAGGAGCAATTTTACAAAAATGAATAAAAAAAACATAAACTGACATAAATTACCAAAGATCAGGGACAATTTTACCCAAACCCAAATTTTAAACCTTTGAAACACGAGAAAATTGGTAACATGGGGAAAAAAATTCAGCAACTTGGCATGAAATTATTATTATTTAAGGCGGCAAAATGACCTCAGATAAAAAAGAGGGATAGAGAGGGAAAATCATTAGAAAATGATCAAATAACTAGGAAAATATATTTTTTTAAAAAAAATTAGAACTAAGTAATAAAAGTTACATAAACAAAATTACTGTTATTATTTATGTATATTTAAATTTTATTTTAGCACTCTGTAAGGTTATTTCCTGTTTTTGTTTATGATTTTTTGTTTCCTTTTTTAAAATGCATTCATTATTTTGAGGAAAGCCAATTTGCTCAGGTATCAAAGAGTTAAACCTTTTGAAAGACTGGTTTAAGACATTTTAACGCTAATTAAGGCCTTATTTTTAGATAAATAAATTGACTGCCTTTTAAGTCTTTTTAAGGATTTGCGGGAACTCTGTAACATGAGCGCACTAATGCAACACAACAGATCGTCTCGTGTCATTTCTTCTATTTCATAACATTCAGAGTCTCAAAAATGCAGATAGAAGAAGGCGTAAAAGGGCAGAGAGATTTAAAAAACATTTTTAACATCCACTTCGGTGTGAGAAAGTTACGGCTCAGCAGATACAGTCATGGTGGAAGTGCAGCAGCAAAAAGATAAAGGCTAATAGGAAACATACACTCTAACCTGAGCATTATTCATTTATCAAGGAAACTTTTTCAGTCAGGAAACTATATAAGTTGCTCCTTTTTTTTTTAACTGCATCCCAAGGGCATGGGTTTGGCTTCAGAAGTATACATAGCATATATCCGGCATTTATACACACACAACAATCCACTTCCTCTTCCTCTGCATGTGTTTTGGATAAAAGAGAAATATGTTGTAGGTTATCGGTCAGTTATCACACTTTCAATAAAAGCTTATAGAAAAATAATAAAATCCTGCGGTGCGGTGTTAATGCACTAACACGACTTCACACCACATTTAGTTTCCTTGATAGAGCTGATACACAATCCTGTATTTGCATCTTCACTACACAGAGCGCAGCCCGCGCTTCACTTAGAAACAGGGTTTGTAAACACAGCAGGCGGGTTTCCATTAACCCTCACATTGAAAATGCAAATACAAAACACGCCTAATGGAAACACGCCAATTTACGACAAACTCCCATTCATCGCAAAAAAGTTTTTACTCTTGCATGAGGTGGTATTTCAGGCGATTAAAAAAACCCATATTTTGCAAAACTGCAATGGAAACCATTTTTTGGCTTTTATACGTCACATGATGCTATGGTTATGCGCTTTACGGTAGGAACTGGTTCCCTCGTGATGCAGCAGGCGCTACAAGAGCCGTTATTGCATCACATATCTCGCATCATCCTGAAGTTTTAAATTCACAATTCCTCTGTGAAATCGTGGACTACCACCACCAAGAAACCCCTCACACGCGGCCGCTCCCCCAGGGGCTCGCCTTTCCATTATCGCTCGCATAACACGCCTATGTGACCGCTAGTGTGGTGGCTGCAATACAAATAAACCTGCTAATGTTTCGAACATCCATCGCCATGGTTACTGGAGTGTTATCGCGAAAGAAGAAGTCGCAAAACATCACTTAGTGGAAACGCAGTCATCTCGCAATCGCATTTCGAAAATATTGCTTACGTTTTGTGCAAATCTGTACTGGAAACCCATCTATTGGCAGGTTCAATTCAAGGACTTTTTCAAGCACTTTTATTTTCAAGGATGAAATTATTTTCTCCACAACCATCTGTTGTAAGAGAATTGTGCAAATTTGCTCCACCATCCACAGTCAGACACACACGGATGATTATTTACGGCTCAATTACAGCTTTAAAGTCATACCGACTCTGCTCTGGTGTGACTGTTTTGTGACTAGTATTAAAAGGAGACTTCATGTTATTTAGAGATTAATCTCCACATCTATGTTTCCTGCTGTGCATTTCAAACACGATAAGCCAAATCTGTAATTTATTCAAATTTACTGACACGATCTCCTGGATATGATACATACTGTCACTTGTAATTCCACAACACAAAAACAGTGATGTACTGGTTTTGTCCTTGTGTGTGTGTTTTTTTTTAAAAAGTGGTTTAAAGGTCGAGTGTGTAGGATTTGTTGTGCTTTGTGTAGTGTTTTCTCCTGTTTGCCAAGAACTACAGTGAAAACACAAATGGACCCATCTAATTTAATTTTTCTGTTCTGAGCTACTGTAGAAACAACATGACAGACTCCATTCAAGAGTACCTGCTCCCTATGTCTAAATGGCTTTCTATATCTATATATCTATATTGGTAGCGAAAACACAACTTTTTTTTTTTAGGTGATTATACACTTAAAAAATCTTACAAACATAAATATCATATTCTATATTTTTGCCTAAATAATAATAATTATTATTAATATTATTATTAATATAGTATAAATTAAAAGCAGAGGCCAAATAATGCAAAATGCAGGACATAAACTGTCAGTTTAAAATAATACAAAAAATAGACCAAAAACAACAACAGACACAATATAATCAATAAAACCACAATAAAAGGAAATAAAAGGGAAAGCACATAAAATAAAAAGATAAAATAGATTTTAAAGAAAATACATAAAAAGACTAACTCAAAAGACGACCGCATAAAAGAAGCCTATAAAAATGGGTTTTAACAGGTGATTTAAAAGAAGTGACTGTTTCTGCGAGCCTTATCTCCTCAGGCAGGTCTTTCCAAAGCCGAGGGGCCCTGATGGCAAAGACACGGTCACCTTTAGATTTAAACCTCGACTTTGGAGCGGCCAGAGGGGCCCCACCTGAGGATCTAAGCCTGCAAACGGGTTCATAAGAGGTCAACATTTCTGTTATGTAGCTTGGGGCCAGAATCACACGAGATTTAATCAGTAAAATCTCAAAATCAATTCGAAAACCAACAGGGAATATATATCCCCCCTAAATCCTACACACTAGACTCTGCACAGACAGAATCTACTCTGCCACACATTATCTCATATCTCATCATCTTTTTCAGATTTCGCTCTTCTTATGGATTTGAGTTTGCTCTTTTACGAATGCACCGCGATGCTGTGTGGCAAGATGAGCCTCCTACGACCAAAATCAGATCAAAACTTTCCCTCCTTGTTGCCAACACAGCCTTTCTATTTCCGAGGCAGAAATAAGGCGTGGGGAAAACAAAAAAACTTGATTACGACCCCATATCATAGTGACGCCAGTTCACAGGGGATAAATATGATCACATACCCTCAGTGTTTGGCAGAGTACGGTAGGTCATTTGCGAAGGAATTTTTACTGCAGAAATTACTGAAACGGCACATTCACACGGGAAAGATCACAGACAGCCTCTGCAGTTATTACAAAATACAAAAGGCCTCTAAATTATAGTATGAATAAGGCTAAAAATGACAGATTCAATAATAAGGGTTATTTTTATTATTAATATACACAGGAGGTGAAATACTTAATTTAAGCCCCAATTAGTGCCAGCACGATGCACACAGGAAATGAAGAAAAGAGACAGCTCTGGGAATATTTTGGGAGGAAAAAGTATCTTAGGAATACGCTTTGCTTTATTTCTGAGTTTCCAAACTCTGCAGTGGTAACAATGGTAAATAAATAAATATATACTTGGGGTGTATTCTCCTGAGTATTAGAACAAATCCTGAATTTGGGACAAAGCATAAAAAACGCCAACAGTCACTTGGCAAATTCGGATGCATGTGTAATTTGAACACGCGCCCACAGCAGAGATCTCTGGGGATTTTTCGCTCTAACTATATATGGACCTGAGCGCTGAGAAGAATGTTACTGCAAAATAAAACTGCAAAATAAACACAAATAGATTCAGAGATATGCATCGGTTCCATGCAGTTATTTAAGATAAATGTATGTGGCTCTCTTTAAAGAAAAACACAAATGTTAAATGAAAACATGGCGTGTCTCAAGAGGACGGGTCCAAAATAAAGCTTTCACGTACAGTATGTTCTCCTGTCAGGTTTTTTTAGGCTGGGAAATCGGCTCTGTGCTTTAGAGCAGGAAGAATTTGCAAAGTTTGAGACTTTCCAGGGTGTCTACAGCTATCAGACAGTTCAATTTAACGCTTTTTAAGACATCTTAAAGATAAATTTTAACTAAATTTAAGACTGATATTTGGAAAAATCATCTTTTCTTATTCATGCCCTGCAATACGTTTAAAGGTCAGTAGTATATATGCAGTCCTGTGCAGATGTTTGCAGGAAGATGGCTTTTCAGAGTAAACTGTATTAATCTATTAATCTACATTTTGCCAACAGATGATGATGATAATAATGATAATAATAATAACTTTATCTTTAAAAACAGAGTTTATAAAGTGCTTTGACAAACAAGGCAAAGCAGAAGCACAAGGGTTTCCTGCAGAAGTAACATAACTATAAGAGCCAAACAATAATGCTGAACTAAGGCCAGCCAAAATTTAAAGTACAATTACACAAGAGAGAAAGAAATTACCAAAACCAAAAACAATAACAACCCACACCAATAAGAGTAAGTAGAATTCAAAGAGTATTAGCAGTAAAAACAGAAATAATAGTACCAAGAATAGAAAGAATAAAAGAATAAATGAAAAGACAAACTCAAACACACAAGTGTGATTATTAATTAAAAAAGAAACTATCAGTTTCAGTGAAGGTCTTAATATCAGATATGCAGACTTTCACACAGAAGAGCTTGACTAATTTCAACAAAAAAATTTAAAATTTAAGACTATTTAGAGACAAAAACTGAATCGAGACTTTTACGACTTTTTAAGGACCTGCAGACACACTCTCTTAACTGCAAACAACCTTTAATCCTGCTCTGTCGTCTGCAAGCTTCCCCATAAAATCATAATAATTACAACACGAAACTGTACACCTAAAGACCTCAAATTAAACACGACCGATGATGTTAATAAAACAAAATCTGTGAAATGAAGACGCACCCTGGAGGTATTGTTTTATCTACTGAAATGTGGAAAGTCTTTATGCAGACGTGTCTCATGACAGGAGTCGAGGCCTCAGGTTGTTATCTTCAAACCCGCTCTGAATTCCTCCTGACTGAACGTCTCTGTAAACTAGACTGTCGTGTCCTGAGGTTGAGTTCATTTTTCACCGCTGATATGCGCGTTACCGCCCTACAGACACGAGCGTACCATTAAAAACACTTGAGGCACATGCCGTTTAAAAAAAAAAAAAAGAACAACAACAAAAACCCATCTCTTCAGTTAACTTCTATAATCAGTGTCTCACGGCTATACATTGACTAAAACTACACAGAGTTCTCAAACAACTAAATTATGAGTGCAGGAAAACAGCCACAGAACTGGTTTTTCCTGTAACGGGAGTCTCCACATGCAGAAAAGAAGACATGATGTATTTGCTAACATGTGCATGTGAGAAGATACATGTTGGAAAGAGTCACATTACTGCTAACAACAAACAAATGAAGTTCTCTATCCTGCTGACTTTATGCAAGCATCACATCTGCTATTTCGTCTTTTAATTTTTGATAGTGGGAATGTGTTGCACAGATTGACATCTGCAGCCTGTGATCACTTTGAACCTGAATTTTAGCAAATATTTGACCATTTAGTAACATCCAATGTGAAGGGCAGCTGCAGGAAAATGAGACGTTCTGAGTCTGACAAACAGACTGTTATTTACGCGTCGGCGCTGATAAGATCAGTTCCCCCGCACCGCTCTGGGATCAGCTGGTCGTCTTACTGTTATCCCAGCCACGGTGACTGGTCAGATGGTATTTCTGCTTCATTATGTGCTTGTAAAACTGTGACATCATAAGAAAAGCTGTCTGAGCGTTTTCACACTCATTTGATTCGTAACAGTCAGTATGTTTAAATAATGTCAGAAAAAGTTGAATTATTGTGTTAATCTGACTAAAACTGGACTTTTAAAATACACGTAAACATGTTAGACTGACTGAAATCCAACTAAATATCATTTCTCTGAGTCAGACTAACACACCCAGATAATTTGACTGGTAGTCGAGTTATTCTGTCATGTAAACACCTCAGTCAGACTTTGACTGGACTTGGTGTTTTTTGGTCACCACATTGGCCTCCCTCTGCGGTTAGAGAGAGGGACGGTTGAAAAATGGGTCAGGCGTTTTATCAAAAATGTAAGCGCTGAGGAGGGACTGGTGTTTTTAATTTTGGCTCAGGTGAGGGACTTACAACTTCTGAAAAGGAAGTATTTTATATTTATTTTAAATAAAAAAAGTTACACCAGCCGCGCCCCTCCTCTGATAAATAAAGTGCAGATCCACAACACAGAGGCGAAGCGATGTCGTGCTGTAGACACAGCAAAACATGTTTTAGCCGCCTGAAAAAATCAATACCAGAGTTTAAATGTTCCCTATATCTGAATACTTTCTCCTTTGAACCTCCCACAGCAGCTGATGGAGGCAGCGGTAGAGCAGCAGCTGCGCCGTTCAGTGGAGTAAAATCTCAGTTTGTTTTTGACACAACGGCTTCAAACCCCCGTCGCTAAGGGCTGCCTTACGGCAAGGTAAAGCTGGCTGCTTTACCTTGCAAATATTCTAAATATAGCATAAACCTAAGACTAATCAATGAAGGCCAAGTTCGCTCAGCGCTGTTTATGTGTAAATGACGTGGTGGTTTTTTAACCCAAAGTTATTGTAAATAAACAGTTATGATTGATTGATTGTCTATATCTTGGACTGTATAAATAATACAGGTTTATAGAAACTGGCTGAAAGAGGACATATCTACTGCGACAAAGACAATTATGACTGCAGCTCAACTAAAACGTGCATGTAAACATGCTGAGTGCTACACTGCACAGTCCAGTTTCCACTAAAACGACTCATTATTGACAACATTCATTAGCTTCCCTTTAATTTAGAGTCTGATACCTGTTAAGGTTTAAGCAAAATGTAGCTTTAAACACCTACAAAAAATTACTTTTAATCAATTTTAGTTGATTTATTTTACTAAATGTATCTTTTCTTAATTGGTATTCTATCAGGCACTTGTGTTAGCTTTATTTATTTTATTTTGCAGTTTCTGTCCTGATGTTGATGTAATTTTTAAGGAATTTCTGGCAAGAATAATTGTAATAAATAAATAATAAATTGGGGATAATAAAGCTGTATCAGTAGCAGTTGCTAATCTGACAGTGAACAATAACCGGCATGCGCACAGAGGAGGAAGTCTTGGTCTGAATGTTTGTTTTTTGGATATCCGCCGACTAGAGTTGCAGCTGAGGATTATTTTAGTTTTCCATTAACCTGTCGATAATTGTCTTGATAAATCGATAAGTGGTTTGGGCCAAAAGCCGTAGATGATGTCTAGATATGTTTTTTTATTCTCGACCCAAAGGTATTCAGA
This sequence comes from Plectropomus leopardus, assembly GCF_026936395.1. Lineage (NCBI taxonomy): Eukaryota > Metazoa > Chordata > Actinopteri > Perciformes > Serranidae > Plectropomus > Plectropomus leopardus. The sequence goes on along the minus strand of NC_142180.1, from coordinate 34,712,060 downwards.
TTACTGTCACAATGAAGAGGAGAAATAAGAAAATATTTACATTTAAGGAGCTGCAGTCAGAGAATTTTGACTTTTTTTTCCTTAAAAAACGAATCAAACCAATAAAGCAAATATCAAATGAGTTGGCTATTATAATAATCATTGATCGATTACTGCAGCTACACACCTGGCTTCACTGGATCCCCAAAAAATAATGGCCAGAGACCTCAGAGGCTAAATTTCCATCAGACTGATAGTCGATGGGTGCCAAAAATCATATTTTTTAAACAGATATTTGCGGTAGAAGTGGTCGTGTCTTCATAAATATGGACGTGTCCTCAGCGCTGGGAAATAGTAGGTTGTGTGAACTGATCAGAATTTTTTACTTGTATTTTACAATAGCTGGCAACAGAAAGTGGAGGTTTATGCTGCGTTCATGTGATGTCCGACTTTTTCGGAGGTCGTTCAGTGGGAACAAAGAAGGTGGGTTGCATTTTAATGCTAAGAGCATTTTTAAAAAAAGGGGGTTAATAGCTGTTTTTACATTATTTATATTTTTCCATATTATTTTATGTTTTATATTTATATATTTACGTATATATTATATAGTTATAGTTATACATTTATATTTTGTGATCAAATAATTGATATTTAATTCTTATTATATAAAAAATATATAATAATATTTTTTCTTATCACTGACCAAATATCGACTTTTGCCGGCCATGTTTGAGTATTTATGACATCAAGTCGGCAACTCGTGTTATAAAATTATCTCAGAGTTGTTTTTCCAACATGAGAGCCCATTTAAGTGAATTTCACCAACGGGAAAGTCGTCATTACGATTATTCTGGCATCACATGAACGCAGCATTAGAGACTAAATGGAGGGAATGAATAAAAAGGAGAGCTGTATTACTTCAACAACTACAATGTCGGTTATTTTTGACTCATCCTGTTGTTAAACTGTATCCTGTACATTTAAGTCAGGATTTAAGTATTTTCTCATGAAGCCAGTGAAGAGTATGCGTCATTTTTAAAGACTGTGTGCACTGTAACTTAATTATATTGTCCTTTACTCTGCCTTGTCCGTTTGGACTGCCTCTTTTTGTGCTATCATTCATTTCTTTGGTGTGGTCACATGTTCGAATGACTCATGAATTGCGTCAGGACTTCCCTATTTCTTAGTGTCTACATGCTGCAGTTTACAGCTTTAACAATGTGCATGACTACAAGAGTCTACTCGAGTCTAAGCAGAAAAAAAGACAGCAAATGGCATGTAGGAGACAGAAAGATACAGTAAATTGTGTTTTCAGGTTAGTCCCTTATTTACAATAATCAAAACACGTCATCACATTGATTTATCAATGCTTAAAAATGCTGCATGAAGCACGATAATCAAACACTGTGAGATCATCACAGCCATGTTACACAGACGACAGGAACCACCTCTTTCTTTAACAATAACACATAACAAATAAATAAATAATAAAAATAGCATTTTCAAAGTTCTTGTCTTTTGAGACAAAAACAAATGTTTGCAAGGTGATTTCCCGAGCGATGAGTACTTACCCTATTCTGGAAAAAGGATGCGTGAAAATGTGCTGTTGTTGCTGATATTGATATCAAACTAATTTCTTCTGAGCTAGGATTATGTAAATAAACTTTCTCCATTTTTGGCATTCCAACGGGCCTGCAAACAAAGAAAAGAACAACAATATAATATATGTAAACAACAATATATATACAGAAATTAAAACCTTAATGTAAAAGAACATATGGATGCACTGTACAGTATTTCCCCTAAAAAAGTCCCAGTTGTGGTGGAAGTTGTGTAGAACATCCACTGACAAGAGAGGGGCTTTACACACATATTTGTACACAGCTGCAGATGCGTAGATGTCAAATTACGTTTTATTAAATGCTTCCTATATTCCAGGTGATGTTAAAGTCGCTCCGGCACATGAAGATGTAACAATAGACACCTAACATTGCTTTTAAAAAAACAATAAATGACTATTAACAAGTAAAACAGAGAAAAGCTGCCTACATGAAAACTGTCTCCAATTAGTTCAAGAGGTTTTTTTAAGGGTGACATCAAAAACAAAAGTTGTTACAATTGTCCCCGGTCTCCCCTAAACATTCCTGTATCACTAGCGCATGATAGATATATATATATGTAGATATCCGGGATATTTTAGCTTCATTTTTGTACAGTGAGATTAAGTAAATCCATCTTTATATACGCTCAATAGTGAAAATGTGAACAGAAACTCAGATTTAATGTCCCTACATTAGTGCACGCAGTCTGCTGAAGTCATTCTTTCTCATTTTCTAATATTTTTTCAACTTTTACAATCCTATCTTATAGTATTTGTTCTTTTTTACAACTGGTAACTTATTAAACTGTGCCTTCTTTAAACATGCTGTTAGAGAACTCTGGTTTGTTTTTTTCACAATGAAATCACTGATCAATAAAGTATTTCTGATTCTGATTCATTTGTAGCCAATCAGTATTTGACATTCCTTCAGGTTACCGTCCCCAAATTATTAACTTTTTGTAAAGACTGGTACAAGTAGCTCTGCATCTTAAAAACCATTTGTTGTAAAAGCTGCCCTTTAAGTTTACATCCAAAGCAAATAATAAACTTTTAGCCTGTGCTTTCTTTCATTTCATAAGGCAAGAAAATCAGCTCCAAGGGACTTGAAACTTGGGGAGTTTTTATGATTTTCTCTGCTCGACTGCAATAAAAAAGTACGTTTGGCTTAAGAAGAAAAGATGCTATGATGGACTACCTCTAGGTCAGCTCATTAACCCTTTGAAACCTGCGTAAATGGGCTTGATTTCAAGAAGTTTCAAGAAAATTACCTGAAATTTGGCACAAAAAAGTAAAATTAAAATAAAAATGAAATAAATACACATATAAACATATAGATAAACAGCAAATAATAATAACAAATAAAAATAATAATTTTTTTTGCACATTTTGCCTTTATGTCCATCATTATTAACTTCTAAATAATTTCTTTATCTTGTTTTTTAAAACTAATTTTCAGGTAATTTTCTTGTCACCTTTTTAAAATTTCTTTCAATTTGTAAGACATCATTAGCAAAGTTGCTTGTTGCCTTTTTAGCCATTTTATAAAAACAAGTTTCAAAGGTTTAAATGATACGAAAGGCGTCCGAACACAGCACAAGAAAAATGATGTTGTTCCACGTTTAACCTGAAAAATCAATTTTATTGTCCTTGAAACAAAGTGGAAAAGGAGGCTGCTGGTTCCTCCGACACAAGAGAGAAGATCTAAACGTGTCCGTCATATTAACATCTAAATTTGAGCCTCTTTGGATGTATTAAGACCGCTAATCAAACCCGTCCTGTCCAGTGTATTAGAGTCGGGGTGAGAATTTCTCAAGGTTTTATTTTCATGCTCTGCAAACATTCACAGCTGATAAGTGGATGTTTATGGAGGACACAGGACAGGGGAGGACAGGCTGAGACAGCTGGGTCAGCTGGGATACCCCCGCTCCTCTGAGAGCTACCGAGTCGCTCGCACTCTGCGCCCTGTTTGGGTTAGCTACATTTAGGGCACGGTCCCGCTGCATGGGTGTGCACCGACTGTCAGAGTGGAATGTGATCTAATGAATCTTGTGCAGGTGGAGCTAAAAGTGTTCGAGTTAAATGCTCAATTAGTGATGTCAGGTTGAGGCTTCTCACCTCAGAGTAACTCAAACTTTTACGGATACATTTTAAAGTGCATTGGCACCAATCTGCAAACTACACACTGAGTTTTGAAAATGTTTAATATTACATAAGAAGGTTTAAGTCCTCGTACTTTGCACATAACGAGGCCAATTTGCACAGAAATGAAGCACTTTTTTTTTTACTTTTGACCCTCTGCCCTCTGATTTTATTTATTTTTAGGTTTTAGTCCTTTATTGCTTTCCAGGCTTGTGTTTTTTTTAAATCGGTCTTTGTTTTTATCTGCTGTTTTCAAATTGTTTTTTATTGTCTTGCTGTGTAAATCTTTTTTACTGTGAGCTAATGGGCGCTTTAATTTCCTTTGGGATTAATAAAGTTAATCTAAATTGCTTTGGGTCAAATAATTATAGTAAAAGGGATCTCTTTATATCAAAAAAGACAATTTAAAGTCTCAAATAACGTCAAAAAGCAATAAGAAACACACATAATTTAAAAATAAAACAATTAAAAAGTGTAAGAATGTATCAAACACTCACTGTTCATGAAAATCCAACATTGGAGGTTCAAATCGTATAGGGCGGCAGTTCCCACGGTGCGGGGACGTGCTGTGAGAGACATGAAGATGTGACAGCAGCAACAGCAGGAGAGAGAAAATAGTATCCATGTTTGTGTGCAATTCAAACAAATAAGAGGCTAAACACACAAGCACAGACACCAGCGTCTGTTCCCTGGCATTTTTAACAGCACATTAAGATGGCCATGGGACCGCTCCCATATAAAGCGCACTGTTTCCATGTGTAAACACGCCATGAAAATCCATAGAGTACAAAAAAAATAAATCAACCGGACAAGAAAGCCAAACAAAAAACGTTCCTCTCTTTGCAGCCTTTGGCGTGTTGGTGTTTCTCTCACACAAAGGCAACTACTTTTGAGCATCGGCTGCACCCGTCTGGTGAGGACACAGTCATAACTCACCAAACCTGTTTCACCACAGGTGTATCTTAACAATAGGTAAGGCTGTACATAAAGAGAAGCTACTCCTCTTTGTAATGTACAACAGAGTGTGTGTAATGAGAGCCTTTATGTAAATCTCAGGGAGGGAGAAGTTCATCATTGACGCGGGTGTGGCACATAATCAAGCTTTATGCCGTTTGATGGCTGAAAAAGTAAACACCTGAAAGTCACATGCTCTTTTAACCGAGAATATTTAAAACCAGTTGTGGCACTCAGCCTGCAGTGGTTAAAAAAAAGCTTTTGAGAAACTCAACTGTGATGTTGCTCTCCAAAAATCATGACCTAGTTGCTCAAGATCATCTACAGACTTTGTGGTTATGAAACAGAAAAGGATCGTAGGTTTTTCACTTCAAAGGAATTTGCTTTGGTTTTTTGGTGCATACATTTAAACATATTAAGATGAATATTAATAAGGTATTACAACACTTTAGAACATGAAAATAACGTAGAAAAAATACAATAAAAATATGACAGATACTTTTAAAAAGTGCTGTAACATAATAAATACGTAAAAAAAACCTGTTGAAGCAGCGCAGCTACAGCACAGTCCCTAAATAACGGCTCTGTCGTGATCTCTGCAGATTTACATGTTCTGCTTGTTGTTGAAGGAATCAAACATCAGATATCAGTTTATTTGTTCAGCAGAGCCGAGCTGGAAACTCACTACACCTGAACTCACACCGCGTCCAGCGGACACCAGCAAGGACACCAGCAGAGAGTGAGCGGACATTCGGAGACAGCAGCGGACACGCCAGTGAAGTATGACAGGGGAGCGGACACTGCCGGCGATGAGGACATTCGGAGACACCGACAAAAACACCAACTGAGACACTGGCGGGGAACGAGAGCAGAGTGGACACCGACGGAGACAAATGAGAGCGCAGCGGACATCCAGAGACACAGACGGAGACACCAGCAGAGACACTAGTGGCGAATGAGAGCGCAGCAGACATTCGGAGACACCGGCAGAGACAGCAGCAGAGACACCGGCAGAGAAAATGAGCGTAGAGGACACCGGCAGAGACACCAACAAGACAGGTGTGGTTTGATAGAAAGAAAATAGTTCCTATATGAAACTGCTCAGAGGAAGGTCTGTGGATTATTTTAGGTAACCTGGTCATGATTTCTAGAAAAAAAACACTGCTGTTGAGTTTCTCAGAGGTATTATTTGGCGCTTTGAGCACCATAAGTCGAGTGCCATCTAATACTAATATATTGGAGAAAAGACAGAAATCTCAACAGCTGTTATCTCCAACACTCTGCAGATCAAACCAAAACTATCAAGACTGATAAAAAACACTACAGGTAAGGGGAAAAATGCGTATTCTGGGGTGACCGTCCCTTTAAGACAGCCCCAAAAGAAATCTTTTATACTCTTTTGCACCAGAATTAATGTTGTGGTATCAATGCCATCCACTAACACACCACGCACATGCGATTACTCTGATATCACCCTGGAGTCGGACAATTAACCACAGATCAATTTCACCAATTTACTACCAGGCCTACGTGTACGGGGAGCAGACAATGGCTGCAGCAGCGTGCTCCAATAGCAGAGCTCACAGGAGACGGGATGGATTTCCATCCCCTGAGGCGCACGGTAATCCAGACAGAGCCCCAGCCGAGCACTGTTCCTCCCGGATAATCTGACATCTGCAGCCTGTCCGCGCTTCTCCCATTAATATAACAACTACTGACAAAATTCTTGCGGGATTAAGGACTCGCACGGCTGTGAATTCTGTGCGGCCTTTCGCTCTGCACTTCAGAGCTAATGTGTTGAATGTCAGGGGTGTAATTGGAGGAGCTGGGGAGATCATGAGGAAGGCTGTGCCTCTTGGCCTCAGATGTGCATGTGCCCAGTGTCGGGCTAACCTTAAAACCGGCGCATTAAAAGACAACATGAAGACTGTGAAAAGAATTCCTGCGGTCGTGATGAATATGCTGAGAGGTGTTTCCACAAAAGAGGAGCACGGTGACTAATAACGGCGAGATTATAACTACCAACCAACCATTTCCAAACATACTAGACACACACAACGAGGAAAAGGGGAAGCTGAACTTTTAAAAAAACTCTAAAACAGTCAAATAGAAAAATGCCCTCCCCCCTTGACTGACAGGGAGTGGTCTTACTACGCCTGTGAGAGATAACCCTTTTATGGATTAGAACATACTGTACAAACAGTAACGGCCTGCTGCTGTATGCTGCACTCAGACAAAACATACGTGTAAGGGGACAATTAAGGACAGAGTATTGATTTTACTTGAAGGCCATTATGTTAATAAGTTAACTGACTTGTAAATGTTTCCTGCCTCGGACACAGCGCGTACTTGTTTGAGCAGTTCTACCTGTTGGACACATCGCCACGTAGCCCTTTCCAGCAGCACCTAAGACTTGCATTGCAAAATCTGAGTTGTATCCAAACATTTCAGTGAAGCCACTATTGCTATGTTTGTCTCGAGGTATTTAGGCAGTCCTTGAAGGCAATGTGATCCAATCAGGGACGTTTGTCAGCACCAGCGGTACGGTTCTGCTGGTTGAAGTATGAAAAAAAACCACACAACCATCTGCCTGTCTGCTCCTCTCGGCCTCGCCGCTGTGGGTGCAAACTGTCAGACTCTCATATGAGCTGTCTGTGCGGTCTGCTCTGCCAGATCTCAGCTTTTCCAAGTCGCTGTGGCAGCAGAGAGGCGCACTGCGGTCTGCTCCAGCAACAGGTGACACAGAGCGAGCAGTTTCCCCTACGAGTCGTGTCACGAACAGCACGTTTGAGGGAGCTGAGGGGGTCGTAAGATCTCAGGAAAACTAACACTTCTTTGCATCTTTGCATTCTTGCAACATTTAAGGGCAGTTACATTCATTTTTGAAGTATTTCTGTACTTCTGTAGCTTTCCAGTAGTTGATTCAAATTTTGGTCAAAGTATTACGCAATTACGCATCTAAATACCATATTTTTCCAAAACTCTTCTCAAGAATTTAAAAAACGGGACTAGGCGTAGGTTTCTGCATAATGTTGTAATCCCACATTCAGCTGTGGATACCACAAATTTGACAGAGTAAGTCACATAATAACACAAGCAAAGTAAATGATCGAGGCCGAGGCAGACCAGCAACTCCTTTGTGCTGCGAGGTAAAATGACTGTTTTTGTTATGGAGTCTGGTGCCTCTGAAAAAGGCCAGGAAACGGCTTTAGTTACTCATTGGGAAGAGCTTTATGATGGCAGGGTAAAGCGGTGAAAATAATCTAATTTTATTTTTTGTAGCTGGCTTAAATACAAATGATGCACTGTCCATTACACAGTCTTTCATGCATTCATATTTTTTCACAGTGATTTTGCAAAGATCCGTACAAACTCTAAAAACTGCACCTCTTTAATTTTAATTCGGTTTTACTGAAAATATTTTACATTTTTTTTAATCTAACTATAAATGTCTTCTGATTTATATTTATGTTTCTAGCTTTGTGCAATGCCTGCTTTATTTTCATTTCCCCTTGCTATATTTATATTGTGCATCAATACACCAAAGAAAAGTCCCTGCATGTGAAAACCTACTTGGCAATAAACTGGATCCTAAAAACCAGCATGATCCTAAGATCCTATTAACCAAAATTGTCAGAGTGGCTTGAAGTTGTTGTCGTCTTGTAAATGATTATGATATTGTACATATAACAGATACCTTGTAGCCTGGCACATACAATAAAATGCTGACCCAGGTTTGTTGATAAGAAAGTTTTTGTGCTTGCTTGTTCACATGAACACGGTGACTGATTTTGCATTAGTTACAGTAAAATGTTTGCAGCATCTTTGTTGTTTTCTACTTTGTCAGTCTTCATGTTAAAGGTGGAAGCAAAATTAAAGTGGAAACATTTTTAACCTTTCCTCTCCTAACGTTTCCAAGTGGTATTATTTATGGCGATGCTGTTGCAAAGACAACAAAATACTTTTCTGTTTTCCCTTTAGAGTCTAGTAACACCTAATGGTACCACAGTCGCAGCTGTTGTATCAATTGTTTCACTGTCTACTATTTCTGGGGAAAGCACCTACACAGAGTTTACACTGATGCTCTTTGGTAACTGGAGATTACAAAACAAAAGCACAATTTTTTTTTTATTTGGATGCACAATGGTTGACGCATTTCCGAATTTGCCGAAAATCAAGCGTTTGTTTTTTGGGAGATCGTACCCGGTGACAGACAGAGTTGCAGAGTGAAAGCGAGGATTATAGGAAACCAATCTAAACGCTGATGGTGTCATTATTTTAAAGCCATTACAGTACCTCCTAATGACAAGTTAAAACAAAAACCTTTTCCACTTCAAGTGTGCTGCTGTTTTTTTTTTTGTTTTTTTTTTTTAACTTGCTGTGTCAATTCACTTCAGACCTCATTTAGCTTGTAGCAACACTAACAAAAGAATACCATCCAGGTACATCATCGACACAGGTAACAACAACACTCACATACCGGACTACACCCAAACTTTTATAATGGCATTTAACTGCAAAAACACACAATTGTTTGACATAGTTGCAACATGAGAAGGAAGGATATTTCTGAAATGAAAAATAAAAACTTACCTTTGTTGGTGATATAAACTAAAATCAATGTCAGACTCTGCCTGCAAAAAAGAGCAAAGACATAAGAAATTACCTTAATGTGTTTTAAACAGACATTACATCACCACGTTAAGACAGTGGTTGTCAAACTGTGGGACAGTCCCTGCTGGGGAGATATAGAGTCACTGCAGGCTGAACGTGGATAATTGGGGGGAAAATATGGAGTGAAACAAAAAGCCCTTTTTGCAAATAGATCGTGCCATAGAGCCACTAAAAAGTCTCTTCTTTATGCCGCCTTTGCATTTTTACACAGAACTCCAGTGTGTGATTTTAGACAGCAAGCTGGCATCGCAGAAGCACAAGAGGTGTGACATTTAACACAACAGCGTCTGCCTCTAGTGTGACATATAGCATATGCGTCGGCTGTGCTTTATTAACAATAATGGCATGACATGTCAATAACAATCGTTTACTGTCTCTGTTATATGTATGGCAGCAGTTTATTTGTGGACATTTACAGCTGCTGTTCTTCTTCTTTGAATTAGCTGCTAACTTCTAACAGCTGCTTTTTAAACCTCCCACGCTGGGTTGCAAACATAACACGCCATCTAAACGTCACACCCATGATGCCTATGATTTTATTCTACTGCCGGCCTCTTACATAGACCTCGATTCAGCGCTGTTGCTATTTCCGTTGCAGCCTTAGAAGGTGAGAAAACTCTCACCTCAACTGTTCGTTTTTCACATAAAAAGAAAAGTTAAATCAGATTTTTATATATGTTTTAGATTATGGGGATGTCACATTTCGTGTTGGAGTTTGTCGTATTCCAAATTCTGAGTAATGACAGAAAGATTTTCCTGTTTATTGTAAATGTATATCGGTTCCAAACATCGGTTATCGGTCTCATTAACTACTCATAATTGGTATTTGTATCGGCCCTGAAAAACCAATATCGGTCGACCTCTAGTGAGTGATGGTTCAATTTCAAAGACAAGAAGACGGTAACAGTACTCACCTGTAGAAGGCTTCCCTCACCAAAATGTAAAACTTCTAGAATTGTGTCTGACTGAATGAATGCTGTAAAAAAACAAAAAAAAAAGAAGACATTATTATTATTATTATTATTATTATTATTATTATTAGCACCATCATTGACACAGAAAAGGAGAACAAACTGTCTCTAATAACAGCAGCATTTTGAACATTTAACCCTTTTGAATTACTGGTGGGAACACTGGAAGGTGAAACTACAGCAGAATTGGACGGGTCTAAAAATAGCTTTCTGCAAGCAGCTCCTCCTCCTCCTAAATCTACCCAGCAGTTTGCGGTCATTATATCTTCCTGCAGCACAAAGTTATATTATTAGTTAAGATAACTCCCTGCGTGAACTTTAATCTCTTGTACTTTCAGTGCAGACCAGAGACAAGAGAAAAGATCAGCCTTGGTAACTGTGTTCACATTCTGCTTGGTGAAGGTCAGCGTCTACAAGGAAGAAATATTTAATCTATGAACACATAAAATACTCGCAAGTCCATGAAGCATTTCATTGTGTATCTGTCGCCAAAAAAAAAGTAAACCCTCTGACTCTAGTGAAGTGTGTTAAACGGGTAGTAAATCCTCAGTATGATTAACAGGATTTTAAGGCCTGGATGTTTCTTGCATTAGGTGTCATATGACTCGTTCCAAGAATGAATCGACAAGCTTGGAGAGCCTAAAATTCAACTCCATACTCAGCATTTATAACGCTTTCACTTCAGTGAGCAGCTTTACACCTGACACCAATGAAATTCAACAACAACCTTTGCAGATCATGTTCGCTGCACACTTTTAGCAATGAAACCTGTTATTAAGTTTGACAATTAAACTGTCGTGTTGCTCTGAAGCAACAGCTGGATCTTTAATGAAATTTCAAATATAAAACATGCCTATTGGAAACACATCAGCTTTGAAAAAAACTCCCTTTTATTGCAAAAACGTTTATCCACTCGCATAGGGTGGTATTTTGGGCGATTTGAAAAAGACATATTTTGCAAAACCGCAATGGAAACACTTGTTTTTGTTTTTATAGGTCACATGATTCGAAACAAAGAGTTGAAGAGTCACCAAAAGAGGCGTTATTGCATCTCATAACATCACCACTTACACGTGGCCACTCCCACGTATAAGGGCTTGCCTTTCCAATATCACTCACATACCACGCCTACGTCGCCTTGGATTGGAAATAATGACGGCTCGTGTGGTGGCTGCAATCAAAATAAAGCTGCTAATGTTTTGAACATCCATCGCCATGGTTACTGAAATGTTATCGCCAAAGGAGAAGTCGCATAGCATCGCTCAGTGGAAATAGTCATCTTGCAATTGTGTTTTATCGACATTTCGAACATATCGTTCAAGCTTAGCACAAATCTATAATGGACACCCGCCTTATGATGTCAATAAACTTGTAAACTGTGGTCAAACTAGGCAGCGCTGATCTAATATGAGTCAAAAATCTGTAACTACATTGTCTATTTTCTGCTTCAAATGTTTTCAGTAACATATTTTAGTGAACTGTTTAGCTGTAAAATAAGAAAGTTTGCTCCAGCTGGTGGGGATAGTGTTGTCAAAAATATCTATTTATCAATACATATCGATTCTGATTATTTGAAACATTTCCAATACTCTCTTCCAGAATATCGATACACCAGTACGAACTATTTTTAAAAAGAAAAGCGTCAATTTTTCCCTATGGTATTTATCAAAGTATGTATCAAAGTTAGAAATTACACAATCATGACAACACTAGTGGGAAGTTGGTACTTCAGTTGACTATATCAAGCAGCTGGGTCACAAACTTTCTCATTTTACAGCTAAACAGTACACCAAAATTTCAGAAAATATTTGAGATGAGAAATAGGCAATGTAGTAACAGTGTAGTAACTAGTGCCTAGTTTGACAGTCTGACCACAACTCACGAGTTGTGAGGCATGATTGACAGCTGCGTCAGAGACTCCTCGGCTCTGATTGGTAGTTTTGTTCACATGCAAGCGTTAGAAGAACTAAGAGAAGGCGGAAGAGTATATGTTTTTTTCCACAGATTTGTCTCATGTACCACTGTGCAATAACATGAGAATTTCAGCAAATATATCAAAAAGGTAATTTTCTAAAAGTTACCATCTACAGCTGTAACTGCTGCTGGTTATTAAGTGTGTTTTAGGTTAAGTTGCATCAGCTGAACCTGGTGATCTAATCACTTCATGCAACAACTCGGTTTCATTTCCGTTTTAGATTTCATTACTGACATGACACGAGTACTACATCACACACAGCTGACATTAGAGCTACTCTGCCATGGGTAAGCATCTGGTGAAAGTTGGAGTAAATTTCTCCAAGTCCAACTTAACTTCTTTGGCAGGAATATAGTGGAAAGAAATAACTTTTCCAAGACTTTGTGAAGGAAAGTCATAGTGAAAGTTACACTGAATTACTCCAGCTTTAATGCAGCTCAACAGAAAATGAAACTTTTCTGTTACTTTGAATCATTATGTTTCTTGTTAGTCAGCAGGTGGATAACAAAACTACTATCAAAACAACAAATAGGACAAAATTCAAAATGTTCTCGACAATAATAAGCTTTGGGGCTAAATCTAAAACATCAATCAAAGGTGGCCAAATGCAACTGTGGGTTTTTTAGCGATTGTCAAACTGAAAGTAAGCATAAATCACGTCATTTCTCCTGGCTTGGGCCTGTGTGAATCTGCACAGATAATTTGAATAGTGAAGCACAACCAGCAGTGATCTAACTAACTCAGACACTGTTTCCTGAGTCTGCAGACAAAGTGACATCACAATGTCTGCCAAATAACCTCCGTTATCGCTCAAGTACATTTCTTTTTGGATAAATGCTCAGATTGTGTTGCAAACACATGGAGCCAATGTAAACAATTTATAGGCACCAGACACGTTTCAGGGTTGGCACAGCTTATCTCGGACGTTGACTGCAGCTGTCCACTCACGACGGACAGACTTATCACTGTGACCTGACATGATCAGTAGATTTGACAGCTGGACACTTCAGCCCGCTGGATAAATAACATGCGGCTGTCATTTGGCCCCTAAACGACCGGAGCCAAACGCAGAGTCATAATCAGGCAGCCACGTTTTCAAATAAATGTCTGAATCAGTCACCTGACCCGACTGATTCAGACATTTCCGTCATTGACTCTAGTTTGAGGAAGTGGTACAGGGCACCCTGGCAGCCACGAAGAGGCAATGCTGCTATTAATGTTTCATCAGAAATGTATTATTTAGTTTTGAAGGGGTCACAAACAAAAGATTCAAGAAAACACAAAAAAGTACAAAAGAAAATCTATAATAATTAAACTACCTATAAATCTATACATAAACAGTCAAAGCACAATGAAAACATGGGCACTATATATATATATATATGACAACTTTAGGATGGAGAGGAATACTTTTGCTATTAGACTGCAACAGGACAAGTCTTTAAAAAGTGATTTTATTCTATATTATTTACTTTTTTAATGGTTTTGACAAACCTGTTTGTAAGCTCACTAAAGTATGTCCCTCGTGTCTTTAAAAATTACTTTCCATATCTACTAATTTCTTGCAATTTGCAAAACAGTTCTTGACAAGTTGCATAATGTCCCCTTTTCTTCTTGTTTTCAGAGAAATCAAACCAATCTCCTCAGTTTTTGATGGTTTAAATTCCTGTGAAAGTATCTGAACGCAGCACAAGAAAAGTGATGTTGATCTCGGTTTCAGAGGGTTGAGAGTGAATATCATTTTTAGAGCCATTCTAGTAAACAATGTCAGCATAGTCCATTAATTATATGAATAATGTAAAAATTATGTATTTTCCTCAATTTTATACACTATTTTTAGCCTTATTTTCTTTATTAATAACGTCAATAGGTTTTTTTTATTTTTATCTATTTTCCGTCTTATGTTATGCATTCTGTGCATTCAATGTTATAAATAAATTCAATGACTTATGGAGAAGGGGTGGGACTGAATACATTTTTACTTATTCTCACTCGATTACTACTTACTTTTTTGTATGTCTGTTTTGTATAATAATTTCTCTATTTCCCTTTTTGCATGTTCCAAATTAATGAATCAAATCAAAAATCAAATCAGTATCAAATGTAATTTCTTTTATGTAGAGCACATTGGGCTGCATTTCTTGTATGAAAGATGTTAAAAGTTTTAAGTTTATTATTATTATTATTTATAGTATGAAGTGTGTCTCTTTCTAACATTAAATGTAAACATAAACATTCTGAAATGCACTTAGGTCATATAGTGAGCTTACATTAGTCATAACTAAAATGCTTCTTATTAGTATAATAATAATTATTGTTATTATTTAAAGTATGAAGTGTGTCTCTTTCTCACATTACATGTAAACATAAACATTGTCTTTTAATTCAAATGCACTAAGATCAGATAGTGAGCTAACATTAGCCGTAGCTAAAATGCTCATGATTAGAATATTAATAAGTACTACTGTTATTATTTATAGTATTAAGTGTCTCTTTCTTAAATTAAATGTAAACATAAACATTGTCTTTTAATTGAAATGCACTTAGGTCATATAGTGACTTAACATTAGTTGCAGCTACAATCATTATTGTTATTATTGTTAGTATCTATGACATGAAGCGTCTCTCTCTAACATTTAATGTAAACATAAACATTGTCTTTTAACTAAAATGCACTCAGATCATTTCGTGAGCTAACATTAGTCATAACTAAAGTGCTCGGTATGAGTATAATAATACTAATTATTAGTATTGTTATTATTTATAGTATGAAGTGTCTCTTTCCAACATTAAATGTAAACATAAACATCGTCTTAATTGAAATGCACTAACATCATACAGTGATCTAAGATTAGTCGTAAATAAAATACTCGTTATTAGTATATTAATAATTATTATTATTTATAGTATAAAGTACCTCTTTCCAACATGAAATGTAAACATAAACATTGTCTTAACTGAAATGCACTAACATCATACAGTGAGCTAAGATTAGTCGTAGCTAATGCTAACCAGCTGCTCTTTCTGCCATTTATTAATTATTATGTTTATAATGTTTGCTGTTAGCCTAACTCAGCCTTATATGGACGGCTGACAACATGACAACAAGCTACAAACTGAGCTAACACTCACTGTAAAGGCCACATACAGTTGGCTAAAGGTGCCACTTTTACTCTGACGCTATGTTTACTATCACTTAAAACCAGCACCCCCGCTAAATGACAAGTGTTTAACAGCAAAGATAATAAACTACATTTCAGCTGCGTTTCAGAGGTGTAAATGTTAACGAGGCGGCGGGCTAGCTGTGTTAAAGTTGGCCCGTGGAGGTAACCCAAATCCACACTTCGTACAAATGTCTACGGAAGTTAGCGCTAGTTAGCTAATGCGGACGTAGCCCGCTAAGTTACAAACCTTGTTTATTGGCCCGCGTCGTGTGAATAAAAGCAATAAATAACATCCTCAATAATCCGACACACGGTGTTCTGGTTCCGCTGAGTGAGTGCCGAGGACTCTGGGCTCCGTCTCCGCTCGCCATGCTGCACTTCTTTCTGTTACGATAACAACCGAGCGAGTGTGCGGACATGCCCGTGTAAACCTCCGCTGACTCTGTCAATCATCGCCGTGAAAAAACTGAGCAGCGGCAGCAGCGGCGGCGGCGGCAGCGGCAGCAGCAGCAGCTAACTACCGAGCAGGACGGCGGCCTCGCTTCTTCTTCTTCTGCTGCTGCCTCTTCTTCTTCTACTCTTCCTCTTCCGCTCCATGGTGACGCGTCACAGGCTGACACACGGCGGTGTATACTGCTGCCTGCTGCAGCGGAGCCGCGCGCGCGCACGCACGCACACACACATGCATGCACGCACACGCACGCACACATACATGCGCATATACATATGCACGCGCGCGCACACACACATGCACACACACTCAGAAACTCACACTGGATTATTAATACATCAATAAAACTGACAAATAATACATGTTTTTCATATAACAGTACAGGATAATATATTTTTTTCCAAGCAAACAATCAGATTATGGAATGCCTTTTTAGTCAATATTTCTTAAAAAAAAATATATATATATATATATATATCTGTGTGTGTGTGTGTGTGTGTGTGTGTGTATTTATTTATTTAATAGATATTGGCTACAAAGGCATTCCATAATCAGTTTCCAAGGAAAAAGTATTAAAAAATGTTTATTAAGCGTCAGTTTTTCTTTATTGATTATTTAAAATTGAGTGTGAGTTTCTATGTCTGTATCTCTCTGTGTGTGTATATATATATATATAATTAAATTAACTAAAATAATGATGAACATTACTGTAAATATGCCGGTCAGGGCACTACAATAAATTAAAAACAGTACTATGCCTACTTATAAGATACATTGCATACAATACATTACATTATGTATATATATATATGTATGTATATATATATATATACACACATTTTCAATACAAGGCTTTTACTTGTGCATGTGTTTTTTTCACATTGTGGTATTAGTACTTTTTATTGACTGTTTAATATGTTTCTGTTTTTTTTTTTGTGGAGGTGGAGACATGCACTTCCCACTCAGCGAGGCTCGAGGAAAAATATTTGCAACTCCGAGGAGTGTCATGATGTGGAACAAAAAATAAACAAACAAACAAAACAAAAAAACGAACTCAAACAACCATCCTCTTACCCCCAGTCTGAAAAATAAAGTACAGTCCCTTATTATGTTATTATAAACCCATACTTGATATGCATACAAATACATACATACATATTTACAAACATACATACGTTGAGTTCTTTTTTTATTTAATCTCTTTGCCCATTTATTTGTTGATTGATTTATTGATGGTTTTATTTCAGTCATATTTATTTTTTTCCTGCTTGTATGTATGTATATATTTAGATATTTATTTATTTTAGACTAAAATAGCATTCCATATCAAGTACGGGCCCATGATAACATAATAAGGGACTGTAGTTTATTTATCAGAGTAGGGGGATGGCTGTTTTTTTGTATGTTTATTTTTTTTGTTTGTTTGTTTGTTTTACATCATGACCCTCCCCGGAGCTGCAAATATATTTCCTTGAGCCTCCCTGAGTGGGAAACGCACGTCTCCACCCCCACAAAAGAAAAAAAAAAAGAAAAAAAAGAAAAATTGTAGTTTATGTATTAAAAATGTATATATAAATTTTTGATTTTTGTGGGGTGTTTTTTATATTATATTTTATATTTAGTTATATTTAGACTTAAATTGATATCAAAACAGTTGGTAATGAATTTTCTGTGTGGCTGATTAATTAATCAACAGATCATTTCAGCTGTACTTGAATAAACGGTTTGGTAATTTAATTTATAACAAAACATCATATTTTATATAACCTCTTCTAATGTTTTTTTTTTTTTTTTTACTGAGTAAAGTAACTATAGTAACTAAAGCTGTCCGATAAATGTAGCGGAGTAAAAGAAAATACACAAGTAAAGTACAATACCTCAGATTGTACTCAAGTACAGCATTTCAGTAAATAAACTTAAATTCCACCACTTGAGAAATCAAAGGATTTCCATAAAACTAAATAGACAAGAAAATAAAATTAAAAATAAGGATAATTAACGAAGCATGTGGTTGCTGATGGAAAATGAAATCAGGGTAACGGTTAATGTTTGACAGCAATAAATCCAGATAATAGCAGATAAACCAAGATAACAAGCAAGCAGCCATTAAAGCACGATAAACTTTGCTCTTTTTATTTTAAAGGATATTTTGAGTCGTCTCTTAAAGATAATGCTATAACTGTCTCTTCTATTAACTCTTGTTTACTATTTGGGCATGTAGATTACTGTTTGGCCTCGAGCTAAACAGTAAGTCGTCCTTTTACTGTGAAGTGAACCATGAATAGAAACAGGAGTGTAATTTGGTAATCTGATGCTGACGGGAGTCGTGTTAACCTGCTGCTGATAATTCAATATAAACAATGAAGGGAGATTTTCCAGCTGTTTTTGTGTCAGAAGGACTGATTCGTGACCAACATCAGCAGACTGTAATAACAGTAGAGAGCGCTCGTAATGAGATAACGATCACAAACTTATTACCGTTTTGATATTTACAGGGTGACAAAGGTTGGCTGTTTTCTGTTGGGTGTGACGCTGCCTCTGATGCTCACACTGTAAAATCTGACAAGTTAATTTGACTTTAATAAAGAATCTAGGAAACAGATTGCCTTGAAAAATGTACGTGAATATTACTAATTCTAATTCATGTTTACTTTATATCTAATTGTGAAGATTACTTAAAATTAAGTCATATTTACTAAATTTTGTAAAGTTGTTGAAACTTAAAAATTACAATTACAATTACAAAATTACAATTTGAATTGATAAACTTTATAACTATGTGCCCAATAACGCTTTGATTTGCACTGTAACATATGACAAGTTGATTTTTCTTCTGTTTTTCAAATTGAGGAAACTTTCTGCTTTGAAAAATGTAAGTAAATTTAAGTGTTAGTCTTAATTTCTGTTAACTTTATATATAATTGTTAAGTTAATGTAAAATTTTGTCATATTTACTTAATTTTGTGAAGATGCTGCAACCTAAAAATGACAAGTTTAATTAAATCAATCTTTCAAAATTTTAACAACTTAATTAAAACATGTATATTCTGCTTTATATCCATATTGTTAATTTTCCATAGATTTAGTAACGTACTTAATTTTGTGAAGATGTTGCAACTAAAAAATGACAAGTTTAATCAAATCAATATTTCAGTCACTCACTCACTGATCTCCTAACTTCAACATGGGTGAAATCCTCTTTGTCATTATCAGTTAAGTCAGACTAACTTGGTTTACTTAAGTTAGTAAAACTTAAAAAGATCAATGAAATTCCACTTATCATTTTTAAGTAGCAACAACTTTACCAAATTAGGTAAATACAGCAAAATTTCAAGTAAACTTAACATAAAGACAGAGTAGATATAAATTAAGATTTATATATATTTACCTTTTCAATAATTTTTCAAGATTTTTTATAATAAAAATAATTAAGTAAGATTAACTCCTCAGATTTTACAGTGCAGTAAAGACACTATCATTATGCTTTTATCAAGAAAAACGAGGATCAAGAATGATTCCTGACAACTTGTTCTAGTTTTGAGCTATTGTAACTAAACCGCGAGTGATTATCAGATTTTCATTTACGATATTAAAATGACGTAGCTCTCTTTCCACACAGTTAGCTGTGAGCTGGATATGTGATTCATCAGCTGCATCATCAGTATAACAAACCCCAACAGGTGCAACATTGCTTTTCTTTTGCTGCTTTCAGACGCCTTTCACAAGTACTTTAACCTTTGACCCCCTGACAAATTGGTGCAATTTTGTTCAAAAACATGACAATGAGCAACAAATTGCAAGAAATGAGTGGATTTAGATAATTATTTTTAAACAGCTATGGAAAATGTTGAGGCAAAAAGAAAAAAGATAGATAAAGACTATATATTCACTTCATAATGATCAGAACTGATCATATATACTATATACTATACTATAGTATATAGTATATATACTATAGTATATATATATACTATATATATATATATATATATATATATATATATATATATATATATAGTCTTGGTTAGTATGGGCTTGATTACAACACTACCTTACGTAAAAAGGAAACTAATTGTTTTAACTTAAAAAAGTCAGTGTCCAGGCTGCCTTAAAATTACAAGTTGACTGAATTTGAGAAAACACATTGAGGTTATTTTGCAATAAATCAACTAACTTAAGTCAACAGAAAAATTAAAGGCAGCTCAGACACTAGCTTTTATAAGTAAAAACAAGTAGTTTATTTTACAGAGCGGTTGGTCTGACCAACAGTCCTCACAGATGGTGAGTTTACTGCCACAGAAAACTGGGGAAACTACCAAAAAAATCCCATCGAATCACATTAAATTTTTTGTATTTTTGCTTAAAACTGAAACATTTTGTGTCAGTTGACTGTTTGATCAGCTGATGTCTTCAGCTGTGGAGCACTTGTTGGTTTAGCGGGCGCCTGAGGAAACACTGAAACTGCCGTGTATAGTCGGGGTAAAGAGGGTTAATTTTGGTCCCGGGGCCCCGCAGGAGGTTAGCTGAGGATCGTTGACTTGTTGCTGTAGCCTGCGGCTGCCGGTCTGATGGCTGAAGCACTAAAATAAACAGGAATCCAGACTGACAGCGAGGCGGGGAAACAGTCACAGCCGCCTTATTATAACTTCACTCAAGTAAAAATTTGAGAGATTTTAGAGGAATGTTAACATTCAAGTTTCAGTGAAGCGATCCATCATCCATCATTTATCCATCAGAGCGCCACACAGGTGCTCATTTCAGAGCTGATTTATTAGAGAAGTGTTGCTTCACTCATAAACAGAGTGAGTTGAGATGGTTTGAATATTTGAAGCGCACGCTACACAACAAAAACTAGATTCACATATTGAACACAATAATTACAATCACAGCATGTTATTGTTTGATAAATGTTCTGAACTTTTTATGAGAGAGTTTGGGGTTATTATCTTTTAATGGGAAGGGAAAAGGTTACTTGACACACGCTGCCAAAAACAACCAACAGGTAAAACCAGATTTTTGAAAGTGGTGCAGACTGTATGTCAGTAAGTCAGTAAGTCCTTGGGCCGCAAGTTGAATACTTGCAGGCCAAGGTCCAAATCTGGCCCCCAATGGGGAGCCGAGAGGCCGCCCAACTATTTTCTAATTCACAATAAAAATAAAGTGACTCTCACCGGAAATTGTTTTTGAACCTTTAGTGTGCACGAGGTGTCGGAGTGCATAAAACAGCATCAGAATAGAGCCTGTTTATCAAAAAGTGAATCAAGAATCCTATAAATGTCCTGAAATCCAAAAAATGTCATAAAATACTAGAAATGTCCTAAAATTTTACAAATGTCCTGAAATCCAAAAAATGTCATAAAATACTAGAAATGTCCTAAAATTTTACAAATGTCCTGAAATCCTAGAATTGTCCTAAATTTTAAAAAATGTTCGAAAACCCTAGAAATGTCCTGCATTCCTACAATTATCCTGAAATCCTACAAACGTCCTAAATATGAGGAATTTCCCAAAATCCTAGAAACATGTATGTGGCTGCAGCGACTGGCCCCTGGCCCCATCATTTTACAAAAGTGGCCCCTGACCAAAGCAAACTGAGTATCTGTAAAGTCTGTACTGTACTGTACTGTACTGTACTGTACTGTACTGTACTGTACTGTACTGTACTGTACTGTATCTGTGCACCATGAAGCCGGCTTTATATCATAGGTAATACAAAATACTAATTAAATATACTAAAAAATACTAATGGCTGATCTTTTCACAGTCAATGTGAGTTATCACATAAACGTCATCTGTAGCTTTAATGACATAGTTTTGGTTACATAACACAGTAAAAACAAACAGTAAATATTTTGGATTCTAGGTCAGAGCCACACCTAATGTTACTTTGAGTCTGTTTATATAACCTGTATATTTCAAAATGTCAAAATGTTTCCGTGAGAAAAATGTGAACCAGCTGTGAGGACACTGCTGAGCTGCTGACTGCAGACTCTGGAGCGTCCTGCAGAGGGCAGAGACGTAATGAAGCCTCACAGAGCAGAGCTTTTCTCAGACTGTGTAACTGTTTCCTCAAATGCTTCCATATATGTCTCACATATGCTCTTTTTTAAAGTAACAAGCCAAAAGAAATCATGATGTGCAGTTTGTCCCAACAGCTCAAACTTTCTGCCTCTGTCTTGTCTGTCCAGTCTCGTTCTGCTGGTCTCGTGCAGTCTTTCTCGTCCACTTGGTCTTGTCTTTATGTCAAATGTATGTAATTATCGTGTGAAAATAAGAATGCATTATGTATTTACACTGTGTAAATCTGTAAAAGGACAAATTAAAAAAGAAAAAACAAAAAACTGTATAGATGATTATTGTGTCTTTGGGTAGAGAGTGAAGCAGATCTAGCAGCCACTGACATATTTCACCATCACTCGGCTGGTGGTTGGTGCTAATTTCCGACCCTGGTCCCGACTGAGGATCTAAGGCTGCAAACTAGCACACGAGGGATCAACATTTCTGATATGTAGTTTGGAGCCAGAACCAAGCGAGCTTTAAAAGTGATCAGTAAAATCCTAAAATCAATTCTAAAACGATCAGGGAGCCAGCAGAGAGAAGCGAGAATTTGACTTTTGTGATACTGTAAGTAAGTAATTCACAATGCATTTTCTAAAATTGTGTAAACGTGCATGTGATTGTGCGTGTAAAGGACAGACACTCGTTATGCCGTCTGATTGTGAGTGTGGCTGATTACAGCAAATTCACTGCACTATTAGAGGATTACGAAACAAACAAACAAATCAGTGGACGGCCTCCGACATGCAGTGACGGCAGGTTCAGATTTTCCTGGCATGTTGCGTTTGACATCCTCAGCTAAGGCTCACAAATTTGTCCTTGGGGTTGCCATAGCAACCCAGCGTGATGGTTTGGCGGAGGATAAATCATCCTCTCTGTTTGGAGTAAAACAATGAAAAAAGGCACGAGTAATCACGGCCGGCATCTGATGAACAGGTTACACTCATCAACTCAAGAGGACTCAGAGCCGTCCTGCAGCCACTTCAGCTGATATCAGCTGCCGAGACACAGCTGAGGGCCGAATTAGTCGTAGTGTGGGCTCTGATCTTATATTACAGGCATGTTTGGCATGCTTTGTCCAAACCTAGATGGACATCGGTTTTGCTGCATTCAGACCCTTTTCACAAGTATTTATTCTCTTCAAAAACATGGGAAAAAAGAAAAATGCAAGAAATTAGTTAAAGGTGACAAGAAAAAAACCCCTGAAAATTATCCTTTAAGAGAAAGAGAGAGAATTAATCAAATTACTACAGTGCTTTGTACTATGTATTAGATATGTGTGTGTGTGTGTATATAATGTATCGTATTGTATCAAATTGTGTCTCATTGTATTGCACTGAATCGCATCATATTGTACCATATTATATCGTACCATATCATATTGTATCGTATCGGGCCGTGTTGTATCGTGACATATCGTTTCATGACGCATCGTATCATATCGTATCGTTTCATATTGTAACATACTGTTTCGTGTTGTATTCAAATAAATTACAAGTACCCTACACTCTAAAAAAAAAAAGAAGATTTGGCTTAACAAAAGCAAAAAAAAGTAAATCAACGCAACAGTTTGCACCAGCTATTTTTGACGAACTCCCTACAACGAGTTAGGGGAATTAGCTTGTCTTCTACAATTAAACACTTTTTTAAGTAGTGCTTACTTAGTAACTGATATCAAAACACAAGTTTAAAATAAAATTGTAAAAAAAGAAGAAAATGACATCAGCAAAGTGCTGAAAAAAGGAAAATTCCTTTTTTTCTGTAACATAACTTTAAATACACAATTAAGAGAATTATTAATATAATTTTGGGGGCATTTTTTACTTGTTTTTTTATTATTATATATAATAATCCCCTCCGGCTAATTTTTAAAAATTATTTCCATGTCACCTTTATTTATTTTTTTGCAGTTTGTCCTGCTGAGTTTTTTTAAAATGTATTTTTGAAAGAAATCAAACCAATTTTCTTAGGTTTCAGAGGTTTAAATGCTTTTCAAAGGCGTCACAATGCTGCACAAGAAAACTGATGTTGATACAGGTTTTAAAGGGTTAACTCTTACTCATGAATTCAGTAAGCAGTGATTTCACTATTACACTTTGTTTCACTCGTGTGAGAAATGTCGACTGGCGATCAGATTTGATTACATCAGTGTGGATTCAGCTCGTTGTTGATCGGCTGATGGTTATAATTGAAGGGGCCGTGCAGACTGATTGACTTGGAAATGCTCGTCGAAGCCAGCGTGCAGCGGACAATTGCTGCACTGGTGCACTCTGGGAAAGCCAGGGTTTAGGATGCAGTAATTACCACGGGGCCTCCTGGCAGAGATGCAAAGAGGCTTTCAATCAGATCTCTATGCACCTGGAGGCTAAAGCTAATGAGGTTTGGAGAACAGGAGAGTGATTAGTTTATCACCACTTGATTTTATTTTACCAGAACAAAATCTGATTAAAATAAGGCATTCTGGACAAATATAAGTGGTTATAGCTTTATGTGAATTCATTACTAAATGGACTACATCTTTCATGTATTGCCTGTTGATCCAACATCCATTATGTTACACTTATTGCTTAAATTTATGATATATTCTTATTGTTATTCTTACTTTTGTTTATATCTATTGTACATTATAGCCCCACACACATATTTACATTTTTTTACTACTGTATTTCTTTATATTTCATATTTTACACACATAATATACTCAGCACAGTATATATTTTTTTAATTATTTACATACTGCTATTTTTTATTATTGTATTTCTTTATATTTTATATTTTTGAAGAATGTACATGCTGAGTACATTTTTTTTTAAATTACATACTAGACTTTTTATTATTGTATTTTCTTCATATTTAAAATTTTTTACACATTTTACTTGGCACATTTTTGAAAAAAAATATTCACATAATACTGATATTTTTTAATATTGTATTTTTTAAATTCTATATTTTTTTTTTACACACTTTACATCCTGAGCGCATTTTTTTATATTCACATAATACTGCTAATTTTGTTATTATTGTATTTCTTTATATTTTATATATTTACACACTTTATGTACTGAGCACGTTTTGGTTTTTTTTTAAATTACATACTAGTGCTAATTGTTTTACTACTACCGTAAGTCTACTTTATATTTTTACATACTTAGTGCCTGTTTTAATTTCTACTCGTTATAATTCTTTATGTTGGCATCAGAACGATTGTAACAAACCACTATATGCCCCTCGGGATCAATAAAGTATTTCTGATTGATTTTTAACATTAGATCCTACAAAAGCTTTAACATGTTAAAGTGAATGTAGGATTAAATCTAAATTAGACATTTCAAAGAGGTTAAAGAAATGTTATTTCTGTCTGTCAGTGTCTATACACGCTCTGTATGTAAGCACCTTTTCTGTGTATCCAGTACACCGTTTCTATTAACGGACGGCCCTAAACCCACTGTGAGGGAGCACGTCCAGAGTCTATTATAGAGTTAATTCCCTTCAGTTTGAGATGAACACAGACAAACAAAAACAAAACTCACCGCTGCAGCAGTATTGTTCATATATCACTTACAGGGGAAATTTCTATAAATGATTATTAATATCTATAAATGATATAATATTATAGATTATAAGTCAAAGTGGTGAGTATAGATAACCCAGAGCAGCAGCTGGAGTCTTCATGAATTTAGTGAAATATGGGAACAATGTTCAACAAAAGAGACATATCTTAAAGTGTCCCCGTCCATGAGGGGGCATTAGGAGGCTGAAATAGGTACTCAAGTCTAAGCTGGGATTAGAGGCGCAGCTCCGTATATTGCCAAAGGATTTCTCTTTTAACCTTATGGCTCCTCAGCTGAGGAGGAGGGCGAGGTGGTGCTGAGCAGAAACACTGAGACGAGGACGCTTCTCTCAGTCTGCTGCCCCAATTTTTATGTTCTATATATTATATCCCTTTTTTTATTGATTGATTTTTTTACTTAGTCTGTTTTCTGACTCAGATTCTCTTTTTCTTTAAAACCTCACTATTTTCTCTTTAATATGGATTGTTTGATTTTGTTTATATATATATATATATATATAAATATATATATATCAATCAGACTTTATTTGTATAATGATTTTCATACGGATGAACTGTAACACAAAGTGCTTTATACAATGAAACCAAAATCTACCCCCACCCCCACCCCCAACACACACACACACACACACACACACACACACACACACACACACACACACACACACACACACACACACACACACACACACACACACACACACACACACACACATGCACAAGCATGTAAATAAAAACACACACACACACACACAAAAAAAAAACTGTATAGATGACTATTGTCATCTATACAGTTTTAAAATTGTACTCATTAAAACTGGGAACTATATATAGTTCCTAGTTTTAATGAGTACAATTTTATATATACATCTATCTATCTATCTATCTATCTATCTATCCCTCCCAAATTTAGAGGAATAGAAGTATAAAGTAGCATAAAGTAAACAAATACTCAAGTACTCAATAGCAATACAGCTGTATAAAAATACTCTGTGGAATAGCCCATCTACCTATCTATCTACCTATCTATCTATCTATCTATCTATCTATCTATCTGTGTGTGTGTGTGTGTGTGTGTGTGTGCTGGTTAGTTTAATCTATAATAATACACTATTAGTTTATGCATTTGCAAAGTTACTAAAGTTTTTTGAATAAATGTAGTAAAGTAAAAAGACACAATAAAATAAATAAATAAATAAAAAGAATTAAAAAAAAATAAAAAGACAACAAAAAAGTACACAATAAGATAAAAACACTCAAATAAATTACCTCAAAATTGTATTTGAGTACAGTACTTGAGTAAATGTACTTAGTTACTCTCCACCACTGGCTGATACACTGTAGCTTTAAACTGCACACGTGCACAGAGCTGCATGGGTTAAATTTGAGCGTGTTAATTCAGCACTTTGTTTTAAACATATGTTACATTTCTACAGTTAAAATCAGATCTGTAACATTTCTCATGTATCCTGTCTTTAGTTTTAAATGCAGGCTATTGTCTCCGTGTAGCTGTGAGTGATGTTGGACAGCGGAGGACAGTGGTGGACATGATGGACAGGTCTCCTCCCCTCGCCTGATCTGGGAGCTGTGAGCTCAGCCAGCAGAGCAGAGCCGCTGCTGCCAAACATGGAGAGCCGGCGCGCACAGTTTTGGTGACGGAAAACACGCATCGGGAATATATTTCACTGGAAAATTATATTTTTACATCCGTGTTTTGAAGATGGGATTACACAGAAGCGATCAGGGAGGAATTACTTGTTCGGTCGGAATACAAAAGTCAGTGTGAAACGGCTTCAGACAGGTGAGTTATCCAACCCGCCGGCAGAGACTTCACCACACTTTCACACCTGATAATATAAGAAAATCATTTTATATGCTAAAGAAAATCTACATCATCTGTCAGTTTGTTTGCACTGACTTGCTGTTTTGCAGTCTGTATCAGCAACAGGCTGTCCAAGATGCTCTGAGTAATTCCCACTAAAGCTGTCAAGGCGTTAATCTTTTTTTATTTTTTAATTTTATTTTTTTGTGCAAATTGTTAAAAAAAAAACGTAGAGTTGCAGGCTGCCAAGGCAATTTATATTTTTTTAATTTCATTATTTATTTTTTGCAGCTTTTTTGCAACTTGTCAAAACATGTTAAAAAAGTAGAGTTCCTGACTTTCAAGGCTTTATTTATTTGTTTCCCTTTTTAAAATTGTATTAATTAATTAATTTCTTAATTTATTGGCTTTTTTAAAATTTAATTCATTATTTTATTATTTATTTAATCATTTTTGCAGCTTTTTTGCAACTTGTCCAAAAATGTAGACTTGTGGGCTTTCACAGCTTTATATAATTTTTTTCTTTTTATTTTTTCCCCCAGCTTTCTAAAAAACATGTTAAAAATGTCCAGAAATTTAAAGTTTCAGTAAAGGTAAAATACAGAAAGAACACTTAACAGAGACAATCATGAAACATGGAGACAAAGCACATCAAGATGAATCAATGCAGTGTAAATCATTGACTAATTATTTGTAGCTTTTTTTTTTTACTGTCCTGTTTAGGAGGACAAAGGGTTTGCCTTTTAGTAAAATCAATTACATCTGTTTATCTTGATTTTTTTTTTTTTTGCTGGATGATTGTGAAAAACTGAAGTTGTTCTTCAGGTAGGTAGCATTTTTTGCAGCAGATTTTTTTTATTTGCCAAGCTTTGGATATAATGCACAATATTTAATTTGGAGCTTTAAAATAACCTGTAATAGTTATGTAATGACCACTGCAGCTGTACCTGTGGTGTACTGTAAACCTGTGTGGGCTGGGCACTTTGTAAATAAAGAAAACAATAGATTAGACTTCAGGAGAAGCCATGTATTCAATAAAAAGAGTATTACTTTAAGAGTGCAGCCCTAAAAGCTTTATTAATATGTGTTTATGTATTTGTAGATTAAGAAGTCTGTTAAAATTAACTGTTTGTGCGATACTGAGTTCTTGAATTACAAGTGTATAAGTCAAGGCGAGTGTTTTAATTAACACAAATTTAGGGACTGTTATTTATAAAAGGGGAAAGGGTAGTGTAAAACAGGGGGAGGCACTGCAAATACATTTTATGCACTGCAGTAGGAGTGGTGTTATTTGATTTGGGTTAAAGGAGGGAGACTCAACTTTATATGACTATATTTTGTTTTTATTCTAAATACCATCATGACCACAAAACCTGCAAGTGGGTTTTAAATTCATTTTTCCTTTAAAAGTCCAATATCGCACCATTTATCACAGCCAGAAACTGTGAACCTTAGCCACCCCCCTACTCTGATAAGTAGAGTACAGTCCCTTACTAAAAGCCTCTTAGTGAGTCTTGACACCTGGGTGCAGCAGAGCAGCTAATCCCCACGGACGATAATCATGTAAACATTGGTTTTGACTTTTAAGGGCCTTTTATTGTGCAGAGACACACAGTTAAACAATTTAAAATGATGTCACTAAATTAAAGCATCATTAGGCCCATATAAATTAAGTTTAGGTGAAGAAAATGTCAGCATCAGATAATAAAAAGCAGGATTTGGTTTGCAAGTACACTGAAAAAAAAAGTTTGTTTTAAATTAAAAAAGTTAGCGTTGAGGCTGCCTTAAAATTTCAAGTTGACTGAATTTAAGAAGACAAGGTTAGTTTATTTTATATTGATTCTTGGCAAATTTAATCAAATAAAACATTTAAGGCAGCCCAGACACCATCTTTTTAAAGTTAACACAAATAGTTATTTTTTACAGCGCATTTTCAAGCCAAATTAGGCACTGAATTGTCTGATGCTGACATTTAATTGATAAACTTTATAAATATGCGCCCAATAATGTTTTGATTTACACTGTAACAAATGACAACTGGATTTTACTTCTTTTTTTTCAAATTGAGGAAACTTTTTGCTTTGAAAAATGTCAGTAAATTTAACTGTTAGTCTTAATTTATGTTAACTCTATATATAATGGTTAAGTTCATGTAAAATTTAGTTATATTAGCTTAATTTTGTGAAGATGCTGCAACTTAAAAATGACGAGTTTAATTAAATCAATCTTTCAGAGTTTTAACAACTTAAGTAAACTATGTATATTCTGCTTTATATCTATATTGTTAATTTTACGTAGATTTAGTCACGTGTACTTCATTTTATGAAGATGTTGCAACTTAAAAATGACAGGTTTAATTAAATCAATCTTTCAAAGTTTTAGCAACTTCAGTAAGTCAAATTTACTGAGCGATACATCTGACAGCTGCAAACTAGTCAGTCATATTTGTATTTTCTTAAACATTTTAACAAAACAAAAGTGGCAGATCTCCTAACTTCATCAGTGGAAAAATCCTCTTTCTCACGATCAAGTTAAGTCAGACTAACTTGGTTTACTGAAGTTGGTAAAACTTGGAAAGAACAAGGAAATTTCACTTGTCATTTTTAAGTTGCATTAACTTCACAAAATTAAGTAAATTTTAAAGTAAATATACCAAAATAGAAGTAAACTAAAACTCAGGTTAATAGTACTTTTCCTTTTTCAAGGCAATCCAAGATTATTTTAAGTAAAGTCAACTTGTCAGATTTTAACTGTGTGTCTATGCGGAATAAATATAGTGTAAATAATAAAATAAATGTACTGATAAATACACTGTAACATCATATTCAGAATATCAGTTCCAACATTGTATATTTTCTTAATTTGTATTTTACCTGTGAAACAGGACTGTGCTATGCTGTAAAATGTTCACTATAATAAAAGAATATCGCTGTAAGTGTTTTTTAAAAAAATGAATTTAAGTATTATTTTAAAAATTCAAAAGGCAGATATATTCAGCACAATGCAGGAGGTGCTATGCACTAACAATTGCATCATTATCCTCCAGGAAAAGTGATATAAATGACACTGATTTCTAAAAACCTAAACTCTCCAACCCCCTCACTATAATAAATACATTCTCAGGTTCAGTAAAAGTGCTGCGTGGCTCAGGGATGATTACGCAACTCACGTTTGGTGTACAGACACGGCGTTGGCTTTACCTTTCGTCACCCTTCAAGCGCTCGGCTTCTGGGTGATTCTGCCGCGTGTGATTTAATTTCGTGGGGGTTGGTTAACTCCCTGGAATTAGCACTAAGCTACATGTGCACACGTGTTACAACTGGTGGTGTTCCCGAGAGATCAGTGAGTCACTATTTACCAAAGTGCTGTTTGAAGCAAAAAGCACATCACGTCTAAAGACTTGTAATTGGGTATATTGTTTTAAAAATCTACAGGGAAAAATGGGATATTAGCATTATTAGCATTAGTATTTTCCAGCCTGCATCCTGGCCTCAACTTCTGGCCCAAAATGGGAATAAATCATACAACTTTTTTGTAATATCCGGATGAATTTTAGTACTTTATGCACATTTATATAAAATCCAATCCATATAAAATCCATCTGCACTGCATCTAAAAATGAGACTTTTTTGAATTTTTTGAGTTCCTGGCAGGATTCACACACATACTTAACAATACATTTTTATGACTTTAAAGAGAGAAAAAATACATTTTAAAGATCATACACTGAAATGACCATGGATACTCCTTATTGGTTCCCTTTTAATTGCTATATAATAGCCTTTTTAAAATATATATTAAGGGTTAAGGGGAGGCCATGTAAAATACTTTTTAAGCACTGGGGAGGGACTTATATTTAATTTTGAATATTTAAATTAATAAATATGTATACTTTAAATAAATGTGTTTTGTATTTAAATTAAATTAAATTAAATTTTAAAAATTGCTTTTTTTCCTCTCAAAATTCTGTTCAAGTGATTTGTAAAGAAAACATCCCTTCCAAACATCTACAATTTTAAATTTTTATTTTTATTTTTTTTAATTTCTTTACATTTATCACTGCCAGAAACTGTGCAGAGATTTTCAAATTTCTGACAGTCTTTGAATACATTATGTGTTATTATAGGTTTCTGAAACAAAATCCCATGACTTTTTCAAAACTTTAAGGGTATATTTAGTTTTCCAAAACTTCTTCAGGCCTGAAAATTGCTATTTGCAAATTCCATGACTTTTCCAGGTTTTTCATGACTGTAGGAGCCCTGTCATATGCATATGGCCGCCCTGGCTCTCTCCAGACTGTGCCGAGAACTTAAAGAGTCGGCACGTACATTTGGACCTGCTCTTTAAGTGGTGCCCTAATAGACTTAACCCGCTGTATACACAACCCAACATAGCATCTACAGTCTACCTGTAAGCCATAGCTTAGTTATTTTAAAAACCAGCTGATAGTTCACAGAGAGAGAGGGCACCACTGATCCTGTTTAGTGTTAATGACATAATGAGGACGTATTTTTAGGCGCTACTCCCTGACAAACCCTCTGTAAACACATCAACAACACGCCGCTCGTGAGGGGAATGGTGTCCGGCTGCTCAAATGTGATCTTTAAAGTTGCCGTCTGAAAGTGTGTGTGTGTTTTTGTCTCCAGGCCAGCAGAGCCAGACACGACAACATGGCAAACATCGGCAGCGAAAAGTGCTTTTCAAGCAGACAGCGGCTGTCCACCAACAGCGACGACGAGCTCGCTGTCATTGAAAATGGGGACAGCAGGTCTGATATGCAGTTCCTAAAATCAAAATAATGCTCAAAAATTCAGTGTGCAGCTTTTAAGTCAGGATTTTGGAAACTTCTTACTACTTTTCTACCACATCAGCATCTTCTGCATCATTGTCTAAGTGCTTATGACAGCAGGAAACACATTTTTTTTTAAAAATTAGTCACATGGAAGTTGATCTTCAGCATGTCACTGTAACTTTTCCCTACATGCTGTCTTGCAGGGCTCAGTCTCTTTGTGAAGACAACTCTGAGACGGCGCTGTCCTCAGACTCACACAGACACTCATTCAGAGGTGCTGGGGCCATGGCCAGGTAAACTTCTGCAGTAATCATTTAAAGTTCTTTAAAGTATATACCAGTGGTGGGAAGTTCATTTACTCAAGTACTTTGGTACAATTTTGATGTACTTTGGTGGAGTATTTCCACTTTATTCTGCTTTATACTTCTACTTCTCTGTATATAAATAGATACTGCATTATATTAAGGTCCTTGTAATAAACTGTGTGCTGGTGTCACATGACCTGGACTCAAATTTGGAGACTTTAGACTGAACTTGAAAAAAATAAAAAAAGACTCACAACTCGACTTGGACCTAAAAATCAATGACTGATGACTTCACTCGGACTTGAGCCTTTTGCTTTAAAAAGAAGCTGCAGGAGAGAAAAGTGAAGGACGAACGTTACGTTACTGAGTGCCAAAATGATACCAAAAACTAAAACTAATTTCAATATGCAAAAACATGCAGGTCAAAACTTAGACATGGGGACACAACAACGCTGAAAAGACATGTTTTAACAAATACATGAACATTTCTAAAAGTGTTATAATTTTTTGTGAATGAATTGGAATATTTTACCAGTATATTGTAAAACTTATTTAGGGCTCAAAACACAAAGTTTAGGATTTGGGACTAAAGTTCAAAGACTTACTTATGAAATGCAAAACCGCGACTTGGTCCCACCTCAGATAATAAGCATTAGTTAATAGACAATAGGACCCTAATAAGATGCCTGCTACCATTATTATGTGTTAATAAAACGATGTGTTTTAATAATTATCATCAATTATTATAATTATCGTAATAATCTTTGATTATAAGACATTTATAAGCACTTATAGGAACTTAGACTGCTTTGAAATAACATCTGCTTTCTGAGGGCCAAAAAAGGCAACATTTACAATATTTCACTGCAAAAGCGAGGTGCAAAAAATGAAAAGAAATACAGACATCAGTTTTGTTTTGTTTTTTTAAATTCCCTCTCACATGAATCATCTCAGCTGACCCCTCAGACGTATTGTGACCATCTGAGGACAACTCTGGTCTCAACTTGTCAAAATCGGTACTTGCTCAACATAAACCTAAACCGTCTGCTTTCCTGCATAAACATAAAGAAGTAAACCTAAAAATAAAATAAATGTTGAAGAGATTTAATGCATTTAACCTGCGGAAAATGTACATTTCCCGTGAAAGCAGTAGTTTATTTTGAACTGACACAATGCATGTACAGAGCGTAACTTGACACGCCATCTCCAAACGTCCAAGAGTGACGCAAGGAGGGAGCCTGCAGCGTCATATTTTCATGCTTTCATACTGACAATGCATCGGCATTAGACGAGTCTGGACTGAAAGTGTGTTGCACCTCCCTGACCCTTTGGTTGAGAACCACTGAACTAAACTACCTAAATATAACATAGATAGACTATCAACCCCTCGAGCAGCTATTTAAACATCGTAACATCAGTATTTACAATCTTATAAGTAATACTCCAAATGAAGGACATCTACCTGCAATCGGGTATTTTTATATTATTTTACCAATTTTACTAAACTATAATCTCTGAATACTCTCTCCACCACTGGTGTCCACAGAGCCTGTTACACTCCTAGACTAGACGGGTGTCACCTTGTTCGGTTTTGCCTCCCGCTAACCTTCCAGGCTCTCTTACTTCTTCTTCATGCTGTGGAACTGGGCGTCTCACAGAGTGAGCCCCGAGACAGAGAGGCAAGACTCTTTCCTCGACCGCTTCAGAGGCCCCGAGCTCAAAGACATCTCCAGCCGAGACAGTAATGCCCAGTCCGTGGGCCACGACACAATACGAAAGAGAAAGTAAGTACTGGGCAACGGTTAGTGAATTTTCAGGGATCTGTGACTATGGTTTCTTTATACCCACCAAAGAGGACAATTAATCTACGTTACAAGAGAAACGATCATTCCTCAAATCTCTGACGAGTCAAACTGGACTGAATGGAGCGAGAAAATGAAGCTAAAGCCAGAGTGAAACAGAAGATTTAGCTTCAGTAACGTGACATAAATCTGAGCGACTGGACGGCGGGAGAGATTCGGAGCTGCAGAGAACCGTTGACTACTACACAAACTTTTTCGAAGCAGGTTTCCATTAACCCTCAAATTGTGCAAATTGAAATTGGGAATATAAACTATGACTAATGGAAACACTTCAATTACAAAAAAAACTCCCATTTATTGCAAAAAAGGTTGTACTCTCACATGAGGTGGAATTTCACGCAATTCAAAAAGCCATATTTCACAAAACTGCAATGGAAACACTTTTTTGGCTTTTATAGGTCACATGATGCTATGGCTATGTGCTTGTCAGCAGGAACTGTCCGTCTCACGATGCAGCAGGAGCTATAAGAGCTGTTATTGCATCGCATAACTCTTCAAAAGTTGAGCGGATCATCTCGAAGTTTTGAATCCACAATTCCTCTGTGAAATCTCTCATACTTGGCTGCTGCCTCGTATAAGGGGCTCGTCTTTCCATTATCGCTCGCATTAACACGCCTACGTCGCCTTCTATTGGAAATAATGACGTCCAGTGTGGTGGCTGCAATAAAAATAAACCTGCTAATGTTTTTAACATCCATCGCCATACTTCGTGAGACGAGAAGTCGCAGAACATAACTCAATGGAAACGCAATCATCTCGCAATTGAATTTTATTGACAATTTGAAAATATCATATAAGTTTGGCACAAATATCTATTCTTAACCCCTATTATTTTTAACCCCTAATGGAAAATGTGTTCACTTCACTGTTTTTAAGACAAAGATCTTAAATGTTTGACACTTTGAGGGTTTCCTGTGCAAAAATCTTGTCTTTTACTTCTTTCCAAAGTCTTGCCAGTAAGTGGCCGCTAGCTGCTTACAACATGAATAACTGCAACAACACAGACGAGTAAGTGTTTGCATATCTGTGTCAGAAAGTAGAGTAAAATTGGATGTAGTAATAGTTGAAAAAAAATAGTCATCGATGTTTTGTACCGTGTAGATTATGTGGTATATTCTGCAGTAAATAGCATAGAGAAGTTCTTGAAACACCATTTTCGTTTTCTCCTGCATTAGATAGATAAAACCTTCGTCTTTTTGCCTGCGTGAGAGATTTTTTGCTGCAAGTCATGATGTGGGTTCTGATTTAACCTTCAGGGGAATATTTAGATATTAAAACTTCATGCATACTCAGATATTTAACTAACAGTAGTTTTAAAGTGGCAAATTAAGAAGAAGACATGGAAACATACCTGTGCTACGTTGCCATCTGCTGGACACGTGGACACATGCATGACCTGCACCAGATCTCCTGTTTTAATCCAGAACTGAGAGACACCTCCACTAGACCCCCTCCTTGTAGTCTGGTATCCCCCCCCGCAGCTCCTCATAGACCACCTCCGTCCTCCGTCACCACTGTTTAAAAAGTTAACATGTGATCCGTAGCAAAAAAGAGGACAAAAAGGAGGAGATTAAAAAAGATGAGAAAAAAGAGGAGGAGAAAAAAGACGAGAAGAAAGACGGGGACAAGAAGGAGGAGGAGAAAAAGGACGAGAAAAAGGATGAAAAGAAAGACGAGAAGAAAGATGATAAGAAGGATGACAAGAAAGATGACAAAAAGAAAGAGGAGCCACCGTAAGTACACCGTTAGATACAGCATGTTTGTTAAGAGTGGGACATTTAATTATACACTGAAAAAATAAAAAGCTGTTGTGCAGCTGTGGTTGCACAAATAATTTTGTAAAAAAAAAATAGTGAAGATGTACACAAAAACCCTGAATTTTACAATTTAAAACTGTTATAATTCAGCTGTAAAACTGCTGTAATTACATTTTTAAACAGTAAAATTTACTGTAGCCGTTCTTCCATCACCATTCACCTCGTGTGAATGGTGATGGAAGCCTACATATTTATCTGTAAAGCATGACATATGAATTTGTAAAATGTAATATGGTTTCTTTATGTAAAAAAAACAACCTTATTTTAACACCGACATGTTGTAATTTTTTCGTATTGTAGTATTGTATTAGTTATTTTGTGTTTAAACTACAGTAATATGTAAATTCTACAAAGAAAATATAATCATTTTAGCATATTCTTACTTTAAAATCAAGTTTTTATTATAAAATATTGCTGTAAATTGAACAGGTTCATTGTTTTCATATATACAGGTTTATGATTTAATGATTTCAGAACACTTCGCTGTTAATTTTCCAAATTTTCTTACTACGTAGAGAACACACATCTGTCTTTCACACTAACTAAATGTATATATGTATAAAAAACAAAATCTTCTCAAGTTACATCAAGTAATGTTGAGTTGTTTTTAGGAAGGAAATCTGGATTATGGATCCAGCCACAGACCAGTACTACAAATGGCTGACCGTCATCGCAGGCCCAGTATTTTATAACCTGATGATAATCGTAACAAGGTACGTTCATTTAACGTGCTTCAACATTTCAGTGGACTTTTCAATCAGTGGACTTTCACAAAAACTAAATCGCATTTTCCTTGTCATCTAGAGCCTGTTTTAATGAACTCCAGGACTCGTATACAAAGCTCTGGATAGTCTTGGACTACACCTCAGACATCATCTACTACGCAGACTCTTTCGTCAGATCGAGAACAGGTCGGATCCTTGAAAATGTTTCAAGACCAAAAATATGCACACACTGATCAGTCACAACACAAAGACCCTTTATACAAGTGCACAGATATTACTAAAGAATATTTTACTCTGCATTTCGGCCTCTCACCCACAAAAAAAATCGCCTTCTAAGGCGCAGATTTTTCAAAACTGCGTTGAGTTTGAGAAACAACTAAGTAATCTCCTCAATTCGTGCATGTCCATTGTTTTGTGTAATGAGTATATGCTGGAAACAACAACGACAATGGCAGACTTGCTGTTAGCTGATATTTTGTTAGCACAGATTGGTCTAATCATTATTTTACAAACCTTCTGAAACCTGACCATATGGGCTTGATTTCTCTCAAAATATGGGAATGCGTAATGCAAAAAATGCCAAAAAAAAGAAGAAAAAGAAAATTTCCCAAAAATTAGTTAAAATAAATAAAATTTTTAAAACGGACTTGAAGTAAGTGCTTTAAGATTTTAACGTCAACTGTCAGTGGTTTCGAGGTTGTTTAAAGTGTATATAGAATAATCTGTATCCATTGCAGTTTTGGAATTGGCTACTAATTTTGTGTTTTTTCTTCAGGTTACCTGGAACAAGGCCTGCTGGTCAAAGATAAGGGAAAACTGATAGCCAAATACAGAACAACATCTCAGTTCAAATACGACATGATTTCAATGATACCCACTGATCTGCTGTTTCTGAAATTCGGATTTAACAACCCAGAGTTCAGGATGAACCGTCTTTGCAAAATCTCAAGGCTTTTTGAGTTCTTTGAGCGGACTGAAACCAGAACCAGCTTCCCGAACATGTTTCGTATCAGCAATCTCGTACTTTATATCCTCATTATTATCCACTGGAATGCTTGTCTGTTCTTTGCCATTTCGAAAACTATTGGTTTTGGCTCTGACACATGGGTATATCCCAATATCAGCCACCCTGAGTATGGACGCTTGAGCAGAAAGTACATCTACTCCCTGTACTGGTCCACACTGACCCTCACCACTATTGGAGAGACCCCTCCGCCAGTTAAGGATGTCGAATACCTCTTTGTCATTGCCGACTTCCTTACCGGTGTGCTGATCTTTGCTAGTATTGTCGGTAACGTCGGTGCCATGATCTCCAACATGAACGCCTCTCGTGCTGAGTTCCAGGCCAAGATCGACTCCATAAAGCAGTACATGCAGTTCCGAAAAGTCACCAAAGACCTGGAGGCCAGGGTCATCAAGTGGTTTGACTACCTGTGGACTGAGAAGAAGACCTGCGATGAGAAAGAAGTTTTGAAGAACCTCCCAGACAAACTCAAGGCTGAGATCGCCATCAACGTCCATTTGGACACGCTGAAAAAAGTTCGAATTTTCCAGGATTGCGAAGCCGGTCTGCTGATTGAGTTGGTGCTCAAGCTGCAGCCACAAGTGTTCAGTCCTGGAGATTACATCTGTAAGAAGGGGGATATTGGTAGGGAGATGTACATCATCAAGGAGGGGAAGCTAGCTGTGGTGGCCGATGATGGAGTCACTCAGTTCGTAGTGCTCAGCGATGGCGCATACTTTGGGGAAATCAGTATTTTGGGTATCAAGGGCAGTAAAGCAGGAAACAGGAGAACAGCCAATATCAGAAGCGTAGGCTACTCGGATCTCTTTGCCCTGTCCAAAGACGACTTGATGGAGGCTCTCACTGAGTACCCAGAAGCCAAAAAAGCTCTGGAGGAGAAGGGGAAAGCCATCTTGATGAAAGACAACCTGATCGATGAGGCGGTCGCCAACGCCGGAGCGGACCCCAAAGACCTGGACGAGAAGATCGAGAAACTGCAGAACAACCTCGAATCCATGCAGGTCAAATACGCCCAGCTGATGGCGGAGTTCACCTCCAGCCAGACGAGGATGAAGCAGAGGGTCACTGAGATGGAGACCAAAGTGAAAGCCATGCGACCCGAGGACCTTTCAGAGGTGGTGGCTGACAAAGACAAAAAAGTCCAGTAATGTGAGCGATATTCAAGGACTTTATAAAAAACGAAGGGATTTTTCATTTAGAATAGTAGAGCGACACTTTTTAAAGGTCCATGTTTATATCTATTTATACATCTGTTTATCATCATGTGTCAAATTATGTACAGTGTATACAGCAAATAATTTTGTGTGTATGCTATGATTGACAATTTCATGTTGTCACAAAACTACCTGAGTACGTTGATCAGAAGCACTTGTGTATGCAAAAAAACTCTGGCTTTTCATAGCCTTAGAATAATGAGATTTTTCCCTGATCAGTATTGACATTTTCCCCCAGAAAACATATTGATCTTTCTGTAATGGTGTATTCATACACAATAATGTCAGTTTGTCTGTGCTGTTTTAACCTTGCTCTGTGAAGCACTTTGGGCTGCGTGATGTATGACAGGTGCTCTATAAAAAAAGAAAAACAAATGCAACTGCAATATCCATTTGATACTGTATGTGAATGCACAAAATAAACCCAAATGCAGTTCTGTTTATAAGGTATCAGCATACACTATCAGCTGTAAATTGCAATATTATATGTAAATAAACATTAAAATGTTATTTAACTTATACTGCATGTGTCTAGATTGTCCTTTTTTAGGAGAGAAGGTAAGTCCTTTTCTGCAGCACTATCAATAATAAAATATACGATTTTCTACTTTCATTGAGATAATATTTTTAGCCAACATCAGTCCCAATCATAAACATCAAATATTCATTAATTTTCAGAATTTTTAAATGCCTTTTTTTTGCCATGATGCCACTATGTTTTGAGATGAAAACACACACACACACACACACACACAATGAATTATTTTCAACATACAACATATTGCCACATGTAAAGTAGATTTCTTTTAAGATCACAGTCTGGGATATGTCAATGGTTTGCAGCAACATTGATTGTGACAGTGCAGTGAGTGGAAATGGCATGTATTTTCTCCATATGCAAAATATGGTAAAAACTGTATAATCAAAAGGAAAATATTGAAAATTACAATTTCCAAGACAAAAGCCCAGAATGACACAGGGAACTGGTATGATGCATGTTTTATGCTTTGATGGCTGTGGGATCAAAAATTGCAGTTTGAATGGGTTTCAATGGTGCATTTTTTTGCACTAAACAGTCTGAATGTAACATTTTTGTTTCCACGGTGTATTTCGACTTATTGAAGGAGCTGAGCTGGAAATTCCAAGATCAAACAAAAATACACAATCTTGCCAAAATCTATGCCATATGCATGAACACAGACAAAATTATATTAAAAAAAGAAGAATGAAAAGTGCATAAAATGCACCAAACAGTCCCTAAGGGTTAAAAATAAATAAATAAAAAATGGCACAGATCGAACTATAATGCTGTAGCCCCACCTAGTGGAAAGAACACGCCTCTCCACTGGCGTACACTGGCTTTTCAGAGCATGTTGCTGTAAAAAGTTGCCTGCTGGGACCAAAGGCAATTCAATTAAAATACCAATAAACCAAAAAAGTCATGTTACAGACAAAACAAAGAGTTTAAAGATGCCATAAAGCGACACAGAGCTGAGAGAAACTGCAGAGCTGAGTGATAATTCCTCAGGTTTATCCCTTTGATTGACTCCTGTCACATTATACGCCCTCGTGATTCTGCGTTAGTATTAAAAAACAGACCACAGCAGCTTTAAGTTATCCATATCATTTGTTGTTAGTAGAAATTCCTTCAATGCATGCTCATGACATTTTTTTTTTAATTTCTTTCCACATTTATTTACTTTGCATAATAGTTGCTGTACATAAGTTTCACATTTTCTGCACATTCTTTATGTACCTGAGATATTTGGCCAAATTAAACATTTCATGTGACTCTTTTCCTTACAGAGGCGTTGCACATTTGGCAGCTGCACTTCCAAATGTGCGATCAGAAACACTTAAAAGCAAACAAACCGAGAGAAACACTTTGTTCAGGAAAGTCTGAACCGACCACTCATTCTGAAACCCTGCAAGCTATCCAAACCACCAGCTGTGGTTTGGTTCAGCACGCGCTTCATAAGTAACACAAGAGGCACAACACAGAAATACTTCAAAATAACCTTCAGGTTAGTGGTGAGTTTGCTCCCCCACTGACAGGAAATGAAATAAAGCTCATCAGCGAGGCTATTTTGGTTAGCAGTAATAAAAAAGGCTTCACCTTAATATACTTTGTTACCAAGGAGCACCATTACGCCCAGTGCACTCCCAGTTACAGGAAGAGAGTCGTAGGACTGAATACTGCTACACCGTGAAAAACTAAAAAAAACATCAAACTGAGTCAATAAATATACTGCATGTGCTGGCATTCACTAAAATCCTGTGTTTAAGTGCACTTTCACAGTTTCACAAACCAAACATTGTTCACGTTTGCTCGGAAAACAAAACACAAAAGAAAAAAAAATCAAGTGCCGTGTTTAACTCTTTGGGAACTCTAACGTACCGTATATGAAACTATCTCGAAGGACGTCAGGCCGCAGAGCGAAAGGCCATCAGCGGAGTTATGTGTCATAGAGGCTGGTTAGGCACAGAGTTATTGCAGCATTTTGTTTCATGTCATATCCCTCTGTTTTTTGTGTGTGATACTCCCTTTTTTGTTAAAATGCAGTAGAAAAACTTGTGGACCTGTCACAGCATCCCAAATCCTTTGGCATATGTGATGGCCTTGAGGAGTCTTTCTCTCAGTTTCTCCTTGGAGGAGTATTCGGGGAGCAGCAGAGCGTTAAAGCAGGTGTGAGACGTCGGCAGCCTGAGAGATAAAAAGTAAAAGCATTAAAAATGAGACAAGTGTGAACTTTGTGTGCAGGCTTGAGACAAGAATGAAATAATAAAGATGTAATTGTCAGATTTGAGTATATTTTTAGATACACTGGAGGAAAAAAATCAGAAATAATGCATATTTGGAGTGATAATGCGATCTTTAAAAAAAAAAAAAAGGGGGCTTAAGTTCTTTGACCGGATCATCTATTGTTTCTAAAAATATCCAAACAAATCCTCAAAGACAAGCTGACTGCTCTGTACCTGTCTGTGTCGGAGCCATTCTTGGCGATGATCATTTTTAATTTGCCGAGACCGCCAACTGGTGCTCTGTCTGTGCCTGTCGTAAACTGAAGAAACAATCTCTTCTGCTCCTCTCCGAATGAGTGAATCGTTTCCCAGAAATCTCTGTGTGAAGGAAATTAAAGATGTTTATGGAGAATGAGAAATTACTCAAGTATCTGTAAATAAATGCATGAATAAATGTTTGAATAAATGAAGGAAAAATACATAAATAAATATATAAATACATGAAAAAATTAATAGAAATATGAAAATGAACAAATGTTTAGATGAACACAGTAATTAATACAAAAAATCTGGAAATAACTAAAGACATGTATGACTCAATACAGCAATATATAACATATAAATAAAAAAAGAAAATAAATAAATAATGTATAAATAAATAGAAGGAGAAATAAAGAAAGAAAAATAAATAAATGTACAAATAAATACAGAAATAAATAAGCAGGGAAACACACAATTATATATACATACATGCAAAAATAAATACATACAGACATAAATGCATGCATAAACAAATAAAAGAATAAATAAATGAAATTGGTACATAAATGCATAAATAAACAAATGTCTGTTATTTACAGACACACATAAATATCTTGACTTTTTTTGTATGTTTTTGTAAAATTACAGGAGTTTATTTCTGTATATCCGTGTCTGTTTGTTAATGAGGTAGGAGGTCCCTGATCCTGCATTTACTTATTTATTGATGCATTTAGTGATTTATTTACTCTTTTATTTAATTCTAAATGTACATATTAATTCCTGTATGACAGCAATGACAAAATCAGTTACCACCTTGTGATGTGACCTGCAACTTTAGACTTTCTCTTTTTAATTACGACTTAACTGACGTGCTGTGTTTGTCGAGGAACGATAAATGAGTCTTACTTGATGATTTGGCTGTCTTTGCTATAACCTCCATCGTACTCCGTCGTCTTTTCAAGTGCTTCAAAGTCAAGTTTCTGTAAAACACCAAAAGATCGCTCTGTTAAGTTATAAAACACCAGCTACAATAAAGTGATAAAAAAGTGAACAAAGCTTTGTTTCCTCACCCTGCTTCCACAGATAAGCAGCTCTACTTCCTCAGGTCTGAACAAATACTTCAGCGGAGACTCATTTGTGACCATTTGGAAACCTTTCTTGAAGGCTTTGAATTGTCTCTCTACGCTTTTGTTCAGGATGTAGTCAGCGTACGTGTCCACAAACTCCTGCAAATATAGAAAAGCAGAAACACCTGTTGTATTTACGTTCTTTCATAACTGCAGTAAAACAAACTGCAGTCTTTCATTGTGTGTTTTAAGCGATGAAGTTCCTGTTGCAGCGCTTGTGAAGTGTAAAAAAATAAAACAGGAACAAGAAATATGTGCCAGTTATTGTTTCTAATAATAATGCAGCTGGACACTATCTGCAGACATGGCAGAAACAGACATTGCGTAATAAGTGTTGCGTAAAATTTGGTGAATAAAGTAGATTTAACTGATATCAAGTCTAACTTTAAAATCACCGTCCTCTTCCTTTACAAAGAAAACGGTTGTTTTTGACATTTATAAAGTTCACCTGTCTGTTGTCCTTGGTGACAGGAATTTGGTCTCCCTGCTCCTTTAGGTCGTATAAAATTGGGTTTCCAAAAAGATCTGTGTGTGATATCTGGAAGGTGAGCGTCATGTCTTCCTCCACGTTGCCGCTGTACTCGAGCAGCTCCTTCAGACTCTGGTAGAGAACCTGCAAGACGAAACACGGGTCAAACGCGGTCGGTCAGCGACTGCATAGATTTAAGGGATTTGATTCAAAATCCTGAAAGCCCTCTTCTTCCTTCAGAGGTGTGTGGGGGTACGCGGGTTTGAGTCCAGCCTCGGCCCTTTGCTGCATCATCCCCTCTCTCCCTCCCCCCTTCACACTTGTGCTGCAAAAACGCCCCAAAAAATATCTTAAAAAACCTATGACGCAGTAACCAGATCGTGATCATGAAAATGCAACCAACTCTGTCCCCAGGGGCTGCCAAAATCAGCACAAAATGAAGGTTCCTTGAAGAAGTGTTAATGCGTACAAAAATCAAAAGTGAAAATGACAATTTGCTGTATTACAGGGGTTGGGGGTCACAGGTTCCCATATGGGGAAAACGATGTTTACAGTTCATTCATTCATACAGAAATACAACACTATTCCTTCAAACTACTGGTTAATTTATCTTTTTTTTACCAAACTATTATTCATTAAACCGACTGTGTTCCCATGAAAAAAGCGCTCCCTGTGGTCGAGCACAGGGTCTGACCTGTGTACTACGGTGACATTAAGTTTGCAGATTCGACCCCTCCCAAATTCTCGACCAGTTGTCTGCCAACGTCAGGTGACAAAAAAATAAGCTTATTTACATCAGACCAAATCACATCTTTACCAACAGACACTGTCTTTAAAAAATATTTGGAAACACAGAACAGATGTGTTGTCTTTCACTGTGTATTAACTCTGGAGAAAGTTACTGTACTGGATGTGAGTCCGACAGGTCCAAAAAGCTCCCCTTCTTGCCCATGAGTTTCCTGTAGACGACCATGGGGAAATGCACGTCCAGGATGCAGTTGTTGTAAATGGCGAGCCCGAGGACGAGTCCGACGAGAGTGTACTGTGCTTCATTCTCCAGCGAGGATGA
Source organism: Plectropomus leopardus (assembly GCF_026936395.1). NCBI lineage: Eukaryota > Metazoa > Chordata > Actinopteri > Perciformes > Serranidae > Plectropomus > Plectropomus leopardus. The sequence goes on along the minus strand of NC_142180.1, from coordinate 34,667,296 downwards.
GTTAAACCAAAACAGTTTAGTGTCGTCGTCGTAGCTGAACATTCCTGTCAGAGAGACGAGGAGATAAAAATCTGATGCTGTTTGACATTTTGTGAAGTATTTGCATTTTTGAAAAGAGTCAGATGAAAAGATCAAAACGACTCATCTTTGAAAGTGGTATTAATCTCGCCTCTCTCTCGGCAGGAAAGCAAACAGTTGTTTTCCCCCAAATGTTAAGCTACTTCATTATGTTGATATAAAACAGGAACATATGAGATTGAAATGCAAAAATTGTGATTTCATGTCTCACCGATGTCGGGATTGAAAATTTCCTCCAGGACCAGCTGGAAGAACTCCTTTGAAACGCCTCCCTCGTCTACACCTTGTTCCCCCTCAAACTCAACAAACAGCTGCTTCTTCAGGTCAGACGGGTTCTCCATGGAGATCATCTCCAGCTGCAACACACGGGGGGGGGTTAAAATCATTCACAGCAGGACTGAGCTTCAGGCCACATCCACACTAATATGTTTTCATTTTAAAACAGCATTTGAGCGTGTTTCTCTGCATCATTCTGTGTCCCCTCATTAAATTCTGAGGATCTTGCGGGTCCATGAACACAACGCAGAAAGAAAACTTCATAAGTGTTTTTTTTCCCTCAGCAGTTTTGAGTTGTTTGAGTTTGAGTTGCGGGGGGGGGTGACTGATCAGATCAGATTGATGGCTGAGAGGAGGAGCTGCTGCAGAAGCAAGCCAACGACACTGTGCAATGACCTTTGATTTCACCTGGTTTTCTGCTGCTCGGTCTGTGCCCAGAGTACGCTTTGCGCTCCGAGAGTGTGGTGCAATGAATAACCAATAATCAACATATATTGACAGAGGACGTGCCGACACCTTGCGCCCCAGGGCTTGGGTGATGGAGAGACTGGGCTTCCCTGTGCAGCGAGGAAGCAACACGTTCTCTTACGTGACAGAGAGCCCGGTGAGCCTCCCACTACTTGTGAGCTGTGGTGACACTTTATAGTTTATTAAGTTACAAAAACTTTGACAGTTACGCAATCCAACAATCTGTCCAGTGTTCTAAATCAGCCCTTTAAATGTCGTTGTGCGTCTGAAATTATAACTGTCCTCATTTATGGAAAATACTGAAATTCGCCTGCTTTATGCTTTAGGACAGAGCTCCTTTCGGGGTGAGCTGCGGGGGATGGGGGGCAGGTGGCGCTCACGTGTTTGCGTTCGGGTGTTGCTTACACCGACACGGCTCTCCAATAAACCCATTAATAACCGTTGGGTAAAATGATCATTCCTGTCAGTGTGTGTGTGGCAGGCGCAGCAGCAGTATCACAAACACTGAATGGCACTCAGCCTCTGCAAAAAAATAAATAAATAAATAAAAAATGAATATCTAAATGCATAAATTGAAAACTGACCCTAATCACGAATACTCGAATAGCCAAATGTTTGGGTCCAGCCATACCAACGGTTAGCCCCGTCACTGTGTGATTTTGTGGATAAGTTGTGGTGATTGGACAAAAAGGTTGCACAAAAGTGATTGGCTAAATTTGCGTTAACTGGAATTTCGATTTCAAAACGTAAACGTATTAGTGTAGCTGTAGCCTCAATATGACATCACGTGTAACAATAACACATCGTGCAGTGACTCACTCTGACGAGGGCGTCGTCGATGATGTGATCTCTGCGTACTTTGAGCTTCAGATAGGGGTTGGGCTGCTGGCCCTGGACCATGCTGTAGAGGGCCGTGAGCCGCCGCTCGCTGTACATCCTGATCCTGTTGTCGTAGTATAATCCTTGGTTCTTGGTGATCACGTTGAGGATGAAGGGGCAGCTCTGGAAAGAAAACTTGGTTTCGGCGTTGACCTTGAAGAAGGTGAAATCCTTGTCCATCTCCACCACCTCGTTCACTGACTCGTTGACAAAATCCTCAAACGGGATGAGGGGTTTAATGCTGTCCACAGGTCGGACACCCAGCTCTTTCTCCAGAGGATCGACCCGAGGACCCTTCTTGTAGAGCCGCTCCTCACCGAGCAGCTCGTGCAGGGTGAGCTCATCGGACTCCGAGTCGTCGTCCTCCTCCTCGTTGTGATCCAAGTTCAGGTCACCACCCAGGATACTGGCGTAGAAGGCAACCTTTAAACACTGCGTCGCGGTGACCACAGTCTCGTCATCATTCACCAGATTTTCGCTGTCGTATTCGTTGCTGATGACTGTGAAAGTGATGAGCTGTTGGAAGGTTTCCATCATACGGCGGATGTGCGAGAGACCGTACACGGACCAGAGCTTCGAGAGTCTGGCGAGCGCTGTCACCGGAAGTTTGCTCATCGCTTTGCAGAACTGCGGCAACGCCACTTCCAGGTACTCGGGGCTGTGCAGGTTGCTGTTTTCTAGCACGATGAGGAAGATATTCAGGTAATCTGGGTTTGTTTCGTACACGTCAAGGTATTCCAGGTCAAGCTCCATGTTCGGAGTGAGGTAAATTATTGCGTTTACGAGAGCGGCCTCAACCTGTTCGAGTCCTAGAAGTCTGTCGTAGACTCTCCGCACGGCGTCTATGTCCACGGTGACCTCACAGGGGTCGAACGTTTCATTAACACCTTCGTCTGGTAAAGCAGCTGCAGAGGAAGCACCTTTTTCTTCTGAGGTTTCTTCACTTGGCTTCTTATGCTTCTCCACATCTGTTGCTTCTAAAGAGTCAAGGTTTTCTGTAGTTTTGGGTTCGTCCTTCCTGAAACTCTTAATCAAGGCCTCTGCATTGGAGAAAATCCTGCCGATGACGCGTACGAGAGCCGAGTAGTCCCCTTTCTCCTCGCAGAAACTCAGGATCATACATATTGTGTTCTCTGTGAGGTAATTAACATCTGGACCAAAACAGTAAAAGGAAAAATGAATTGACAAAATGAACCGATTCAAAGTTAGTGTCCATAAAAAAGAGTCAGTTTTACGGTACCTGAGAAGTCTTCCATGGCGGGAAAGAGGTCCGAATCGCTCATCTTACAGTCCAGATGAGAGTCTGGATGTGCAGAGTCTTTCGTGGAGGGGTGAGGATTACAGAGTTTGGCGTTAATCTTAAACAGCTCAAGCGCTTTGGCAGCTGCTGTATTGCTATCCAAAGGTCGAAAATCTCTACACGATGCGCAAAACTCATTCGTGCAGTCGCCATTTCCACAGCCGTCGGTTAACTGCCGAAAGTAGCGCTCAATTAGATGCTTTGCAGTCGCTCTGTTCCTGCATAAGATATTCAAACAGGAAGTCATCTATGGTTAGAAGAAAAGCATGAACATTTTCTCGCAATGCAAGAAAGCTGAACATATTGCATTCTGCGAAACATTCAGCGAAATCCAAGAAGAACATTTAAAAGTAGGGATGCCCAGATCGAACGGCCAATTGTTACCAGTGACTGGTGATTTAGCTGGCCTACTGATAAACTACTCCGCTTTAGAACGAGTATTTCAATAAGTTAATTAAGTTTCCAGGTACTCCTCAGGTGCTCTGTTTTGTTTACAGCTGAACTTCGACTCCAGCAGCGAACAGCATCCTTTAACATTGTGAATTTCAGTTCTTCATCAAGACTTAAGCTCTATTTGCATGGCACAAGTATTACCCTGCGAGCTTATGTTATTTAGAAATTACCCTCCCCATGTCTTTGCCCCATAAAGCACAGTATAAGCAATGTGTTAATTTACGCGAATTTACTGACCGTATTTCCCTGCGCAGAAAACAAACACGTGATCAAAATCACAAGATGTCCTCAGCAATTTTTATAAATTACCAGAGGTCCCCTTGTGATGCCAGTCCCTTGAGATCCACCAATACACTACAAAACAGTCCAACTGACCTAAAATACTGCAATACCAGCTGATAAAACAAGACAAAAACACGATCGTATCTGCAGATATTGCTCACAGACGATCAGCAATGATGGACAGAAAAATCGTGATCTGGGCCTCCCTGTTTAAATGACACAATGACAGAGACGGTGATCCCACATAAAGAACATCGAAGGGTGCAACTCCTCACATAGAAATATTAGTTTAACTAATTGCATGTACATTAGTTTAGCTACTAGTTTAACTACTTAAGTGCAAGTTCAAATAAAGTGACTTACATTCGGCTGGATTCAGGTGCACACCTGCAGACCCAATGGACAGTCCTGTGAAAGACAACAAACATTTTAATAGCCTGAGGCCCGCTGTTGTATCCAAGTGTGTTCCCCACTGAATGACGATTCCTCCCTGTTGATGTGTAGCGCCTTGGTGGTTAAGTTTTGGAGAGGCAAGTGTGCACGAGGACTAAATGAGTAAAAAAATACTTCCAAGCATGTGCATGTGTTTTTTTAAATAAAATAAAATAAAAAAGGGTTTGGTCCATATGCCCAGGATTGATTGGGTGCACTGATCAAAGCTCTACTAACATGACAGTTAAAATAATATATAATATAGCATATGATATAAAATCTGTACATTTTTAAAGATAAATAAAATATATAAATACAATATAAATAATTCAAAATAGAATAATGTAACTTCTGGAGTTTTCCTACTATGTCATGTTTTCTAAAATGGGGACGTCTTGTGGGATGGACCAGATGTTTGGCAGGACACAGAAATAAAAACTAACTAACTTACTGACTAAAATCGCTGACTAATTCTCTGCCTCATTTTTAATGTCTTGTAACCAGATATAAACTTTAAATTTCTCACAGTTAAATCTCAGAATCGCAGTCTGTTTGAGTTGCACCTACAGTCATCAGTCAATTAAGACTGAGCTGAAGTTTATTTAGTGAAATGAATATACCAAAGGCACTTTTAAAATATAAATGATATAAAATAAACATAAATATATGTACTTTTTTCATGTGTCCACTACAGTTTATTTAGCAAAATTAATATACTAAGGCACTATTAAAATGAACATAAATAAATAAATAAATAAATAAACATATATTAATATATATTATATAAAGACGCACTGAAGACTTAAAACAATAATATAAATATAATATATATACACAATATAAATAATATATAGACAATAATATTCTATCTATCTATACACACACACACACTTAGCATTTACAAAGTTAAGTATTAAATGTATTGAATTAAAAACAATATTTATTCAATAATTGGCCCCTGGCCACCAGTCATTTTGCAAGAGTGGCCCCTTGGACTGAGGTAAAAAAAAAAAAAAAAAAAATAAATTAAATAATAATAATAATAAATGATAAAATAAAAAATACACGTCGTTGCTTTTACTTGTAGGGGATTCTAAAAATAATAATAATATATATTACATAATAATAATAATAATAATAATAATTATAATAGTAGTAATAATACTAAAAACAAAAACCTAACCGATTGTTTCTCCATGACACCTGCCGGACACCGTAGGTGAGACTCGAAACACTATTAATATGCTAATATGCTAACAACTGACGTTAAATGTAAAATTTGACCAAAAAAAATAAGCCTGTTTAAATGACATGTGCTGGCCACATTTCAGCACCACAGTGACCTGTCACAGAGCTGTCAGCTGACTGCGGCTAACTGTCGCACAGCACTGGTTTTACTGGTTACACCAACTTCTGCTTGAGCTTTTTGCATTAAGCTAGCTTACCGTAAAATTAAAAAACAAGCTCCGTTAATGAAAATGACATAAAGCTGTAAAAATGAGCGGCGTGTGTGTGTGTGAGTGTGTGTGAGTCACATACTGACCTGTGATTTGAACAGTAACTCTCCTCCTGAGTGTCAGTGACGCTGCAAAAATAAAAACCGGCCGTCAGTCTGAGCCGCTGCTTCGCTCACATTCAGTTCGCGCGACCAGCTCCGAGCAAACCGACCTGTTCGGCGACACCGAGCCGAAACACACGCAGCCGCGACCGCCGGGACACGTCCGGACACTTTTGTTCCGAAATCAGAGACAGAAATCCTCCTCCACCATCCTGTAAACAACAGCGTGATGTATCCCGACATGCAGCGCGGGGCTGTCACACATCACCCCCCCCCCCCACACACACACACACACACACACACACACACACACACACACACACACACACACACACACACACACACACACACACACACACACACACACACAGAAATACACTCGGATTTATCTTTTTTAAATTATTATTATCATTATTATCATCATCATTATAATATAATATAATATAATATAATAGTTTAGTTTTAGTTGCACCTCCAGTCAACAAACAGCAGTGAGCCTCAGTTTATTTAGCAAAATTAACGCACTGAAGGTCAAAAGATCACACAAATATGATATTTTTTCATACATAGGACACAATAGGCCTATATACAACCTATAAATATAACATAACATAACATAACATAACATAACATAACGTAACATAATATAATATAATATAATATAATATAATATAACATAATATAACATAATATAATATCTCAGCCTTGCTGTACTTTAGTTGCACCTCCAGTCGACAAACAGCAGTGAGTCTCAGTTTATTTAGCTAAATTAACACACTGAAGCACTTTAAAAGTTAAAAAAATCACATAGATATGATTTTTTTCATACATAGGAGACAATAGGCCTATATAAGAATATCAAAATTTAAAATATAATATAATATAATATAATATAATAGAATGCAATACAATACAATATACATACTATTTAACTTTTTAATCATGTTTTCTAAGGAAATTGCAGCAGTTTGAACAGGGTTTAAGTTTAAAAAAATCCTAAAGCTGCACAAGAAAAATGATGTTGCTCTTTGTTTTAAAGGGTTAACTCAGCTTCTTGAGTACTTACATTTTGTCTTTTTTGGGGGGGTGGGGGGGTATGTGAAAAAAAGTTGGTTGTTTTGTCATAAACTTAATAACCTCTCAAGCAAAGATGCAGTAAATGTAGAAGTATCACTCCGCTGATGCTTCTGACTGCTGCACGCTGAGCAGAAATCGCGAGTCGAGCTGTTTATTCATCAGTTTTGTGTAAAATCTGAGAAATTTACATTACACATCTCTGCAGAAGTCAAAGTGTTGATGGACACAGTGTAATCTCATCCACAAACCCTAAATCATATTCATTAACCATAAATAAAGCTGCCGTGTGTCAGGTAAACCTGCCGCCTCACTCTGCAGTGAAGCCTTTTAAATTATGCATCATCTCATCATTATCTGCGTCGCTCTCAGGATGCTGAGGAGATGTTTGTTTTTCTGTCAGCACTGAGCCCGACATTAACTTTCAGATTTGGTGGGACGCTTCTGTCCCCGTCAGTCCTTCAGGTCTCACAAACAGAAGTTACACACGGACACACGTTTATCTTTTTACAATAACTGAGCGCATTCATGTTCCTCAGAGCTGACAAGATACTTTTCTTTACTATTAACAGATATTCAAAAATAAAATTACTCTACAACCACGTGAGAAAGATTACAAATAAATGTGTCAAGTTAAAAAAGATTATCCAGAGTGCAGAACTGCAGTGAAGCTCGTGAACACTGGGAGTCGCTGTAAGGACATTTTTACTGTTTTACTGGTGAACGGAGACTTTTTTCTCAAGGTGAACGAGCCTGAAACAGACTGAGCTCACAGATACGAGGAGCCACGTCTGAAGAAAACAACCACAACAACAATAATCATAATAATAATAACAAAACAACAACAAAACTCGTAACTTGTATTCTTCATGACGCCTGCCAGATGGCGTGGGTAAACCCGAAACACTAATATGCTAATAGATAATGTTAAATGCATAATTTAATATTTCTTAAAATAATAACTCAGTATTGTTTTTCATTATTTTAATATAGTGAGTCATTATGTTGACAGATTCTCATTATTTTGAGAAGGTTTTTATTACTTTGAGAAAAGTTTTTCATTATTTTGAGAAAGTTTTTCGTTTTTTGAAAAAGGTTTTCAAAATTTTGGAGAAAAAGTCTTATTTTATTGAAAGAGTTTATCATTATTTTGAAAGAGGGTTTTATTTTTTTTTTTTAAGTTTCTCAGTATTTCGCAAAGGGTTTTTCATTATTTTGAAAAATTCTCTCATTATTAAGATACTAAGTTATTATTCTGAAAAAGTTTGCCATTATTTTGAGAAATGGTAATTTTTTTTGGTAGTTTTTCAATATATTTGAGGAAAAAAAATATTTGAGGAAAAAGTCTTTTTCAAAAAGGTTTGTCATTATTTTGAGATACTAATTCATTATTTTGGCAAATGTTTTTATTATTTTGAGACATGTTTTCAAAACTTTAAGGAAAGTTTCATGTTATTTTAAGAAAGGATTTCATTATTTTGACATACAAAGTTATTATTTTGAGAACATTTCTCAATTCAAATATGTTACCCTTTATTTTTGTAACTCATTATTATGAGATTTTTTAAAAAACTTTTCTCGTATTTTTTTGTTTTAAAGTTTCTCATTGTTTTAAGGAAAAGTCATTATTTTGAAAAATTCCTCATTATTTGTGAAAAGGTTATTTTAACATTTTGAGGTAGTTTCTTATAATAATGCCTTAAATGATCTTTTTTGTTCCATCAGCACGTCAATGGGCTTCCGTACATTCATAATCCTGATCCTCTTTGACCATTTATGACTTTATCTTAGTTTTGCAGCTAACATTTTAATAAAAGACGTCTGTATTGAGGCACACGCTCACAGCTGCGTGACAGAAATGGAAAAAGAGGTAACTGCTTCAGTGCACTCGGGACTTTCTTTCATCATTTCTAAATAACCTTCGTGCTCAGGTTGTGTTTGATGTTTCAGACGGAGGAAATGAGGGTTTTCGCAGCTGATTCAGGGGACGCTCTCACAGAGGACGTTAGTCCACGCTGCTGCTCATCGCCTGCTGCTGCATGTGTGATAATCTATGGTTGTGTCATTTCCCTGCAGCCATCTGATGTGGATTAAGATTCCCTAAAACTGACTTCATCACGGCACGTCTCTGTTCACGTTAAGTGACCCCCGTTAACCGTTGGCAGTTTGGGGCTGTGACTGCAGGGTGATGCAGAGTTCAGCAGAGGACGCTGAAGGTTGTGTGTGGGAGTCGGACTGTAGGATCATTGTATCCTGCTTGTTAACCCTTTAAGACCTGGTTCAGCATCAGTTTTCTTCTGCTGTGTTCGATGCCTCTGACAAGATATTTAACCCTTTGGAACCTGAGCAAGTCAGTTTAGTTCCTTTAAAAAACACGAGGGGGAAAAGACAAAGACCGACTTGGCAAGAAATGTCTCAAAAACTGTGAGAAAGTAGTCAGAGGTGATAAAGAAAATGAGCTGAAAAGTAGTTTTAAAAAGAGGAGATAATTATTAGAAAATGATTAAAAAAAAAAAAGAAAATGCCCAGAAAAAAAAAAAATATATATATAATCATCATAATCATATCTTCATGTTAAGCTATGTTTTAAAAAACTAGGAAAAATGCTCAGAAAAATTTAAATGTAATCAATATAATAATAATTTATATTTTTAATAATATTACTTGAAAAAAGATCCAAAACTAGGGAAAACGCCCCAAAAAATATATTTATATTATAATGATATATTTATGTTAAATTATGTTATTATTCAAAAATGATCGAAAACTGGGAAAATGCCCAGAAAATGTTTTAAATGTAATCAATATATAATATAATTTATATTTTTAATAATATTATTAGAAAAAAGATCCAAAACTAGGGAAAATGTCCAGAAAAATATATATTTATATTATAATGATATATTTATGTTAAATTATGTTATTATTCAAAAATGATCGAAAACTGGGGAAATGCCCAGAATTTTTTTTTAAAATGTAATCAATATAATAATATAATTTATATGTTAAATAATATTATTAGAAAAAAGATCCAAAACTAGGGAAAACGCCCAGAAAAAAATTATAATCATTATATAATATATTTATGTTAAATTGTGTTACATGGAAAAAGTAAACATATGTGTTTTTCTAACTTTCTGCATTTTTTCAGGTAATTTTCTTGTTTTTATTTTATTTTATTTTTTCCCCCTTTTTTCCAGGTAGTTTTCATGAAACTTTTATTTACTAAAGTCTTGCTAATTTGGGGGCCGTGTGTTGTAAATATGCTTATTGTCTTCTCCCTGAAATAATATAAACTAATCTGCATTTTTCCAGGTTACTTCCTTATTTGTTTTTGTTTTGTTTTGTTTTGTTTTTTTTTACTTTTTTTGTTCATTTTTTTATTATTTTAAGGTTGTTTTATTGAAACTTCTTCCTCTTTAAAAAAAAAGATTTATTTATTTATTTTTTTTTTAAATAAATATCTTGCTTTTTTGGGGGCATGTGTTGTTAAGTCGCTCATTGCCTTCTCCCTGAAAGAAACCAAACCAATCTGCTCGGGTTTTAAAGGGTTAAGTGACTCCTGGAAGTGAGCCAGCGGACAGACACGGAGGTCACTGAGGCAATAAACACAGAGCTGATGTCCTCTGTGATCAGGACACATGGACCTGAGGTGCGTCTCTGATCAGCCGTCTCCCCTCACCTTTATAACGCACGCTCACACGCTCAGGAGATTTTCTGCACTTCAGCAGAGTGTGAATGTTGAATGTTGAATGTCGACAGCAAACACTCGCTGAAATGTTTATGAGGCAAAAACAAGGAGTTTGCTTTTCTGTCCGCTGATTTCACAGCATGAAGGTCCTCTGTTTAAACTGCTCACAGGTCCACACTGAAATATCAGCACACCTCGGAGGATTAATCTATCAGTCCAAGACATCAGGGCCCCTCGGCTGTGGATCGACCTGCCTGAGGAGATACGGCTGCAGAATCACACACTTCTCTTAAATCCTTCCTAAAACCAGTTTTTACAGACTTACTTTTATGTGATGTCATCTTTTAATTTGTCTTTTTATCTTTCAATGTATATTTCTATTCTGTCTTGATCCTACTTATTATTCATATTTTTATTATTATTATTATTGTTGTTGTTGTTATAATTATTATTATTATAAGTATTAGTAGTTAGTTAGTTTTATTTATTTTTATTTCTGTGTCATGCCTGACTGCGATTACAGCACACCATCACAATACAAAACGTGTCATCTTCCAGTTTTACAGATATAAGCAAATAAATAAATACATACATAAATAATAAAAAATAATTTACAAAATTATATATGACCAATATTCTTACAAAAAAAGTACTGTTTTTTTTTTTTTTTACAAATTAGTAGTAGTAGTGGTAGTAGTTTTGCTACTATTATTAGGATTAATTTTCTGTTTGCCTTTATTTTGGTATTGCATTTTTCTACACGTCTGCCTCTAATTTCATGTTTAATTAAACCTTAACTCGTCTTTTTGTCTCTTTGTCTTTTCTCTTCTCCGAAGTAATCAAAATGTCCCGATGCACCGTCGCGCCCGGGTTTCTTAGAAAAATGTCAAAAGCATCTTGTTTTTAGCTTTGTTGTAGCCTTTAGCTCCTCGTGTGGGAGCCGCGTTCACGTATCTTGGCCACAAGAAACCAACGAGAGCTCGCGATATCTGCAGGCCAGTGTTTGTTTACATGCGACCGGAAGCGCCCCGCCAACACAGCAGTTTAAAATCCCACAAAGGGACTTGTTGCTGATTTGTTTTATTACTAACAATGTAAGTCCAGTTTTAGTCACAATAATTTCACTTTTTTCTAACATGTAAACATGCAAACGCACTGACCTGAAGGCCAGCACATAGGAGAGGGCAGAGGCAACAACTCTAAAACTGAAATATTAAATCTGAAAGGTAAAAAAAGAGAAACAAACAAAAAAAGGAGAAAGAATTTGAATTGAAAAAAATAAGAATAATTAAGTGAATTATATCTAAATTTAAATGAACCCTTTTCTACACTTATTTTTATTTTGAAAATGTTTTTTGATTTTTAAATTATTCAAATAAAAACTTAGACTTTTAGTTATATATATATATATATATATATATATATATATATATATATATATAATTTTAATATTATATATATTTTTCAAATTAGCAAACCTCTTGGCTTTTATGTGGCTCCAAAGAAGGATTTTCAGTTGGTTGCAATGTGCAAACTCGCCACTAGATGTCACTAAACCCTACAAACTGTTCCTTTAAATGAGCATATAAATATGATTATGATATTTATTATTAGTCTTTCTCTACCACTGGGGGCTATAAATTACTCGTATGTGTCTGACTGTCTGTGTTTTCTGTCCAGTGTCTGTCCCTGCGTTCCTGTTGGACGTGTTTCTGTGTCAGTGGGAGATTAGACTGGAAAAGAGCAGTGATGCTTTGGCTAAATCACGTCTTGGTGTTCGTGCAGAGTGAAGCCTTACAATGCCTCCACCAACTGGAAGACAGATGGCCCGGGCTCGCAGAAAGCCTTCACTGTGATTTGGAATCAAAAACGTCGCGGTGCGAAGCCTCACTGGTGTAAATGAAGCCCTCAAGTCTTCCCTGCAAAACTGCACCATTTGAAAAGTGGAGAGGAGAGGCTGCAAGGTGTTAAAAACGTAAACAATTTCCATAATCCCGCTCTGTGATGGCTTTACGAGGCAGTTTAGGAAATTGAAAACGTCCTGATTTAAGCTTGTTTAAACAATGGGTCATGAAGCGGATCACTGTGACTTTAACGACCAGAATCAATGAAGCTCCTCGATGATAAAATGCAAATCAAACTCCATTAGCTTCTGCAGAATTAAGAGTCCTGTCTGTCCGCCGACTGCAGGTAATCAAAAAAGCAATTAGAGGAGATGAAAGAAGACCAGAGGAGGCTGTGAGGAATCCTTCATTTCCATAGTGAAGCCCATTTAATTAAATAATCAATCTTTCACATGAATTTTCATAACACAATATGTGACAAAATATGCGACAAAATCCATTTTTATTGCTGCTCGTCTACTGAGAGCAGACGAATCACACCAAATATTGTTGTGGGGAGAGACTTTGCACAACGGCACAAAAGTTCCACACTTACACACACAGTTTGCAGGAAAAAAACAGCTGATCAATCCGGCTGGTTTACACTCGGGCTTTGAAAGAGATGGAGAGAGCAGCGCTGCGAGGCGAGAGGAGTCATCATTATCTCGGGGTTCAGACGGAGAATCTGCTCTTGCAAAAGTGCAGCGGCGGTCAGTAATTTGGCCGTCCCGTTGCTCACTAAAGGCAGCATCAGCAGAGCCTCGTCTGTCCCTTTTCCCTCAGTGTGCCTTTAAAGAAGCATTAATAACACCCTCCTCACCCCCTCTGGAAAGCTATCGCAGATGTTATGCACACCAGGCAAAGACACACGGCTGCAACACCAGGCCGAAGGCCATCCGTCTTCTGAAGGCCTCTGAAATCACACCTTTGTGCAGATGTGTGAGAACAGAAACACCGAGGACCGAATTCATGTAGTTTTATCGTTGACACGTAAGAGCGACACTGCGGCTCCTTCAGAAACTGGAGCCAGAGCGTCTTTGAGAAACACCAGCGAGCTGAAGAGCAAATCTAAGCGGGTTGCCATTACAGTTTTGCACAAAACTTAAGCGATGTTTTCGAAATGTCGATGAAACACAATTGCGAGATGACTGCGTTTCCACTGAGAGAAGTTATGTGACTTTTCCTCTATAGATAACATTCAAAGAAACATTTTGATGGATGTTAAAAACATTAGCAGCTTTATTTCTATTGCAGCCATCGCACTAACTGTCATTATTTCCAATCCAAGGCGGCGTAGCCGTGTTATGCAAACGATAATGGAAAGGCGAGTCCCTTATCCGTGGAGATGGACTCGTATGAGGGATTTCTGTTAGTTGACAGTCCAGGATTTCACAGAGGATTGTGGATTTAAAATTTACGGAGTGAGTTTTGATGCAATAACAGCTCTTATAGCTCCTGCTGCATCATGAGGGAGCCAGTTCCTGCTGACCAGCACACAGCCAAAGCATCATGTGACCTCGAAAAGCCAAAAAACTGTTTCCATTGAAGTTTTACGAAATGTGGCTTTTTTCGAATCCCACATTGAAAACAATTTTTTTATAGCGTTTCCTGTTGTTTTTGCAGATCCATGTACATGAGTATTGTTCCTCTAATGTGCTCATATGAATGCAGATTTTTTTAAAAACGCAAAGGAAATACTTTTCTGTTTTTAGTAGAGCCGTTCTTGTCTTAGTCAGCATTTTGTACATCCCACATAGAAATATCCACAAGGGTAGATAAAGCCAAACTACGTGGGTGTTTTGTTTTATTGTATTTGGTTGGTGTTTTGAGCAGCACAAACAGAGTGACATCGACAGACGTCTCTACGGCCGATATCTCCATCACTCTGCAACTCACATCGAAACAGTCTACACTGATAGATAGCAGGTAAGAGAAAAAATATGTACTTCTGATTTTTGAGTGGACTGCCCCTTTAAATGCTGTGAAGCTGCAGCATAAATAGACAGAAAAAATCTCAAATTCCCAGTCTCGTGTTACAGTCAGTCTTCATTCGACAGTCCCTGGAGGTCGATCTCCGGATGTACTGTGGTCGTAACCCAGATCGAACTGAGCAACTTGTTGAACTAGTTTATGTTTTACACCCGCGGGAGCTCAAAATAAACCCGAGCTCAGCGACACAGGCGCACTGATCAAGCTAACCTTAGCATCTGCAGTTTTACTGCAACGACACGAACTTCCTGCGATGTACGGTGGTGAGCTCGTAACAGTTTCATGCCCGGAGGTCTGAGGGGTAAAAGACTGCAGGTCAAACACAAAGACAATAAAACATGTAAGGACTGAGACATTTTATTAAGCAAAGAGTACATTTTCCTGAACAGGGAGCAAAGGATAAATACTTTTATCATTTAAATTCTGTTCACAAGTAGCCACAGTACAAGGAATCTCCAATTACTCCAAGAGCAAAACTGATAAGAAAAACGTGTGTATCCTAAAATATAGTTTCCAGTTTGGTGTTTGTTGTTTTTTAGTGCAGATTTTAGTTTTTCCAATTCAGTTCTTTAAAGAGGACAGACCAAGAACTTGTCTGTGATTTTGGGTCTATTTGCTGTCTGGATTAATACTTTTGAATGAGGCTGAACGCTACGGAAGCCCCTGAGAGACAAGTTAGAAAAAAATATTCTGTTGATGCATTTTCATCTGATCGAAACTGTTTTCTCTCCTGTGCTATGAGACTTAAAACAGGTGGAAAAAAGTTTAGCCAGCATCATTTTTTTGTTACTATTTTTGAATTTTGAAAACAGGTGGGAGAAAAAAAAGTTTGGCAGGTGATTTTGATGCTTTTCTTGGTTGTTTTAATGCTCATTTTGGCTGAAGCGCACCACTATTTCATGTTAAAAAAAACAAGTATTCATATTTTCTTCCAGGTGAGTCCTAATTTCTCCAGGCACAAGGTCCGTGTTATGTGTGTTTGCAAATTATGTAACATTACTGTCAGCTGGAAGAAAACAATGTTTTTAGTCGTATGTGAACACGCAGCGCCGCACTTCAGCCTGATGTGACTGAAATGAGAATAACGACAACAAAAACACTTTGACAAATTATTCTGACAAAAACCAAACAAAACAAAAGACACAAAAAACACCTGCAGACATTTTTCCCAACTGTATTCAAAGACTGAAAAAAAAGTTAAAAAAAATAAATAAGTAAAAATATTTATTATTAAATAATCCACCTGTTTTACAGATATAAGAAAATTTAAAAAAATAAAAGAATTTTGATAGATTTTATTTATTTATCTTTAAGATCCAGTGTATAAGATTAAGTGAGATTTAGTAGCATCCAGCAGGTTGGATGCAACTGAAATTTCTCAGGGTTATAATTGCTTCGATATTTGTTGTTCAGGAGGTTTTTACCACAAGCTGAAGTAACTAATTTCACATAAAAAATTTTTTTTTAAAAAGAAGTGTTTTCTAATGCTGCTTATCGCAGAGGGGCGTCGAACTACGGTGGCTGACGTGTAAACGTGAAAAGCCCCGATCTAAAGCCAGTGTTTGGTTTGTCTATTTTGGGCCACTGTAGAAACAGTGACCTCTGTAGACAAAGACCTGCTTGGTATATAGATATAAGTGACTCATTTGACAATTACAAAAACAAAATTCTTATTTTAAGGTGAAAAAAAAACATACCTATTAAATTCAATTTCTACCCATATATCACCCTAAATCCTTCCCACTGGACCTTTAAGTCAGAAACACGGGAGAGAAAACAATTTATCAGACTTTGAAAATAAATCACCAGGATGTTTTTTCCTCTCTTGCCTCTCAGGGCTTCCGTATAACTCGATTCTACAGCAGATAATTCGTAACATCCACAATGCAAACTGTGAAACTTTCAGGAGGCCTAACTCGTAACCAAAACACAAATGAAAAACAACATCAAGCTCGGATACGTGCAGTGTGCGGCGACAGTGAATGTTCCCGTGTGGAATCTGTGAAAAGTGTTGAAACTCATTCAGGCACGTGAAGTGCGACGCCAAAAGCACAGAACAGACAGAACCCATAAAACAAAGCGGACAGACTGCGGAGTCAGAACGTGAACAACATGCCGGAAAACGGCACCGTGTGCAAAAACAGACAGGTGGAGAAGAAACCACATAGCGTGCAGCCTCATAAATATCATCGACACCAACACAAGATGCTCCTCATTGGACAGAGACGCACCGTCTTCAAACAAATACAGCTTCAGCATCGTGAACAAACTCTTCGATTTGCAATTTCTTATCCAGTGTTAAGGCACATTGCTTAGAAAATACAGAAATATAAATGATCTTTGGTAAATGATACACTTTATAAAAATGTACTGCAATGACACAAGAGATACAACAATCATAAAATATTAAAGGTGCTGCTGCTTTAAATGCTTAACAATTAAACAAACTGTAGCATCTCTCCAATTTTCCATACTTTTACTCGTTAGTTTGTGCATGATGTCGAGTGCATCATGATTCCTTTTTAAAAAGTGTGGAGGATATAAAAACGCCTTATTATCTGAGCAGGGAACGTGATGCCAACAGCACCAACAATACTTAAAGGCATTTCTAAAATAATGCTTTCAAAGTGCAAATTTGAGTCTTAAAGTTGCATCTTTTACAATTGGGAAAGATTTTCTTTCACCGTCGCAATTTTTTGGTTTACAGCTGAGCACCAGCAGAACAAAAAAATTAACTGTTGAGATAAACTCAGCACATTAAATACGTTTTTAGAAAAGGACCTTCAAGTAAATTTGTTTATGAAACCTGATGGTAGCTTGTTGTCAACCTACTGTACAGTGCTTAAAGGACTAGTTTAAGATTTAAGGAAATCTGATTTGTTTTCTTTGTAATAATTAGAAGGGAAGACTGGTACCACTCTCATGTCTTTAATCTAAATATGAAGCTACTACCAGGAGACGGTTACCTTAGCTTAGCATAAAAACTGAAAACGGGGGAAAACGCAACCAAATCGCCAGAAAAATGTTGGCACCGTATTTCAGCAAACCACAGATACATTACATTTGCATGTTATTCATCAGATAAACTTCACATTTCAACAGTGCTGTGGTTATAGTTAGAAAAAGATGATGCTGTGGCTTAAGCAGAGTGGTTTTAAAGGGAACAATCCTGGCAGGAAAAAAAGTGACATCTTTAAAAAAACGACTGCTTTTCACTATACTTGCTGGAAAAATACTGACATGTTGCTACAAATACCCATGTTCGGTGCCTAAAAAGCAGATGTAAAACCACTCAAAGCTCGCTACAAAACACCCTTGTTTGGAGCCTAACAAAATGCTGGAAAAACACTGACAGGTTGCTACCAAATGTCAGTGTTTGGAGTCTAAAAAGTCCCTGGAAAAACACTGACTGATCGCTACAAAACACCGATGTTTGGTGCTTAAAAAGCTGCTGAGAGAATATGAAGGTTTGCTACAAAACACCCAAGTTTGGAGCCTGAAAAGCCGCCAGAAGAACACCGACAGGCTGCAACAAAACATCCAATTCTAGGGCCTAAAACAGGTGGAAAATCACTGACAGGTCGTTACAAAACACCTTTGTATGGAGCCTAAAATGCCATTAGAAAAACACTGAAGGGTTGCTACAAAACACCCACGTATAGAGCCTAAAAAACACCTGAAAAAAACACTGACAGGCCGCTATTAACACCCAAGTTTGGGGCCTAAACAGCTTCTGGGAAAACACTGACAGGTTTCTACAAAAAAAAAACAAGTTTGGGGCCTGGTTGCTACAAAACACACGTATTGTGCTTAAATAGCCTCTAGCATATTGCTATGAAACAACCACTTTTCAGTATAAAGCCGCTGAATAAACACTGACAGATCACTATAAAACACCCATGTTTGTTTCCTAAAAAGCTGCTGGAAAAACAGGTGGAAACAGGCAAAAAGCAGGCAGATTTGGGGATTTTTGCACAGAGCCAGCAGCCTCTTGCTTCATATTTAAAGAACAGAAATGAGAGTGGTATCAATCTTCCTTTCTAACTCTCAGCAATAAAGAAAATAAATGCATTTCAAAAAATGTCAAACTATTCTTTTCACGTGAAACTGGCTGGCACTGTTTGAACAGATCAAATGAGTCAGTGGACACACACACACACACACACACACACACACAAACACAAAGAGCCATCCATGCACGCACGCCAAACGCACGCACGCACACACAAACATGCACGCGCGCGCACACACTCAAACAGAGCATCATTACTGGTAGATTGTTGTATAAAGCTTGAAATTAAATTTTCTTGGTGAATGCTCATAATGCATGATCATATATAAAGTCAACAGCTCTAATAATAATTCAGTGGAATGTACTGTGTGACTGAACAGCTATAAACACGCTTTCAGTCCTTAAAAATTAGCAAACAAAAAATGTTGCAAATCCAGCAAGAAGACTGAAACGTGCACTAGGTAAATGCCACTGATTGCTGTAAAGATAAAACTCTTTGAGAATCTGCACTGAAACGTGTTTCTGCAGAACGCAAAACATATAAACTTTAACTTCTCAAGACTGATTCGAAGCCGCGGTGGCATCTGATCAGGTCTTATTGCATTTACAGGCGAAGCTCAAAGAATGAACAGAGAAAAGGAAAATAAAAACTCCCAAAAAGCCAGCAGTGGAATGTCTCTACTCTGCTCTTCCTTTCAATAAAACCTGATCAACTACTGAGATGCATCTCTGACATAATAACTTTTCAGGATTTATAAAAAAACAAAAAAAAAAAACAAAAAAAAAACCAGGAGATATTCCAGTTCTTCCATCTCCCAAAGCTAAAAAATATTTTTAGCTTTAAACATCCAAAATATAAAGTACCTATTTGTATCTTTTATAAAAGAATCTCCTTGAAAAATACAATAAAGTTAGATTTTTTAAAAAACTATCGTGCAAATTGGAGTTTGAGTATTTAAGACTGCGAGACATCACAAGGCGGTGTGCAGTGACTGTTCTGAGGCCCGCTCTGTCCTCGGATGGACGCTGTGGTCAGACTGGAGTCTCTCCTCGGAGTTCCTCGTGTATCTGACGCACTGCGAGTCTCCGTCGGGGGGCAGGTTTAGCTGGACGCTGTCTGTGTGTGGGAGCAGAGGCGTGGATGTGATCCAGCTGGACAGACTCAAGTCCGCCGCCTCTAAAGTCTTATCGAGACACTCGGAGTCTTTGGTTGAAGGAGGCTGCGGCTCCCCCGACAGCTTCGGAGCGTCTGTGGTAAAAGGAAGAGTGTCTTTTTCTGTAGGAGCTGATGTGTAGTGATCTGAGAGGCCCCTCTCACTGTCTGTGGGCCCCTGTGGGCTTCGCTGGCCCTGTTCTGTTTGTAAAATAGGCCCCTGTGACGTCTCGGAGCCGGGGAAGCTCCTCTGGTCTTTTTTATTGCAACCTTTCGGGGAGGGCTTGGAGAGCGACAGGAAGGGAGGCGTGGGGCTGAGCGGCGACCCCACCTTGACCCTGCGGAGGCTCAGAATGTTCCTGCGGGTTTCGGAGGGGAGTTTATCCAACTGTCTTCCAACTTGGACCGGGCTGGGAAACAGCGTGCCTTGACACGCCCTGTAGAAATATCTGGAAAGCAAAACAGAGCCAGACATCAGGACAGCACTTTCCAGAGACGAATGCCAGGCACTCGGGATAAACGTGAAAGACATCTGGTGCAGATAGAAGTCACGGGTCATAAATATTTTTGAAAAACGGGCGTGTGCGTTTATTCAAACACAAATCAAACACAGGGAGTACCGGGGCAGCAGCGCCGCTACAGGCGTGATGACGCAGAGCAGGTAGAAGAGGGGGTCCTGCAGCAGCCTCTGCATGGTCCAGTAGGGGTTAGAGGGGGAGTAGCAGGTGGGACAGGACGCGTTGTAACACAGAGCCACTGTGAAGAACAAAGCTACACTGAAGGAGATAGACAGCCAGTTCGTCCAGGTCTGCAGGAAAAACACAACGGAAACTGAATTATTATCGTTTCTTATTATTGTTTTGTTTCTTATATATAAAAAATACATGGTTAAATAAAAAGGTTTTAAATATTACTACAGATTAGGCAGAACATGGAAATCATAAAAATCTAAATAATTTTAAAAGGACAGAATTTCTCTTCACGTCACACATTTTTCAGCGTCAATTTTCTTTTCTTTTCTTTCTTTCCCCCAGTTTCTACTATTTATTTTATTATATATTTTTATTTTTTATTTTTCGAACTTTTTTTGGCTTGAAAAAACAATCCAAAACACCGGCACAATTTAAAAAAATACATTAAAAAAAATCACCCAATAGTGTCATCGACAGTAAACAGTAAAATGCTAAATAAAGAAATCAAAATCCTTTTTTAATGCCATATTTTATTTTCGATGCCAAGACTCACTGTCAGAGATTTAAATAATTTCATAAAACCCTTTTAAAAAAACTAGTGAATGCAATCAATGGTATGAAGACGAGACGCTTGCAGAAAATAAACTGTACGTTGTGATGCGTGTGCTCGTGCTCTTTAAGGAGTTTGGGCAGCTGGAGGAAAAACGCCCTCGTGTCATCCTGACGCTGACAGACATGTGACAAGGTGAAGTCTATAAAATGCTGCTCTGGAGTTTTGTCCCTGTGACACAAACACAGGAGCACATAATTAATTACAGCCTCACAGCTTCTGTAGGGGGGAGAGCGCGAGCGCTGCCTGCTGTCATCTCAAATACCTTTAATTGACTTTCACAGCCGTTTACCGATCATGCGTGCATTATGTTCCCGAGCAGCCGGAGAATGAAGCACCTGCCAGCCGAGCATTTGGAAATGTTTACCTTCGGTCGATGCCGATCAGCGTGAACACTTCTCTGCGCAGGAGGCCGTCACGTCCAGGAAGGTAGTTAGTGAAAAGGACATTTTTCATGTACAAAACTTGTCAGGCTAAATTTACGGCCGCAGCATAATGGAAAAGAGTCTGATACAGCGCGGGGTCATAAATTTAAAATGGCTCATGCCCGAGACCGCCGGGCCGTTTACGAGAACCACACGTGGTTACCCGAGAGTAAAAACGGAGGAAGGGCAGCGAGGGAACGTGGGAGGGAAAATGTGAACGGGTGTTTTGGAGGGAGGGGGTCTGTCGAGGGCGACGCTGCAGAGCTCAGCTGCAGTTAAACGTCCTCGTACCTGCAGGAGTTCACATCTGCGCTCTCAGAGCAACAAGCTGATATCAGAGACAGAGAGGAGGTGTCGCATTTAAAGAGGAGAAACGCTGATTATTCAGCTCCTTACCCAGGTTTTGGTCTCAATGCCCAAATGCACCAGAATGGTGAATAAAGCGAGCGTGGTGATGGGCGTCCCCCATGTAAACAGATCGACATCAGAGTCAGCGTAGGCCTGGGAGGAGGAAGAAGAAGAGAATTAGACGAAGACGAGGAGGAGGAGGAAGACAAAGAGGACAAAGAATGAGAAGACAAAGATGATGAAGATGAAGACAAAAAAAGACAAAGATGAAGAGATATGATGAGAGAGAAATGAAGAGGACGTGGACGTAGATGAGGACGAGAAAGAGGAATAAGATTAGGAAAAATAAGACAAAAAAGAAGATAAAGAAGATGAAAACAATGAAGAAGAAGACGATGAAGAGGAAGAAGACAAAAGATAAAGAAGAAGACGATGACGAAGACAATGAAGACAAAGAAGAAGACAACAATGAAGACAAAGAAAGAGCCGAAGAAAACAAAGACCAACCAAAAGGACAAATAAGAAAAGGAAAAAGAAGACAAAATACATGAAGACAAAGAAGAAGACGAGGGCGGAAAAGAAGGAGACAAAGAAGACAAATAAAAAGACAAAGAATATGAAGAAGAACAACACGGAGAAGAGGAGGAAGAATGGGAGGGGACGTCAAGAGCGGACGTGATGAACAACAGATTACTGAGAGAAGACGAGCTGATACAGAAACTGAAAACAGACTCACAAAGTACGGGATGAAGAAGCAGACCAGACTTTGGTAGAAGGCGTCAATCATGTTCATCCAGAACATGTATGGCTTATATTCCTGCAGAGGAAACCACAGATTTACAGCCGTCAGCGAGACTGAGCAGAGGACGACACCGTCTCAAAAATACCGTCATAAATCCTAAAGCGGAGCTGTCAAAGATTTACTGTAAACGGTAAACACCGATGATTACGCTCACATCTAAAGGAGAGTCAGAGTGCGTTAATTAGATTAAAATTCTGACCTTGTGATGATGTTGTATGAAAAGTTCATTAATTATTTCAGTTCATCCTGAGAGGACATGATTCTCTGCACCAGTCTCATAAAACTTCATGAAATATACGTCGAGACATTTTACGCAAAAATGAAGCATCTCGTTGGTTCATGCAGGACGTGGAAGCCCCAGCTCTAATCGGCTAACAGCGTCTTCGTCTTCGGCAACTTTTTCTGCATCTTCTTCATTTTTTTCATCTTTTTCGATTTCTTCTTTGTCTTTTTCTTCTTTTTCTTAGTCTTATTTGTCTTTTTCTTTGTTTTCTTGTTCTTCATCTTCTTCTTCACAGGCCTACGCTGACTCTACTGTCGCTACCCTTCACCACCCTCACTGACACCAGTCACAGCCATTTTGAAAATAACGCAATCTATTTAAACGACTTCCTGCTCACTGATCCCTAAAACACCAACGCTGCCACACATCGCTGCTGCTGGCAAAGTTCAGCCTCCAGCTTCCAAATTAGGAGTCCTAAAATGGCTAAAAGGTCGACACGGTATTTAACGTCTTGCTTTAAGTCCACTTTAGTATACCTGGGGATGAGCGCTCCCAAAAAACCTTGATTTCCACCAAATTCTTCTTGCGTGATGATTTTGTTAATGACTTGCCGTCCTGACGACCAGTTTAAAAGGCAGCAGTCTATGACGGCATTTAACAATAAATAAAACACACATGCACGAGAGGTCACATGCACACAGAATATCAGGCTGATGGGTCCAGTAGTTTGTGAGATTAGCTGCAGACAGACAGATATGCACACGACTAAACGCGTACGCCTGACGCAGAAAAGGACAACCATTGAAATACGCTGATTATTCTTCTGTAATGTGATGAGGTAACGCCTCCTGCAGACTGGGAGATTTTTGCAGTCTTATAAGTTTGGTGCAGCTTTACTCTGCGACACGGATCTGAATAAACTCTGGTACGACATCAAGTTTGATGTATGCAGACTTTACCATGACATCGCCTACTGAATCGCAGCGTAACAAAATATCGTCGGTGTGCGTCATCCATCAACGCCGCTCTAGTGTTCAGAGAAAAATGTAGACAAACAAACTGAGTCGTCGCTGTAGCCGCATTCATGTGAGTCGGAAAAAGTCTGAAGAGGAGAAGGAGGAGAATGTGGACCACCGTTTTAGAGCCACGACCCAAAAATATCGCCTCGTTTCAGTCACAATCGGCATCTTTCCTCTGAGATAACCCAAAATCAGACAGTGTATACCGAGCTTCAGGCCAAGCAAAGGAAAAATACTGAATGAGCTGCATCAGAGGAAAGACAACGCTTCGTTTTTACCACCAGCTTCATCAAACACTAAAAGAAAAAGGAAACTAATACGGGAGTAAACCGGACCTCGGAGTTTTGGCCGTTCACGTAGAGCTGAGGTAGTTGTTGGAGAGTCTCTGCTGACACGTCTTTGTCCAGAGTGCCAGTGATGAGTTGTGGGAAGGCGGAGAACATCAGGTTGAAGAAGATAAGATACCACTGGTCAATCATGGCCGAACCGGAGAACCCGCAGTAGAACTGATACCAGAAGATGAGCGCGACAAACATCTGCGTAACAAAGAGATAACGAGGATGAATTCACAGGACAGGAACACATGTATGGGAAAACATTCGTCAAATGATCGAAATCACAAACAGACAGAAATAAAATCCGCTCACAGCGTTCTTGTAGAAGAAGTAGAGGATCATGTTCGCCAGTCGGGAGTAGCACCAGTGTCCGTGAACCAGCAGGAGCTTCTGGAGATACCGGAAACGCGGGAGAGCAAAATCACTCGCCATCACCGCCTGAAAAACACCGGAGAGACGACATTCAGTCTCCTTCATCCTGAGCTACAGGGGGCCAGGGGCCAGTCGAGGGGCCCCATACATGTTTCTAGGATTTTAAGACTTAAAAATGTTTCTAGGACGTTTCTAGGATTTTAGGACGTTTCTAGGATTTTAGGACGTACGTAGGATTTTAGAACATTTCTAAGATTTTATGACATTTCAAGGATTTTGGGGCATTGCTAGGATTTCTGGGATGTTTCTAAAATTTTAAGGGTATTTCTAGGATTTAATGATGTTTCTCATATTTAAGGTTTCTAATGTTTCTAGGATTTTAGGACGTTTGTAGGATTTTAGGACGTTTGTAGGATTTTAGGACATTTCCCGGATTCTAGGACGTTTCTCAGATTTTAGGACATCACTGATTTTAGGATGTTTCTAGGATTTTCAGGCATTTCTAGGATTTTAGGACATTTCTAGGGTTTTGGGATGTTTCTAGATTTTAGGATGTTTGTAGGTTTTTAGGATATTTCTCAGATTTGAGGACTTTTCAAGGATTTTGAGGCATTTCTAGGATTTCAGGACGTTTTTAGAATTCTAGGACATTTCTCACATTTTGGGACATTACTCAGATTTTGGGACATCTCTCTGATTTAGGATATTTCTAGAATTTTAGGATGTTTCTAGGTTTTTTAAGACATTTCTAGGATTTTAGGACATTTCAAGCAGTTTAAGTTGTTTCTAAGATTTTCAGACATTTCTAGGATTTTATGACGTTTCTAGGATTTTGAACATTTCTTGGATTTTAAGACGTTAGGGTCTTAGCCAGGACTTCTGTCGGGGGTGCGGGGGATCCTCTACGGGCCCTTATTTTGATAAAAAAAAGCTCTATTTTGATGCTTTTTTAAGCACTCCGCCACCTTATGATGTCTAAAAGTAAAAACCAATTCCAGTGTGAATCATTTTATTTTTATTAAGAATTAGAAAATATTTGGGGGCCACCTAGCACCCTATCAGGGGCCAGATTTTACAGGCCGGAAGTTGGGTATCGCTTGTACTTCTACTCTCTTACTGCTACTCTAGTGTAGTAATAAGGAAATAACGGGTGGAAATGTCCGGCCCTGCTGCACACGCCTGCGCTTTAATGAATCTTTAGTGGGTATAATCTCCCCAAAGCAATAACCCTTAAACGAGTTGTCCACCTTTTGGGATTCATCGTTACGGCAGCAGGACGCCGTCAGTCTCATCCATCAACATCTGAAACAAAACCCTCCCTGTAGTCACGCCGGCTTTATAACTCAGGTTTTAAACGGCGCCGCTAACCCTTTATGACGCGTCTCAACTGTCAACATTTTCCGTCAACAAGAAAAATAACAGCAGGTGCCTCGTTGTGTGGCAATTTAGTTTCTGCTGCGTTGTAATTACTGGCTCTGAACGGCCACACGGGGAGAGCGCTCCTGATGGAGGAAAGGTGTGTTAATGTGTGTGTGTGCTGGCCCGAGCGCAGAAATAAGGGTCTCAGCACGCCGTGGAATCCCGAGGAATGACCGCTGTCTCATTAAGAGCAGATTTGATTAACAATGATTAATCAGGCGGCGCAGGCGAGGACAGGAAGCTGAGACTTTAACAGATGTGCTGCACAGCGGCGCGCCTCCAAAGACTCCCCTGGAAGATAATTGGGAATCTCCATCAACGCCGTGCAGGATCACCTTTCTGGAACAGGATGCAACCAGCGGGGTCAGCTCAGCTTTTTTCTTTTTAAACGGGTTATTGTTGAGCGCTGTGGCGTTGGCCGTGACCTCCGGGCCGAGAGAGGAGCCGGTGCGGATGGAGTCGAGACTAAAGCACCCATAAAGTGTGCCGCTTCACTGCAGGACGCCGCACAAAACGTGCTGACTCAGCAACACACAGGCGATCCCATTTAGAGGATGTGTTCGGACGTGGGCTCAAACACACACTTAAGAGTAATGAAAAGCCATTAACTATGCTACAGGACACCACTGACTCCAGTGGAAGATCCTTTATTTAACCCTTTACAGCCTGACTACACTGGTTTAAATTCTTTCAAAACAGAGTAAAAAAGGCGATGAGCCAACCAAAAAATAGCAAGAAATTAGAAAAAAGTTAAGAAAATTACCTGAAAATAAGCAAAAACAAAACAGAAGAAAATGAGCAAAAAAGTGCATTTTTCCAGTTACAGAATTTTAAATTAATTATAATGATTATAAATATATTTTTGGGACATTTTACCATAGTTTTTGTTTTTATTTATTTATTTATCCGTTCTTTATCCATCTGATGTCCTGTTCTTACCATCTTTTTATTCTTTAATTTATTTACTTGTTCCATCTAATCTATTTATTCATCTGTTTTTATTTTGTTATCTTTGCTCATCCCCACTGATGTGATGTCATCTTCTTCTATTATTTCTTATATTAGCCTTTTAATGCTTTTATTCTCTTTTTTTTAATGATTAACCCTCAGAGACCTGTTATATAAATGCCAATTTTGGAGTCATCAAATATCATATATATATATATATATATATATATATATATATATATATATATATATATATATATATATATGATATTTAACATTTTGATGGTTATAGAGAATGTTACCTGAACTTTAAGAAGAGCATTTTGGGAACTAAAAGGAAACTTGCCGCTGAAAACATTACTGAAACATTATATTGTACCATTCTCAGAACGTTTTTATGACCAAAATTTGCTTGTTGGCAGATTCAGTGTTTTTTTTTTTTTTTTGCTGAGCAAGACCAGAAAATATTTGGTTTTAACAGATCTGTGATGCATTTTTGCTCTCATTGTTCCCTGTAAAGTTTACAGGAAGTGAAGCCCTGATATGTTTGTCTGCAGCCGGTCACAGGGAGTCAATCTGGCCTCGTGTGCTCTGATTAACTTGGCATAAACCGTAAACACACGGGTCACAATTTTTGTTTAATGAAAACCAAACTCCTGACATTTGCTCCTGGTGTTGTGAACCATTTTTGGAAGAAGGAAATAACGACAGCAACAGGCCAACAAGCTTTAAAAGTGACTTTTTTGTTAAATGAGTGCTGTGCCGTGGATCTAATTTATGCTGATGTGAAGAGTATTCCTCCGCCCCTCCGCCGGCCCATCTGACGAGCTGAGGCAGAAATCGTAGAGGAAACGCTGCTCTGCATTTTTTTACGATCCCCTTCAAATCCCCTCCTCTGTGTCACCCTCCTCATCCCTCCCATCACCGCTCCGTCCCGCCCAGGTTTCTCCTTACCTGCATGCCCTCCTGTCCCGAGATGCCCACGCCTACGTCCGCTACCTGGATCATGCTGACATCATTGGCCCCATCACCTGAGATTAATGCAGAAAGAGAAAATAGTCCCTCAGAACAGATTCGCCTCAAGAAAAAAGCAGAAGGAACTTTATTGAGCGTGATGAGCTGTGTTGTTTTGTATGTGGGAGGAACGTCAAGCTTTCACAGAGCTGTCAGTTTCTTCGACTGTTAGATGTGTGTGTGTGTGTGTGTGTGTGTGTGTGTGTGTGTGTGTGTGTGTGTGTGTGTGTGTGTGTGTGTGTGTTGCTCTCTGTTAGAGGCCCTTCAGCGGCTCCACTGTCCCTCTGGTTAAGCAGAGCCAGGCGTGCTGAGGTGTTTTTGTTTTTCTTCCACTTTGAGAGCTGCAGATAGTTTTTTTCGTGAGCGCAGGTGTTGGAGTGGGAGATGAAGTGTCGGTGGGCAGATTTGGTTTTGTTCATCACGGATAGTAAACACGAGTGGAGTGGCAGGCGGCTCATAACGAGAGGTAGTTGGCGACGGGCGCACAAACAGAGGTTTGTGTTAGCTGGCAGGCAAACGGTGTAAAAAAAGAGAAATCTGTCCAAAGACACCCGACCTGCAGCAGGTACAAATCTATTTTTTTTTTGTAGAACTACAGTGAAATATCGCCACTGTCATCGCTCTTAACCCTTTGAAACCTGAGCACTGATTTCTTTCAAAAAGATGAGGAGAAGACAATGAGCAACTTAACAAGACAGCCCAAAAATTTGCAAAAAAATATTAAAAACGTGTTAATAAAATTACCTGAAACTAAGCGTGAAGAAAAAAAAGAAAAGCAAACATGAAAATGAGCTTAAAAAGTGCTGAAAATAAAAAATATGTACATGTATTTATTTTTTATAAATTTTATTATGTTTTTTGTGTAACGTGATTTAATATATAAATTAAATAAAATTATCAAACAGTTCTGGACAGAATAGCTCTTTTTCAAAACAAATTATTTTTAGTTAATTTTCTTGTCAACCTTTTCTAATTTATTCCAATCTGTGGGGCATTTCTTGCCAAGTTGGTCATTACCTTTTTCCAGTGTTTCTGAAAGAAATCAAGCAAAGTTGCTCAGGTTTCAAAGGGTTAATGTGGAGTCAGAAACCAGTTCTGCTCTCTGCGATGTTCACATCTTACAGAATGTCATTGATATTTTCCTCATTAATGATGAATTATTTTACACACCCATCTGCACGTCCTTTTGTGTGTAACAAGCAGTGTACATGGGTTGTGAACCTGCCTGTGTAGATGCATTTCACTGTCTGAGTAATGTGCCTTTTAACCCTGACATGGCCTACAAATCAGCAAAAAAAGTGGAAAAAGTTACAAGAAAATTACTTAAAAATAAGCACAATAAAAAAAGTAAAAAACTGACCGTCCACTGTCTGTTAAAAAAACAAACAAACAAGAAAACTACTTTAAAAAGTGCTCAAAACGATTTGATTTTTTATTAATATTTATTTTTTTTATTTATTTATGATGATGATGATGACTCTTATTATCGTTATTTTAAAATTATTTAATCAATTAATTAAAATAAAATTCTCTCCTCTTTTTTTAAACTACTTTAAAGCTAAGCTACTAGTTTATTAATAATTTCTAGCAATTTGTGGGTCATTTCTTGCCAAGTAGATCATCTGTTTACAAAGAAATCAAATTAATTGCGTTTCAACAGGTCAAACAGCTTGTGCAAGGTTTCTGAACGCAGCACAAGAAAACTGATGTCGATCCAGGTTTCAAAGGGTTAAATAACACCAAAATACTGCACCATCTACCTTAGCCCAGTTCTTTTGTCAGTGGCTTATCCTTAAAAAAGTCCAAAAGTGTGAGAAAATATTGATGAACTTCAGTGGTGCAGTGTTATGTTCTGTGATATTGTATCAGTTGAGAAACAACATCACAGATTTTGATCAATAGTTTACATGCAGATATCTGTGGCTGTGGATTATTTTGCTGCAGTGCTTCAACAAATAAAACTCTGCAGCGCTGACACAGGCTGCAGGAGGTGAAGGTACCATGTTGCGGCGTCGCAGCAGAGACGGTCTGATATTTGCATTAATAAGATCAGAGTGCTGATAGATATGAGAGCTTCGCCATCAGCTGCTGTCCCCACAGAGATGTTAAATAAAAGAGTGTGTGTTTCCTCCACATTACTGCTAACATAGCAATGACAGAAAAACGCTTGTCTGGCGAAAACAGGATCCTCCTGAGTGCAGCAGGAACAAACAAATTGAAAAACAGGAAAAAGACAGTCGTAAGTCACGCTGACGTCCTCCCGTCACCTCCGTTATGCTGCAGCTTCATTAAGCTGAAGGGGGGAATTACTGAGGTGACTTCAAATAACACTGTTTGAACTCAGCGGTCACAGCGCGGCTGCAGAGGGTGTGTGTATGATGAGTGTGTGTTTATGTCTGATAGGTCAAAGTCAACTTATATTGACACCAAAGTGAGGGAGCTTCACTACATCTGTGTTAGAGTGAGTTTACTACCCAAAAAACATGACAACAGGGATGTCCTTTATTACCGAACAGTGAAAATATATTTGATGCTTAACCCTTTGAAACCTGGGCAAATTTAAAATACCTACAAAATGTCTTTTTTGTCATTGTTGGGCCAGATACTGTCGTGCAGTACTGTTGAATCTATTTTAAATTCCATGGGAACCATAATAAAGGTGGTGTTTTGGCTTGATTTCTTTAAAAATGTGAAGAGAGTGAGAGAGTGACAAGCAAAAAAAATAAAAATAAAATAAAAAGACACAAAACGTAGTTAATAATAACTCTAATTAATTAATTAATTAGAATAAATCTGTAAAATAATTTTAAATATGCAGTTATAACTTTTAGCTATGTATATGGAAACTATAATAAAGGCGTTTTGGCTTGATTTCTTTCAATAACATGTGAAGGGAGTGACAACCCTCCAAAAAAAGACCCAAAACTTAGCAAGTATTTAGTGAAGAGTGCAAGAAAATTACCCGAAAATTAGTAAAAAAAAAAAAAAAAATACAAAAAAAGAGAGTGACAAGCAAAAAGCAGGCCCAAAATGTAGCAAGTAATGATTAAAAAGTACAAGAAAATGACCTGAAAATTAGTTATATTAAAAAAAAAGAAAAAAAAAAAAGACCAGGAAAAAGTGCTTATAAATCAAAATAATTCTGTAACATAATTTTAAATATGTGATTGTGATATTTACCTATAAATATAGTTTATCCCTTTCTTTATTCTCTGGACATTTTTCCCTAGCTTTTAAAAATAATTTTCCAAATCTACTAATATCTACAGTTTGTGGAACATCGAAGCTTCGTACTGCCTATTTTTGCAGTGTTTTCGAAAGAAATCAAACCAGTTTTAGATTAGATTAAAACCTGGTGAAAGGTCTGTAGTGCAGCAGAAGAAACCTGATCTGGGTGTTTAAGAGTTAAAGACTTTGAGGAATCTGTTAAAGTTTGTCTGAGTATAAGTAATAACTGCTACAGGGTCATTTGACAGTGATGCTCTGTGGACGAGCACAGAAATATGAATATTTAGTTTGCTACGATGGCCATAACGCGTCAGCTTCCAGCTCTAAAATGATCAGCTGCTGAGGTTAGTTTTGGACGCAGTACGAGTACATAAAGTACTTGAGGACAGGGAGGTCGTCCTGGAGCGGCAGGATAAATCTGGTGGGGGTCGTGAGAGGGCAGCGCTCGCATCATAACCACCAGAGCACAAAACAAGGAAAAATGAAGAGACGGTTTTACTAAAAATCCATATTTCATTAACAGTCTGTTAACCCTTTGAAACCTGGGCAAAGTGTTTTTATTCCTTTCAAAAACATGTTGGGGAGGCAATAAGCAACGTAGGAAAGAATGACTAAGAAATTAGCGAAAAACTACAGAAAATACCAGAAAAAAGGCAATAAAAACAAACAAAATCACAAAAGTAAACAAAAAAAAACCAAACTAGAAATGAACTGGAAAAAACATCTGGTGTAAATGATATAATATTATAATATTTCAAGAAAATATTTTTAAATATATAATTGATAATTATAAATATAGTTCTCTAGACATTTTTTCCTTACTTTAAAAAAAATAATTTTCTAATCTATCTACTAATTTCTTGCAGTTTATGGGACATTTCCTGTGAAGTTGCTCATTGCAACCTGTTTTTGTCAGAAATCAAATAATAATAATAATGATAACAACAATAATAATAGTAATAATAATAATAATGATGATGATGATAATAATAATAATAATAATAATAATAATAATAATAATAATAATAATAATAATAATAATAATAATAATTTTCTTATAACTTCTTCCCATGTTTTTGAAACACAGGTTATTATTATTATTATTATTATTATTATTATTATCCATTTTATCGACATATATATATTTTAAACCCTTTTCCTTTTCTTTTTGTTGTTACTAAATTTCAGGTAATTTTCTTGTAACTCGTAACTTCTTCCCGTGTTTTTGAATCTCTGGTTTCAGGGTTTAGGTAAACCAGTTTTTGAGCATTTTGAAGTTGATATTTCCAGCTGTCAGCAGCTGCGTGCGGGGGCTCAGGCGTGTTTTGATCTGTCTGGACGCTCCTGGATCTGACAGCCCCGTGATAGCCTCAAGGTTTACGACT
This sequence comes from Plectropomus leopardus, assembly GCF_026936395.1. NCBI lineage: Eukaryota > Metazoa > Chordata > Actinopteri > Perciformes > Serranidae > Plectropomus > Plectropomus leopardus. The sequence goes on along the minus strand of NC_142180.1, from coordinate 34,634,948 downwards.
ACAGCTGATAGTTTAATCATTTTTAGTGATGAGGAATGTTTTTCCCTGAATAGCACAGAGTCTGTTTCTCTGCAGAAACAGACGGGACTGGGAGTTATTTGTTCACTTGAAAATTCAGAGGTTTTTGACAATAAACTTTACTCACCTATGGCGAGAGTCATGACCTTCAGCTTGTTCCGCACCAGTTTGACCACCATGCTCTTCTGCAGCGGCGTGGAGCGGCAGCAGAGCACCGAGCGGCAGCTCCGCGCCACAGCCAGAAACTTATCCTCCAGACTCTTATCCAGGGCGTACGCCAAGGTGCGCCCGTCAATCACCAGGCCCAGCCGGTGCACCATGAAGGGAGCGGTGTGGGAGGAGGAGGACGGCGATGAGGAGGCGTAGATCTCGCAGGGTGCAAAGTTACCGTGGAAGGCCTTGGCGGCGTGGTCTGTGGAGCTGCAGAGGAATTTGGCCTGGATGTAGTGTAAACTCTCCTCCAGCAACAGCGCACACGCCTCCTGGTTCAGAGACAGGCACAGAGCCGGTCTGAGTTCAGCATCAGGTCACTGAGCTGTTTAATATCAAACTGCCCGACCTGCTTCACATCTGGAAGACAGATGCTTCAGCGGCAAAGAGATAAACATCGCTGGTCCTCAAATGACCCTCGTTCTTTAACCCTTAGGGCCCGCTTTAATGCTACACACACTCATATTGCTCTGTGCACAAAACACGGTTTAGGAAATCAAGTTTTAAAACATATTACACATCAATATTATTTTCTACCTTTATTGGGTTCATTTTTTAACCAACATCAGTCCCGATCATAAATATCAAATATTCATTCATTCGCATCCTGCGCACAAAATGTGCTTTTCAAAATCAGACTACGAAAAAATAGATGTATTCATATGATTTTCTACTTTCAATTTTTATACTAACATCAGTACTAATCAGAAATATCAAATATTCTTTAATTTTCAAAATTTCAACCCTTTAAATGCCAGGTTTTTGTCATGATACCACTATGTTTTTAGATAAAAAAAACACAAAAAATGAATTATTTTCAATATACTATATGCAAAGTATTTATATTATCACAGTCTGGGACATGTCAATTTTTTTGAAGCAGCACTGATTTTCTCCATATGTCAAATATGGTAAAAATTACATCATTAAGTGTAAAATGGTGAAAAGTACAATTTCTGAGGCCAAAGCCCAGAATGACACTCAGAAATAATACAATCCCTTTTTCTTTGTTTTCACGGCTGTGGGACCAAAAACTGGTTTTCAATGGTGCATTTTTTGCACTTAACAGTATGAATGTAACAATTCTGTTTACACTAAATATTTAAGACTTATTGTAGGAGCTGAGCCAGAGATTCCAAGATTAAACAAAAATCTTGCCAAAATTTATTCCATACGCATGAACATGGCCAAAGTTATGAAAAGGTTGAGCATCTGTGGTCTGCAGGCACGATGCAGACGAGCGCTGCTGTGCGATAAATTCAAACATATGAACGTTAACAAAGTTGTGATTGTTTTTGAAGCACTTATAAAACACCTGCTTGTCCGCTCACCTGAGAATCAGCATTCAGTGTCAGGATCTCCTCCTCCGGGTCAAGCAGCTTGCAGGCGTACGCGATGTTGACGGCCGTTTCCTGCTTGTCGCCTGTCAGCACCCAGATCTGCAGGCCGGCCTTCCGCAGAGAAGCGATGGTTTCGGGCACGCCGTCCTGCAGCCGGTCCTCAATGCCCGTCGCTCCTGTAAGTATAGAAGCACGACGGTGACACACCCTTCAGTATGACACAAGAGTGAGCTACGAGCACTATCGTATGCAAGGTCTTTAATAAATAAAGCAATAAATTACCCAGAAGCTGCAGGTTTGTCTCCAGTCTCAGGGCCGAGTCAAAGAGCAGCTCCTCTCTCCCCTGGATGGCCGTCTCGGCCTCCAGGTGGCGCTGCAGCCAGCAGGCATACTGCTCCTTGGTCAGAACCTGACACACAAAAAACACACACCACTACCTGTTAAACCTTTTTGTAGCCAGGAAACTTTGCTTGATTTCATTCAAAAACATTCAGAATAAAATTACCCCAAATTTGCGAGAAATTAGTTAAAAGTAGGAAAAATAAAAAAAATAAATAATAAATGACATAAAAAACCCTGCCTATAGTGATCATTGTGTAAAATAATTTTTTACAAACATTTTTTTAAAATTATTCTTAAATATCTAATTATGATAATTACAAAGATACTTCTCTGGACATTTTCCCCAAACTAAAAAAATAAAATAAAATTAACTAAAAAAAAAAAAAAAAAGAATAAAAAAAAATAATAATTGAAAAAAAAAACACTGCCCAGATAATGATAAAAATTCTGTAAAATAATTAAAAAGTAATTTCAAACATCTTATTATGATGATTATAAAGCTAGTTCTCTGGACATTTTCCCAAGCATGTTTAAAAATTAAGTAAAAAAAAAAGAAGAAAGAAAAAAAAAGACTAAAAATAAATTACCTGAAAAAAAAAACAACTCACCAAATTAATGTTAAACATCTAATTATGAAAACTACAAAGATAGTTCTCTGGGATTTTTCCAAATAAAGTAAAAAAGAAAAAGAAAAAGAAAAAGAAATAAATGAATAAAAATAAATGACCTATAATGCCTAAAAAATAATAATCATTATAATAATAATCACTCAAAAATTATTTAAAATATCTAATTATAATAATTACAGTTCTCTGCAATTTTTTCCCAAGCTTTTTAAAAGTAATTTTCTAAATCTACTAATTTCTTGCAATTTACAGGGCTTTTTTCGCCAAGACGCTCATTGTCTTTTTAACCCATGTTTTCAAAAGAATTCAATCCAACTGGCTCAGACTTCAGAGGGTCAAACACTTGTAAAAGGCTCCTGAATGCAGCACAAGAAAAGTGATGTAGATGCAGTTTGCAAAGGGTTAAAGTATTGGAGGGAATTTAACAGTGAAGCAGCTTCTCCTCCTTTTTGCCGACACGGCAGAGGAGGAACCGCAGGAGAATGTGCGACCTTGAGAAGGTGTTTTATCACATCGCTTTGGTAACGGGCTTTGCACAAGCGGGGATATAACGAGCCCGGCTTGTGAGAGCATAAATTAACAGCCTGGGAAAGTGGCACAGATTGCAGCTGAGTCACGAAGAATGTCACTTTGGAAGGGCCGGCCCATGTGATCATCTGCGCCGGGCTACAAACACAACCTGCCAAAAAAGCCACTGAAAAACATCATCTCCCACTTCTGAAGCAGTTTAATAAGAGAAAGTGGAGCTTTGTGGATCCACGTTACCTTTTTTGCAATGCACAGTGTGCGGAGGCCATCTGCAGCATACAGGTTCAGGTAGTTTTGGGTCCGGCTGACAATCTTTTTCTGGCGTTTCCCTTTGGAATTTCCTTAAAATAAGCAGCAAAACACACAAAAATGAGGATTTTTTTAAGGGAATTTGCACAAGTGCTTCCAGACTGCCAAAGGCTTCCTCCAAGAGGCACATGGAGGCCATCTGTCTTCACACCTAAATTTACCATGAATGCTGCGCCTTAATATATTTCACCAAGTCTTCATATGACTCATCAAGCTGCGTCTGGAGTATAATAAGCAAAAAAAAAACAAACTCATTTTGCAAACACAAACTTATCTAAATGATTTCAATATGACTGAATGCCACATGGCGTTTTAGGTGTTTTTGAAGTATCTTGTTTTGTAAAAGAGTCTAAGTGTCTCTGGCGTCTTTGGCAGGCGGATGGTGTCCAAACAGATTGGCTTTATCAGTCTCCTGACACAGACGCACCGTCCAACACTCTGATCGCCAGCCTTGTAATCTCACTAATAACACCACAGCTTGGCAGGCGCTGCCACACATGCACCGCCGCGCAAAAATATTTTTAATGAAAAGAACAAATTCACACAGGATTGTCAGTAATCTGAAGATCTCTAACAAAAAAATGATCATTTTCTAAATCATGATAACGGAGAAACTTAGGATTGTCTCATATAGAAGTAATATGACGGTTTCATCTTGTTCACTAATATTCTTGCTGTTTGTGACAAAAACTTTCTTTCCTCTTTGGACATGAAAAAAAAGTGTCTCCAAGGAAACAGGAGGCTGTACAGACGCAGGTTGAACTTTGCACAATGTTTATTTTAACTACTACTAAAAATAGAAAAAAAAATCCACCTAAAATACGATTTGAGTGCTGCATGTTAAAGGGATAGTGTGGAATTTCTGACGTTGTGTTGTATGAGGTATTTATTCATAGTTATATCATCATACAAATACCCCCAAATACAAAATTAGTGCGTGCATGCAGGTTTTTTAAACATGGGTAAAGCTGTAAAATAAAGGCAATCGACTGTATTCCCACTGCCAGTGATCACACTGCTGGGTTGTTTTGGTGTGCCCGTGCGAAGTGACAGATAAGCTGCCGAACAGGTGAACAGTAGACAGCAGCAGGAACAGAGGTCTTTGAAAACTTTTCAGCGGTTTCTTCTCTTTATATATGGTTTACATATTCTCTCTTTCAAACTTGGTGCAGATATATTTGAACATTTAAGTGTTGTAGTGCTGCTTGGGAGGAGATGGAGGGTAATTAGTGACAGCACCTCATTGTGTTTTGATGGTAAAGGAGCTGAAATTACCACATCCACCCATGTCTACAGCTGAGCCATTTGACCTGGGTGTGAAAACCGATCGTACGCATTCTTGTAGCATTAAAAAGCTAAATGTTAGTTGGTGTTATCATGTTTTATGCGCAGTGGGAGTGAGGCTAAAGTAACCAGACTTTTGATCACTCATGCATTTTCAAAAATCTCTGATAAAGTGATCTAACACAGCCAAAACATAAAGAAAACATCCCTTTTCAAAAGTATTTGCATACGTGTAGACGGGGACTCAGGATACTGTATTTAAATTTACTGACAGTGGAAGATTTTCTATCGGTAAAAAAACGACATTTAATTCTGTTTTAAGGTGGAATTTACTATCAAACAGGAGTGAGACTGAAGTTACGTCATGACACACTCCAACTTCTGAGCCCTGAGGGTCTCCTCCAGCACCACCGCATTATTAGAGCGACACTGACTTCCTCGAGCCTGAATGGAGCCTTTATGGAGGTCTGTGTTACGAGGAGGCCCAACTCACTGCACTCTAACTGGCTGCTTTCAGCCAATGTCTCTGCTGTCTCTGTGTGTGGGGACACACCCTGTCGGACACTGAAACTGCCGAAATGAGACACATGGTGGAGGAGGGTGAGAGTGTGACAACTGTCCCGCTGGAGTCTCTCTCCTCTACTCCACTTCTTAAATTAAACCCTTTAAAAACCTGTTGTGACATAACTTTTCTTGTAGTGTTTTTAGATCACAATCTATTTAACCCTTTGTAACCTGAGCAACTTGGTATGATTTTTTTTTCAAAGACATGGAGAAAAAAGGCAATGACCAAGTTGGCAAGAAATGTCCCACAAACTGCAAGAAATTAGTAAAAGGTATAAAAGAAAATGACCTGAAAGTTAGTTTTAAAAAAAGGGGGAGGCTTATTAGAAAATTATGAAAAATGTCCAGAAAACTATATGATTACTTGCTTAACATTATGTTACAGAGAGAAATTATACATATATTTTTGAATTTTCAAGTCATTTTCTGCTTTGTTTTTCCTCCTTATTTTCTTAACGTTTTTTGTAATTTCTTGCCTATTTTGGGGCAATGTGTTGTTCAGCTGCTCACTGCCTCTTTCCTACATTTTTGAAAGATTTAAAACCATTTTGCTCAGGTTTTAAAGGGTTAAGTGAATGGAAAGACTCATGAAAAAAGCTCTCACATTGCATTGCTCTATGGAGGGCATTAAAAATGACCAACAATCAGCAGAGCCAGCAACCTCAACGCAGGCTGATAATGGAAAATCAATACAATAAATCATATTGTAATTCACAGTTTTTGCAGGATTGCACGTCAGCTGCAAAACACAGCAGAACAAGATGGGAGTGCTCTCCTCCGCTGATGTCTTCATTCAGTGTCGGAGGATCATTTAGCTGCCTGGCTGAGATGAACCGCCTGCCTCTAATGAGCCGGAGGAGCCACTAACCTGACATGTGAAATAAATGAATTACCCTAAAAACATGACGGCATGCTTTTACTGAGAGGAAGCAAAGACAAGTTGCTGCACAGGTTGATTCAGCCCGTCAAAATATAAATATGTGAAATATACCGTATATGTTCAGTTTATAACCAGAAAAAAAGACATTGAGATATCTTAAAGGGGCACTCCAGTGATTTAGTATTGCACTTATATTAAATTGTTTGGATTTGGAGAGACAAATTTAATAAAAAGTGGTCAAAATTTATATTGTAGAGACACCTCAAGTCCCTCATGTTGGTCAAACTCCCTAAAACATATGATCATTTATTTCCCATAATGAATACTCAATAGTAGGGACGGTAAGACGAAGCTTTATGGCCATATTGAGGAAAAATGTTTTTTTAATCTTCAAGCATAAAGTCGTAATATTATGAGAAAAAAGTCGATTTTATGAGAATAAAGTTGTAATTTCCTGAAAATAAAGTCGTAATATTACAAGAATAAAGCCATAAATTTATGAGAATAATGTTGTATTTTTATGAGAAAGGGTATATTTATTTTTACAAAAATAAACCTAATGCTAGCGAACTATAAAACAGACGAGAGCACAAACAGCCTCCTTGGCAACCACACGTAACCTGTTGACCTGTGCTCTCGCCATCTAAAAACACAGTGGTATCATGACAAAAACCTGGCATTTAAAGGGTTAAAATTCCTAAAATTAATAAATACTTGATATTTATATTTATAAGGACAGATGTTGGTTGAAACATAATAATATTATAATATTAATGTATATTTTATGCTTGATTTTGAAAAGCGCATTTTGAGCTAAGCGCAATACGATTATGTGCAATATTAAATGATTTCACCGATTCAGAAGTGCGGGCTGCTGCATTTTTCTGTTTTCTATCATCGTAAACACGTCTGTGAATGAGCAAAAAACACACGTTTGCAGCACTACAAACTGTGTTGTGTTATTGCTCTGGTCTGCGCTCTGAAACTGTCCCTGCTGAGCACCCTGCACAGATGTCTGGTGACTGTGTACAAAGCATTAGTGAAAAGTGCCTGTGTAGCTCTCTGTGTGCCTGGAATACTAACAACCCGGTCCACCTTCGCCGTTAAGACGTTACAGAAGTCGAAGTATGGAACAAGGCTTTAAGATCACAGAGAGAAAAAAAAAGAAGTGAAGGTGTTTTTCTAAGGTACCAATAAATATTGATGCTGAGTTTTGCAGTTAAAAATACGAGTTCTTACATAACATTTTATATGTTTACATCAGTGGAAAGAATGAGCGTTTGGGGCAGGAGGGGTGAAACCTTGCAGGCACGTTAGTCCACAGACACACAGCAGAATCACAATTTCCTACAAAAGCTACAGCAGCTACAAACCAATCCATCATTCGGGATTGACCGGAGCAAAGTGAAAATATTCTCACTTTGCCGACATGTCCAGCGGTGTGCCGCGTGAAGATTACATCCAATGATTTGTAGGCGATGACCTGCTCACGGCCATTAATTCGGGTGAAGTCTGCAGATCGCTCCAAACCACATGACAACACCACGCTGACAGCCGCGTCATCATCCATCAGAGAGCGTGCCACCACGAAATTCACCTGCCTGTTGAGATCAGTCCCTAACTGGACACAACAATCTGAGGATGGCTACAGCGACTGTATTCATCGCTCTTTGTGCTCTGCCTCGTAAAGACAAGAATTTCAAGCAGTTTTTCCACCTCATGGTTTGTTTTTTTTTTTCAATTAAATCTGCAATCGTGCAAAGGTGGAACAGAGTGGAATCGCCTTTAAGCAGAGTTCATACACATTTTAACCAGTTCATTTCCAGGATTTTTCAATGTCCAGCGATACTCCTTATCAGCTCTTTTCAGAACTTTATAATAACTTTTTTAGATATAAATTATTTTAAAAAATGAATTCAGAACAGGACTGAAGCTGAATATTTAAATATAAATTAGGGACTGTTTGTAACTTAAGAGGGGAGGGTGTGGGTAAAAAAAAAAATAAAAAAAGAGGGATGTCAAAGATGTCTTAAGCACTGGGGGGAGAGACCTATATTTTATTTTGGTTTTAGAGGAGGGGCTTACAATTTTAAATGGTTATATTTTGTATTTATTTTACTTCTGATTTTAAACTTTTTTTTCCCTTTTAAAAATGTTTTGGCATTTTTTTAAGGAAAAAATGTTAAGAGATTGCTTTTTTAAATTTTTTTTGGGTGATGAAAAATAAAATTTTTAGATTTGTTGGGTGAATTTTGGGTGATTCTTTTAAAAAAAGGGCAGGGATTTTTGTCCTTGAAAGTTTTTGGGTGTTTTTTTATTAAACCTGGCCTTTTTTAAAATTTTATTTAGATTTTTTTGTTGTGATTTTTAAAGAAAAAAAAAAGATTTTTGTTTTCTTTGGATGACGTGTTTTCTTTAGATTTACCCCGCAAATGTATCACAGCCAGACACTGTAAAAACCGATATTACTGCTGGATTTTCACATTTCCTTGAACACACCATCACATGTTTGTGGAACAAAATTCAATGACTTTTCCAAAAAGATGAAATTAATGTTCCCTACCTGTGTCGGGGGGTTTGATGAGGTCCATGATGACAGAGTCTGCTCCTTTAGTGTAGACCGTGATCTGATCCGTCAGAGGGTGTCTGACCACCACAGACATGCGCTTCCTGGTGGAGTCGAAGCCCAGCGTGTGCAGCAGCTCAAAGCTCAGCTTCCCCAGGTGCGGCAGCTCCACGGTCACCTGGTCAGGGAGGCGTCCGACGAGCGAGCACTTGTAGGCCCTGGCGGCGTAAACCAGCGCAGCCTCGTCAGGCGACTCTGCTTCGTAACGCAGCTCGGCCTCCTCCGCGTTCCACGCCTTCCCGTCGTAGCAGGGCGGGATGGCGCTGAAGGCGTTCTCCAGGCCGGGCGGATGCTCCTCGTTCAGTTTGGTGAGCGTGCTCTCTGCGGACGGGGACGACAGCATGCTGGAGCATCCCCTGTTGGAGGAGCGGTTGGTGATGAGGCTGGAGGAGCTGCTGCTGTTGGAGCCGGAGGTCAGACGGCTGGGGGTGAAACGTTTGATGAAATCCTCGATGGTCTTAACTGGAGACTTCATCTCAAACCTCATGCGGACCTGCGGGACAAAGAAACACGAGTCAGTCACACCTGCAGCAGCATGTAGCAGAACTTCTCCAAATTATGAAAATACAAAGTTATTTTGGAGCTTAATGTTTAGCCTTTTACAGTTTACGTTACTGTGTGGAAGTGAACTTTGGTCATTTAGCTGCTGGCTACAGACACCAGCATACTCCATCAGAAAACTTGAAAATCGCAAATGCAAATCTTTTTTTGTTTCTCCTACAGTACATTTATGCACTTTAGTCTGTTTCACAGTTTCACTGCTTCCTTTATTATTCTATTATCATTATTATAAAACTTAATTGTTTCCAAAAGCACACCGAGATAAAGTTAAACACTGTAGAACATAGAAAAAGTTGGTCACCTCGTGCTTTTAAAATTATAATTGCAGTGATGGATACACAAGTCAGTTCATTAAATAAATATCACATGATCATCTTTTATCATTTTATTATTTTTAACGTATTTATTGTTTTACTTTGTACTGTTATCCTTTAATTTGCCTCTCATTTACAGATTGAGTATTTTACTTATTTTTTATTTTTACTGTTATCATTTTTATTCATTTATTTATTTATTTTTATCTTACTATTTATAGGTTTTATGCCTCTGGTGTTTCCTCCTGTAGTGTTTCCTCAGTTCCTGGTTTTAATTAATTGAGTATTGTTTTTGTTTTTTTGCGTTTTTATTCACGTACTTGTGTGTGTTTGCGTGTGATCTTGGTTTTACTGTATGAAGCACTTTGTGTTACAGTTTGTATGAAAAGTGATATATATTTTTAAAGTCTATCTATCATCAGTATGATGTTAAGTTGGTAAAACCTCTTGAGCTCAAGAAAATCTGTAAGTTAGGTTTTATGATGATTTAGCTTTTGGGAAACAAGACCCAGCTCTAGTAGTACAAAAGACTCCAGTCCTGATGAAAATGCACCTCCTGGCTTTTATCCTTTAGTCAATCCTTTATCCCGAGGTGGTGCAGTACAATAGCAGAAAGAGTGACTCACATTGAGGACTCCTGGCAGCAGGAGCCTCTGCACTCACATATATAGATATAAATCACTCAGGTGCCGGTTCAGCCACAAGGGCATTATAATAAAATGTGAACAATTACACTGGCACAAAGGACGAAAAAGCACAAACAATAAAAAAGAAACAGCGACTGTATCAAAGCCAACGCTTTTGTGCAGATTTACATTTCCTCCCATTTTATCAGATCACCTCCAAACAGAAACACCATAAATCCATCGAGTCCATAAATAATGTGTCACACTGTAAAGCCTAATCTGAGCAGATTTGTGCCTGTGACTGGCAGCACGGCGAGCTGGTGCACTCGGTGTGTGGCGAGGAGAGGATATCACCTCTGAACAGGACGACCACACCCAGGCTCCCACAAAAACAAAACAAAACACGGATACACACAACTGTGGCCGCAGCGAGCACATCAAAGATACAGGCAGCACGGCAGCGAAAGCTACGTGACTCTGGCAGGATTTTGGAGGGTTTTAGTGTTTTTGAGACGTGTGTTGAGTGTTTTTTTTAGGGAATAATAATGTGCAGCAAACTGAATACTTTTTGTCAAACGATGGAAACTACTCCCACAAGAAAAACATGAAATCTCAAAGGGGTTTTGCTTTTGGAAAGATATCAATAGTGCCTATTGAATCCCCTACTGATGCTCTTTATAATATTTCCAAGTTTTTAAGATATTATTCTTGTTTCAGAGCCAATTTCAGGAGCATGCTGATAATAGAGAAGTGGTTCAATTCTATTGTTCCTTTTTTAGGGGTACATGAATGCAGCCAGACCTTTCAAATTATTACTGTTATAGATTTTATTGATTTATTTAGCTTTAATCACTTCATTTATTTATTTGGGTTCTACCTTGGGTTGAGTAAATGGATAATAATGAGGGGCCTTTGCTGTTAACTTAATTTAATCAAAAAACAAATCTCATTTTCTTCCATCCTTAGTTTTAACATCATTTAATCCTGTCTTACTAAACATATTAGTCTAAACTCAGAGAACCATATGAACATGTGCAGTAAAGAGATTTGTAAAATTTGAACACAGGACAGGAGGTGTAATGGTAACAAATGTAAGTGTATAGAGGGGTAGAAATAATCTTTTGCCCATTACTTTTTGCCCCCCCAGCAAATACTATTACCAACTTTAAAAAAAAAAAGAAAAAAAAGTGGTATCTGAAAACTAGTAATTTTGTAAAATTATAACTTTATAAAGTTGGTATCGGTTATTTTTCCTGCCAGATTGTTTAATTTGTGTTCTTGTTGTTATAAAGTAAAACTTTATTAAAATTAAACAGCAGTGAGTCTTCTTGTTGGTGCGACATCGATATGGGACACATAGCTGTCCCAAGTCCACACTAATCACATCCCACAGCATCCTCGATTAAACGGGCGGAGCAAAACCACATCTGGGCATTTGGACCGAACTTGGGGAGACGGGACTCTGAAGTGGAACAGCATTCGGGCTGCGACCGAATGAGACTTGAGAAAGGGCGAGAGTCAATGGACAGAGCGAAGACGTTACCGTCTCAGTGAGTTACTTAGTTATTGTGTCATAAACAGCAGACGCTTCAGGAAAAAGACCGTTATCGCGGAAGAAGTGTTCGGCAGCAAAGAAAAGAAACGATGTAAGAAGAAGATAAACTAGAGTAAATATCTGAGTCTTTCCAACGCTGGAGACAAAAGATGCAGTTTGATGCTGAACTCGCGACGTTTCTTTTAGACTCGTAAGTAACATTTAACACTGAAACATATCTTTAGATTAACTAATGACAACACAAACTGTAGGCTCACAGTTCGCCATAAACTTCTCAGACGGCGTGATGTGACTGTTTTCTGGTTACTGTGGCGATGTTAAACGTGATGAAGGTAAACTAAACACAAACGCCTGAAGGTTGGACCGTTGAGGTGAGTTTTACCTTCTGCCGGGGCTGGTTCGGGGACGACACCACCACCGTGTTGCAGATGGTGAGAGCGATGAAGAAATCGATGATGTCGGCGAGGTCAGAGGGCAGCGTGGATGTGGGCTGGCTGTGAAAGCGCATGAAGTCCAGCTGACTGCTGCATTCGTTGACTTTGTTGAGGAGCTGAGGGTCGGGGGTGATATTTTTCTCCTGCAGGAGTGGAGGAAAGGAGGGTTTATTAGAGGAGAGCGCACGGCGGCACAGAGTATGACGGCATGACGGCGAGGAGCACTGACCATGGGGCTGCTGAAGGCCGTGTGCTTGGACAGGATGCTGGCTCTTTTGGCCTCCGCCCTGCTGCCCGTCCTGCGGTGGGACTTTGTGCTCTGGGAGCGCAGCACCACGCGGGCGCTCTGGTGGCTGGTCACACTGTCCCGTCTGGGCAGGGTGCCACCGTGAGACGTGCACTCTTCCTCCTCAGAATCCATCTCCTGGTACATGGCGAGCCTCCTCGCTGGATAACACACGCACACGTCATTAGGAGTGACTTAAAAAGCAATGAGTGCTCACTGAGGGAGTATGTGTTTGATGGCTTGTCTCACCGTTGGCATCATGGGAGTACTCCACCCCCGCCACAGTGCAGCGGCGAAACACCATCTTGTTCTCCGTCAGCGTGCCCGTCTTGTCAGAGAAGATGTATTGCATCTGGCCGAGGTCCTCGGTGATATTAAGAGCTCTGCACTGCAGGTGAGAGTCCGTCTCCTCGTCGTACAGATCCATGTCCTGATGGATGAAGTACACTTGGCAGATCTTAACGATCTCAATCGACACAAAAAGGGAGATGGGGATCAGCACCTGCGAGAGGACAGAAACTTTGTTAGAGAAGAGTTAGAGCTGTTTGATTTTACGGCCTGCTCTCTACAGTAAAGACTGTGGAGCATCTCAGATGATGCAAAAAACACAGAAAGCATGATGTGGGAAAATATAACTCCACGCTGATTCAGCGGTAACACCTGGACACTACAAGCAGAGGTGTGAAGAATAAACTGAAAACAAACATAAATGCAACACTTGTTTTCACTCCCATTTTTCTTGTGATAACTTTAGGACTGCGCAATAAAACTATAACGATGTCAAATCGTAATATAACTTTTAAATTTAGTTTAACAAATAATAATAATTAGTTGAATAATCCTGCTGTAAACCATCTTCAAGGTGATACTACAATTACCATCATAGATCACCAGACCCATTATTGATGATTAATTTATCGCTCTCACATTTAAAAAGACTTTTCAAATTACAGCACAATTCAGGATAAAACAAAAAGATCACAAACAGGGAAATACTGGCTTTAATGAAAGCTGAATTAAAATAATGATAATAACATGATATTTTCGTTATGATCCAGCATGGACATGACCAACAGCCTGCGCCAGCGCACAGAAATGTCCAAAAGACTGCTCCAGCGCAGACATGTCCGCCAGCCCGCTCTAGCGCACGTACAAGTCCAGGGCGGACATGTCCGACAGCCTGGCAGTCCAGACTGGGGCTGCCAACTCCCACACATCTGCCGTGCCTCAGGCTTTTGGGCTTTGTCTCACGCTGTCATGACGCCAAGGAAAATCTCAAGCCAAAACACAGCGAGGGCTGAAGTGTTGAACAATCATGTAAAAAAGTGAACCACTTTGACTCTAGAACAGCTGAGTGTTTGACAGCCACAGCATTTCATCATCTGATCAAACAGCTGATGGTCCGACAGCAGCGCAGTGAGACAGACAAACAGAGCGCAGCTTCTCCTTAAAGAACCAAAGTGTCTGAAACAGACACATTGCAGAGGTGGAAAGTGACTTCTTTAGACCTCTACAGACGACTTTGTGTTAGTTTCAGGTTTATATGATATCCTATATAATCCTTATGAAATTTCCTTCTTTTTTTTTTCTTCTAAATTTCAGGTAATTTTCTTGTTACTTGTAACCTGAAACTTCTTCCCATGTTTTTGTTTAGGTTTTTAAAGAGTTAAATCTGTGTTAGTGAGCACTTCTCCTTTGCAAAGATAATCTATCCACCCGACAGGTGTGGCATATGAAGGTGCTGATTTAACAGCATCATTACTACACAGGTGTGCTTTTGGATGGTCACAATAAACGTACGCTCTATAAAAAGACATCTGAATTAATTTCACAGCATGAGGGCTACAGATACGCATTTTTTGTCTCATAAGATTTATCTGTGAAGCAAATACTACTCTAAAATAGGGATACACTATATTGGTTTTTTTTTGCCGCCAGCTTATTTTGGAAGATTGCAGATGTAGATATAAATATATGCACATATTTCTTTCAATGTAGTTACAGAGAAAAATAAGTCTCTTGTGTGGAACTAAAGGAGTAGTGTGTAAAATTTAGGGGGATTTAGTGGTATTTAGCAGGGAGGACTGCAGATTGCGACCAGCTGAACCGTCTCCTGGTTAGGTTTCCTCTGGTGTTCAGGTTTTAACCAGGAGCCGAATTTTCCACAGAGGTCTTTTCTTCTCGAAACAAATGGACCAGGTGAACTCTCACGTTACAAATCAGTGTGTTTCTGACACTGTTCAGCTCATCTGAGACAGCTGCTAACCCAGCACCTGCTGCTGTGCGCTCATCTTTTTTCTCTGATGACTAAAGATCCAGAAATTAAAGAGGTTTGTATCAGGAGCTGATTATCTACAGAGGTCTCTTCCTCTTTAAAATAATGATTCAGGCGATTTAAATCAGAAAATGTGTGTTTTCACAATAATCTTGTCGCAGAGGGGCTGCTCACTACTATGGCTGATGCCACTGTTTGGTTTGTCTGTTCTGGGCTACCGTAGAAAAATGCTGATCTCCCTAGACGAGGACCAGCTCCCTACGCAGATAAGAACTGCTCGTTTTAAAGTGACAAAAACACAGCAATTGCTATTTTCAGGTGATTATGCACTAAACAGTATTATATTTGCATCTCTTGTCTGCACTTTTGCTATTTTTGTTTGTCCTTTGATATCTTATTTCTTTACTCTTTTATTGTAAACCTGTATGCTTTATTATGCTTTTATATTTTATTGCTCTATAAAGCACTTTGAATTGCTCTGTTGTATGAATTTTGCTACACAAATAAGCTGCCTTGCCTAAAAAAAATACACTTAAAACTGATTTGTGACCAACATTTGAGAAAAACAGGCTTTTTGTTTGGATTAAAAGTCTAAGATCTTTTATTTTGACTAATGAAAAAAAATGGTTGTTTGTATATTCAGTGAGAATTCGTTGGAAGATTAAGCTAAAAGTAATGAATAAACAGTTAAAAAATCGCATGTAATGGATAAACACTTGGTACAGTTAGCTACACTCATTTTCCGTCACGTTTTCTCTCGGTCAAGTTCTTAGTCATTTAAAAAACGATACACAAGTCTTCAGGGTTTATGTTTGATAGTTTAAAAATTGTTGGTGTAATCCCCGAGTGAGACATTTCCAGGCAACATTTCTGGAAAGTAGTTCCGGAGAAATGAGTCATAGCTTTTTGGGAGGGCAGTTGAGGTTGCACACTTTCCATGCGGACGCCAACAGAGTCATGTGTTTATTTGGAGCAGCGTCTGGTAAAACTGGTGGGTCCTCCAACCTTAAACAGTCACTGCCGAAACCAGTGAAACCAGTCACTGACTTCTCATTTACTGCCGACCTGCTATCAGAGGAACGTGCTGCCACATCTGACACGGGACACGCTGACATGTTCATGACGTTTTTGGATCCAAAACAAACAAATCAATAGCTGTCAGTGGCTTCTTCCTCTCGTATTAGAAAGATTATTTTGCAGTATGAAGCACACACAGAGAAGATAAAGATCTAAAGGTCAAACCTCCGCGGGGAGAAAAATAACCACAGCGAGCGCTCTGATTTACAGCTTGTGAGATAAACCATTTCAAACTTAATCATGTAGCGCGTCTTGTTTACGTCTTTATCTGTGCCTTTGTTTCTTTTTGAGCTTCTCTGCGGCTCGTACCTGAAAGACGATGATCATGGTGAGGAAGAGATAAATGGCCGACATGATGGGTGATAAGTCCGTCCCCTCTGGACTAAGAACGTCAAACACGGGTCTCTTATCTCCGTACTGAAACATCCACAACCCATGACCTGGAACAGCAACATCACAAGGTCAACTCATATAAACACTGCAAACAGAAGACAGAAATAACAGGAACAGTAAACACAATCTTTGCTTTTACGCAATAACTGCAAAAAAAAAAAAAAATGAAGAAATTGAAAATCTTTCCAAAACAACTGGACCGTTAACGCACCGACAGCAGCAAACAGGCACATGACCAGCAGGATGATGACACACCAGAACACATCTACATTCATCTGTCGCTCCAGTTTACTGCGCTTGTAGCGCGGGCCGTTGTTGTTGAGCATAGCTTTGGTCTCGTGACCTGCGGGGACACGCGGCGTGTTAGCAGCAGCGGGTCAGAGGTCAGATTTGAAGCGTGACGACCTACGGCGGTGAAAGTTGGGGGCTGACCTGCGTAAATGACGATTCCCACAGCCTCCTCCGTGTTGCGGATGGTGCAGCCTCTCAGCAGCAGGTTTTCTTTGTAAAGTGCATCTCTTCTCCCGCTGCGATGGATTCTGTCGGGTTACAAGACGCCGAAAAATGACTTCAGTATTACAATCTGTAAATAACGTCAAAAAGAACCTGAAAACGAAACTCTTTAACTTCTATTAATCTTTGTCCAATTTTTATCATTTTTAAAATGTATTTAGTTTTAATCTACCCTCTTCTGTTTGTTTATTTATGAAATTGGATCCTCATTAGTTGCTAACAGGAGAGTTACTATTCTTCCAAAGGTCTACACAAAAAAATAAATACATAACACACAAATGCATAAACCATACCCTACACCAAAATCCACATATTAACCCTTTCCCATCTCAAACCCTATCAAATGTATCCAATGTATTATAGTCCAAGTGTGATATCCCAAGTCATAAAATAAAATAAAATAAAATAATAAAAATAAAGGATATACTCCAACAGTATTTTCTTGTAATAAATCGAGAAACTAAGATGAAATAAAATGCAATACAACTCTGTGTCTTTAGTGGAAGAAACCATAGAGATTTACACAATAATAACACTAATGCTATTGCCTGTATTATCTTTTCTTACATTGTTTTTGACCTTCCTCATATCACTTTAGTTTTATTTTATTGCAATATTTTAGGAGGAATGATTATTGGTACTTTTTTTCCTCTCAAATATATTTATTAAATTTTCCTTTTTTTCCCAACAAATACAAGAACACATAAACACAAAGGAAACACACAGCTCAGTACAATAATTGTACAACAGTGGTATTTAGCCACAACATATGTGGTTTTTCTTTACATGCTTGTACTTTTGCCATAGTAACAGCACCTTGACTAAAGCTGTGCATGGGCAGTTTCTATTTTATATATACACACACACACACACACACACACACACACACACACACACACACACACAAACACATGTATATATTAAAAAAAAATAATATAAAATTATATATATATATATATTTGATTATTGGTACTTTGAAAAAAATGTATTTATTATCACAATTTCATTTTTGATCAATAATCATTAGTAATGTACATAATATGCTGACTAAGTGGATAAAGGCAAGTTTTAAAACGAGTATGACTGTCTGATTATATGAGAAAAGTACATCAATTTAATGTAATGCAACCTTTTAAAATCAGGAAAAAAACACACCATTTATTCCATATCACTATATAACATAAACAAAAATATATACTCATATCTCGATACAATATAATATCTTTATATTGACATATTGCACAGCTCTTCTATAAGCACTGGTCCAAAATCTTATCAAACAAAGGCAAAATAACCACGGCTATGTCTCTACACTCAGGTGAAAAATACTGATGCTCTTGGAGAAATAGAGTATCTCTCTATACCACAGCCCCCGAGACAACATCAGTTTATTCTGCTGAGCACCTCAATCGATCACGCTCTAAAGCATCGTGGTCCTCCCTCACCAGGAGCCCTTATCTCAGCACAAAGTCCCTCTGAGACAGACGCACTGACCGTGCGACCGCTCCGCTGGAGCCCCTCGGGCTTAGAGTCAATCAGGCAGTTCACTGCTTCATCGCTGACCCTCAAGTCGCACTTCAGACTCTTAAATTTAAAGCTTGTCGGGCTCATCTGGAGCGTCAATGTCCTACAAAGACCGGATTCAGCTCTTAGACGGCCCACCAAGGAAGTTCAAACCCCTTTTAGGAAAGGCTTTAAAAGTACAAGTGAGATGGATGTTGAGCTGTATTAAATGTGACAGTTGTGGGGGAGCTGAGCTTCTCGTGCTCCTAGGAAATTTACCA
Source organism: Plectropomus leopardus (assembly GCF_026936395.1). Taxonomy (NCBI): domain Eukaryota; kingdom Metazoa; phylum Chordata; class Actinopteri; order Perciformes; family Serranidae; genus Plectropomus; species Plectropomus leopardus. Next base: position 34,616,403 of record NC_142180.1, on the reverse strand, counting down.
TATTTAAGAGTAACAAGCACGTGAAAGGCCCTCCGAAATTGTAAATATGAGCGGGAAATTTCGATGATGCCCGAGCTGCCAGATTGCGACAGCAGAAAAGGCGAAAAGCATTGAAACAGTGTCAACAATTGACTATAAAACATTAAATATTTTGTCATTTTCTTCCTGGTAGCTATCATTTACTGTTAGTAGTTGCATGTTTTAGTATATGCATCTATTAGCTGCAGCAAACAAGCAAACTTTTAACTATAAATCATGCCAGGCGAGTGTACTGACAGTGATAACGTTATTTTATAACAACAGTTGCTGACTTGAGGTCATAAATTTATAAACACGGCAGCTAAAAGTCAATGTTTGGTCAATGGTAAGAAACTTTTTTATTAATTCTGATATTAATGTTGTTTGTCTTAATTATTGTACATGCTGTATCTTCATATTGTATTTTTTGTAATTATTATTATTTTAGGATGCCTTTTAACATCACGCAAGGGTATGAAAACTAGCTCCCCAGCTAACCCGGGGGCATTTATATTTTTTAAAAATGTGGATTAATGAACATTGTCCCTTTTTAACAAGTAAACTGCAAATTACTAATAAATATAAATTTTTGATCATGTTGAGTGTAAAATGGTATTAATGTTAACTGCTGTACATGTAGAGTGACCTAAGTTAAATATAAAACAAAAAAATAAAAATATATTACATAAAATATATCAAAAAACAAAATAAAATAAAAACTATAAAAAAAATAGAAACAGCTATTAACCTCTTGTTTAAACGATTTTAGCATTAAAATACAACCCATCTTCTTTGTAGCTTCCATGTTGTTCCCACTTTACAAAAAAAAACTTCCCAACTTGGAAACGTCGACCTTCTGGCATCACGTGAACGCAGGATAAATAAAAAAGGATCTCAAGTGTGTTTGTGAAACGGCTCCACAACCTTCAGCTGAAAGCGGCGTTTAATCATCTCTGTTGTATCTCTTTTCAACGTCACGCCGCTGTCAGCGTGTTTACTAACAGTTCATCCTCCGGCCTCTGACAGGCCGACACGTCACCGCCGTTACAGATTGATAACCGCGTCCCTGAGCTCCGAGCAGCCGTTCACGCTCGCCGTTCAAATTGATAACACGCTGAGACGCAGAGGGCTTTCTCTCACAGAAAGGTGGTGAGATTAGACTTTGGCCGTAATGTAATAAAACACTGCTGAGACAACTGTCCCCCCCGCGCCTCCCTCTCGCCGCTGTGCTCCACCGTAGCCCGGCAACCGAATACCTGCAGCATCTGGTCTCCTTCTGGGCGAAGAATAAATGTCATAATCATGCGAGTGCCAGTCCGGCTGTGAGCTGAGAGGACGTTTCTCATCGTCTAAGTGAGGCGACACGATGAACTCAGAGACTCCAGGAGACACCCCTGGCATAAATCCACGTCTCTGAAATGTGTATAAAGATGAACGACGCGCATCAACATCCTTCTATTAAATAAAAATGAGGCAAAAACATCCCAGATTTGGGCGCTGTCGTCTTGGACTGTGGACGTCATCTGGAGTGTCCTCAGTACTGAGGTCCGGTCCTCACGCTGCCCGAACCGAGTCCAGGCACTCCAAAAATGTGAAAAACGAGGAGAAATTACATTAAAAAGCCTTTCTTATAATGACTACATCATTAAAAAATCCAACACGGAGGCGTCCAGCGGCTCAGTGGACAGAGCAGGCGTCCCACGTATGAAGGCCGTGTCCTCGCCGCAGCGGCTGTGGGTTCGATTCCGGCTCGCGGCCCTTTGCTGCATGTCGTCCCCTCTCTCTCCCCCTTTCACGCTGTCACTCTGTCCCATCCAAAAAAGGCAAAAATGCCAAAAAAGCATCTAAAAAAAACCCCAAAACACATTTCTTTAAAATAAATTTGTTTCCCCCCAAAACGCCGTTGTCGTGTGAATGAAAGGCCAAACCGCAACAAAATTTTAACGTTTTATGCCCCTTAGAGATAACAAGAACATTTTTTAACCCCGGCGACCAATCGAGTGGTTGAAGCGTCAGTTGAACTTCAGTCTCCGTAGATTTTTTTTGGTTGATTACGACCCCGAGACCAAGACTTAACCGAGACCAGCAGGGAGAGAGCGAGTCGAGACCAGGACTATATGTATGTAAAAACAATTTTTCTCTGATTTCTCAGAGAGGCGTATCGGTGACAAAAAACAAACTAAAAATGACTCATGTAATTGGCTGGATTTAAGGAAGGAAGTTTACATCCAATCACAGAAACTATGTTCACAAATAAATCTGTTATGGTGTCGAATAAAAATCCAGAATCTGATACGTCCGAGACAAGACCAAGACCGATCTCCGGTACTACAACAATATCAGTTAAGCTTAAATGTAGCCATTATGGAGAGGGACAAAGCAGCACAACAGGATGGGCTGAATCAAGCTTTTCCTCCTTCCTTATCTGTCAATGTGTCCACTCGTCTCGAGAAAACGCCCTCCAGCATTTCTACTGCAAACGGACAGAAAGGAAGTCAGGTGTAACACAGGAAATCAGCTGAGACTTAAGGAGGGAAAATCCTCCAGCTGGATTATCCCCATAAAGTCTACAGCTTCAGTAATGACGCTGCAGCAAAGAGCCGCTGATGTTTCGGTTTATTTCGGTCATGAGGAAGCACATGCATCTTCAGATGTGCGTGGTCAAACGGGCGAAACCCTGCAACCACATCCCAAGAGGGCAGAATCGTAATCTCGACTTGGAAAAACTGTTCAAGTCATAATTATAAGTTGGAGGCTCCTGGATTGTCGACAAGCCGCATTTTCACATCATTTCCATTTTGGAGCTAAACATGTCAGAGCGTCGACTTACACTGAAACGAAAATGAAACCTGAAACTTTGACTGTGAGTTCACAGAAAAGAAAGTTGAGCGTTTTTGGGCTCAGAGCTGTTGTTTTAACCGCCACATGACGGGCGGCCGTCGACCGCACGCCGTACGGCGCTCAGTACTCACATGTAGCCTCGAAATCTGTTCAGGTCGTTGTTGGGCTTCTCACATTCGATGACGCCGCTGTACTTTAAAGGGTCAAAATCACAATCCTGCAAACACACAGCAAACAGCAGATTATCACTGTTGAGCATCTCTGTTGGGTTAAATGCTGATTTCTGATTGGCCGAAAACTGTGCACAAAAAATAAATATTAAAAGCAAAAGCAGTTTCACCTTTCTTTATTGATGCGTTGAATGCAAAGAGTCTTTACTTTTGTTGTTTAATATTTCTTTATATTTATATTTCTTCTATTTGTTTTGCACCTCTGGCCTGTCTGCAACTTATTTCCAGAGTTACGGTATCTGTGTATAGTTATATAGTTATTTTATTTATTTATTTATAAATATATATTTCTATATATTGTAAGGTTTTAATTGATGAAAAGCACTTTGAGCTATTATTAATATTATTATTAATAATAATATATATCATTATTATTATCATTATAGCATTACTTTTAGGGCTGTCCCAAATACCAAAAGAGCTTAAGACAACAGCTGCCCCTAAAATATGCTCCTTCCTCGAATCTTGTATGGCTGAAGACTTTTTATTCTGACACTTATTATTATTATTATTATTTTTTAAATGACTACTCTATATGAAATACACACTCCAGGTAATTTGTGCTGCTATTCTCCATGTGTCAATTGTCTCCATGTACTGTATTTGTGCTACTATACTTTATGAGAGTAATTTTGAATGTTTTTTGAAGTTTAAGATTAAAGTTAAGTTGCAGGATGGAAATTTTTATTTGTAAACTTGTATTTTATTTCATGTTTGAGCCCCTATTTACAAGCTTTGAATTGCTCATCAGGGTGTCCAATTTCACACGTGTAATTTTACTTTTATCATGTTTGCATCTATATTTTTATCGACTGTGAATATACTGAATGAATTACTATTTTCTGGGCTCTTCTATTTTGGGATTGCCGTTGCATGTGTGAAAAAGCTCACGATGGAAATGTCTCTGAGTGTACTGAGCGCGTGTGTGAATAGTAAAAGTATTAGTTGTACCTGATTGCAGTAAATTATCAAGAACTTTGTGAGAAAGAAGCATTAAAAAGGTCAGATTTGTGGTGATTTTGATCAATCATGACCAGATGGGGTTAAAAAAAGTAAGGGGTGTCCGTCTCACCAGATCAAAGAAGCTGCGGACGACCTGCCTCTGCTTGAGGTTGGTCTCTCCGTCCAGTGTGGCGGTCTCGATGTGGCACAGGCGGTCGGGGTCGCTGGAGCTCAGCAGCAGGACGTCGGCGGGGAGGATCTCGTTGCATCGCAGCCTGATGAAGTCTCCGACACGCACCTCCTTCCAGAACTTCTCCACGTAGCGTCTCTCCGCTCTGCCACAGCAAAGAGAGAGCAGACGGCTGGTGTGAGCTGCACAGCGATTGTTTTCAACAACTGGCGTTTCTATATACGGAAACTTCAGCTCGACTTCCATGAATCTGTACGAGACAGCAGATATGGTATGCATAAAAAAAAAACGCCAGTTTGTTGGTGTTAACCCCTTAAAAACACGGATCAACATCAGTTTTTCTGTGCTCTGTTGAAATGCCTTTCACAAGCTATTAAACCCCTGAAAAACTGAGCAAATAAGTTTGATTTCTTTCAATTACATAAGAGACAAAGGCAATGAGCACCTTGGCAGGAAATGTCCTGCAAATTGCAAGAAATTAATAAAAGGTGACGAGAAAATGACCTGAAAATTAGTTTAAAAAAAGAAGAGTTTTTGAAAATTCTTGGGAAAATGTTCTAAAAACTGCGTATAATTAATGATAATTATAATAAAAACCATATATTTAAACTTATGTTATAGAAAAAAATGTACATATATTTTTTCATTTTTTAGGATTTTAATTTTCTTGTTTGTCTTTGTTTTTCTGCTTTTATTTTTATTTGTTTTATGCTTATTTTCAGGTCATTAACCTGTTTTTTTATTTATTTATTTTTTAAAAAACTAATTGCCTGCTAATCTGAAAATTTGTTAAAAAAAAGATGAAAATTTTAAAATTCTAGGGAAAAAATAGGAAAAAAAGTTTTTTAAAAGATGTTTGGACGGGTCATTTTCTTTTTCCTTTTTTTCCCCTTTGCTTATTTAAGGTCATTTGCCTGTTTCCTTTATTTATTTATTTTTTAAAACTTATTTCTGGCTATTTTTGGGCCCATGTCTTGTTAAGTTGCTCATTACTTTCCATGTTTAGGAGAGAAGTCAAACTATCTTGCTCAGTCTTTAAAGGGTTAAAGCTGGTGTCACAAACTCATACTGCTCCCAGTATGTCCATCAATATACAAAAATGTGTCCAAAATGTAGTTTAGCAAGAACACAACACTGCATCTTTATCACGTTATTTACAGACTTGGGATGCAGGTTGATGTCAGAGACGTTTTCAGAGGCTTAAACAAACTACGGAGGAAAATGACATAAAATTGCTTTTTTCACAGTAAAGTAAATCTCTCCTGGTTTCTATTCTCAGTCCACAACGTCAGCAAAAATGAGTTTGTGTCTAACTGGGAAACTGTGAATGATGTCTTTATCCTGAGAAATTTGCTTCACTTTCAACTATTAATGTGCAAAAACACTCATGAATGGATAAAAATTCACTCATGGCAATCAATTTTAGGACAATTTGATATTCCTGGTAGCAAATATGCTAAATAATGCAAAAACTCAAGCTCCAAACAACAGCCGAGAAGTAAAAGGAAAAACACTCATAATGTAACTTATTCATGCCCCCCCCGCCCGCCCCTTGACATTAATGACTCACATCCGCGTATATAAAAACATTCCTGCCCTTGAATTTTTGTCACTGAAGTGCTCGCGGTGTCCGCATGAAATCAGGCTTTTCTCATGTACTTTATATTCAAATGGATAAAACAGATGGTCAGCAGAACAAAATCAAAAGAACGGTGACAAACTAAAAACTCATGTCAGTAACGCGTCCTCTTATAACGGTTTTGATTTGCCCGAGAATGGATCCGTGTCCCGAGGACGAAAAATGCAGTTGAATTGTTAACCATTTGAAACCTGAGAAAATTGGCAACGAGCAACTTAACAAAAAAAGACCCATAAATTTGAAAAAAAAGTGACCAAAAAATTACAAAAAATAAAAATAAATAAATAATAATCAATTAAATAATATTTTTAAAAAAGGCAAAAAGAAAATAAAAAGAAAGTGACCAGGAAAAAATATAAATAATACTAATAAAATACATTTTTAAATATTTAATAATTTTAAATATACATATTCTTTCTGTAACACAGTTTTAACCTGTATATTTCCACCCCGTTTTTTTAATCTAATAATTCTCTCTTCCGCTTTCTCATTTTAATTTTTTAAACAAATTTCTTGCATTTTGCTGAACATTTTTAGCCAAATTGCTGATTGCCTTTTCTCCCACAATTTTTTGAAAAAATAAAAATAAAAAAAATCTAACCAATTTGCTCACACTTCAGAGGTTTGAATGCTTGTGAAAAGTTTCTGAATGCAAAACTGTTGTCAATCCAGGTTTCAAAGGGTTAAATAAGTGTCCCACGTCTGTAAAGTTTGTCATTGCAGTAAAAGTAATGAAAGGTGTGAGGAATTTATACAAAAGTCATATATACTGCATGATGCACTAACCCTGGCTGGTCAGTCAGCTATTTCTCTACATTACTTATTGCTGCAGTAAAATACATTTATCTTACAGGTTACTAAAGTTTCAAAGCAGTTTAGATCCACAAATACCAGGAAATCATTCAAAAAGAAATACCAGTACCCTTTAAAGTAATACTGATACAAACAGCGTACTTCATGTGACTCCTCGTTTCTTCTTCATCATGTGACTGGAAGCAATCAGAAGCCTAAAATCGCATCAGACAGCACAAGCGTGTGATATAGCCAGACTTTCTAACGTCTTTGAGGCATTTTGGTGCTCTGAAGAGTCTTCTCTGTCACAAACACCATGTCGGACTTCACCACAGACTGTATGGACTGTAGCTGCTGTGGTTTTCGGGCGAGTCACGCGTCACATTAAAGAGAACAATGCATGCAGTGATTGTTTCGCCTGCACAGCCATACAAACAACACGATAATCGTGTAGCTCTGGGTTAAAAACGGGACTCAATGATGGTATTGTTTGACTGGGGAAATTTTGGGGGGTTGAACAAACCCTTTTTTATAACTAAATCTTGAAATAAGTTTTTAGTTAAAAAAAAAAAAGGAAAAAAAAATCTTTTTTTGGCAGATGCACACCTTAAAAACTGTATACCACGGCTACCCTAACTGACACCCTAAAATCCTAAACCTGCAATACTATGAAGGTTGTATCGTTTTGGACATTTTTCAAGCAAATACACCAATAGGTTCCAGATTTTGCTGCATGTCTTTGTTGTTTTGATAGTTAAATTTATATATTTTGGTTCTGAGCTGCTGGTAAAATGACTCACTTTGGGCTCAGCAACATGGTGATGGACGTGTTTTACTATTTTCTGATCTTTAATAAATAAATAAATAAATAAATAAATAAATAAATAAATAAAAAAATTTACACAAATATTGCATTTGCAATATAAGTAAGAAATGGTCATTTTCATCTTTCGTTTTCATTGAAAAAAAAGGAAGATTATTATGTGATTTTGAAACATTCAAACAACACGACCATCAAAGCATCAAAACATGCATTGTATTATTTCTTTTACTTTTTTCTACCTAATGATGTCATTTTAATTTTTTTTTTTTTTTTTTACCATATTTGGCATATGGAGAAAACATGCTATTTCCATTATAGGTGCACTGTCACAATCAATGACATATCTCAGACTGTGATAAAAAAAAATGTACTTTACATATAGTATATTAAAAATATATATATATTGTTTTTACATCTAAAACAGCACTGACGGGGTTAAAATTTTGAAAATGAAAGAATATTAAATATTAAAGGGTTAATAAAAGTAGAAAAAAAATATTAATAAATAATATTTTCTAAAGCTTGATTTTGAAAAGTGCATTGGTGCACAGAGGGTTAATAAATAATTGTTATCTGTGGCGCCATAAAGTTTCTATTTTTCGGCTGAGTACAACGCGTGCTGTCTGCAGAAGAGACCTGCTGAGATACTTTAGTTTCACTTACAAATAAAACACATTTTAATAAACTGTTACAAACAAGCAGACTCCCTCACAGGTCTAATGAGCTCTAATCTAATGAGCATGTGGCTTTTGTTATCTTTGATTTCACACTTCATTAAATGTACATAGTCCTCTGTAACCATAACACACCAACGTGTGTATCCATGAATACCGGCTCTGTTGGAAATACCCGCGAGCCCTCTTCTTACCGGTAATCTGTGTTAAAAAGGTCCCAGTTACTGCTCACACTTTACTGTCCGAATGACTGCAACAGTCCCAAATCTGGGAAATTCACAACAGCTGTGCGCCTTTATTCTTAGGATCGTTTGGATCTGCTGAAGTGGAGTTATATGAGCTACTTATCAATACTCAGCGAACAGCAGGAGTCAGTTCGGAGAAGAAGGCTGGATTCAGACATGGATGTTAATCAATATGCTGCTGTGGACGGAGAAACATGTTTTAGCCCCCTAAAAAATTATAAGTGTGCGCTATATTTAAGATATTAAGATGGCACGGCGCAGGTGCACAGCTGCTTTGAGCTCTCTAGAGAATAAGTTCAGATCCATCTGGGGATGGACAACAAAAATGATCAAATATTTCTTCCTACAAGCCGTAAGACCCGCTAAACCCGCTAAACCCGCTAAACCCGCTCAACCCAATCCTCCTCCAACATAAACAACGCTGCGCCCTTTATTATCTATTATTTGTCTGGTGTGCCTTTCATTATTCTGATTATTATTATTATTATTATTATTGTACATTTTTTATTTAATTTTTCTTTATATTTTCTGTTTTTTTTATGTAAAGAATATGAAGTAAAATTAAGTAAAATTATCCAATATTTATTAGTGTCTCTTAAGTATAGTTTTACAAATCTGGGAGATACTGTGCTCTTTTGTTGTTGTTATCTGATTTGCCTTTAATTATTATTTTTATTATTATTATTATCATAATTATCATCATTATTATTATCATTATCATTATTATTAGTAGTAGTAATATATTTACGTATCTGGGAGATACCGTGCTCTTTCATTGTTGTTGTCTGATGTGCCTTTTATTTATTATTATTAATATTATTTGCAATTTATTATTATCTCTTGAGTTTTGTTTTACATATCCATGGGATGCCGTGCTTTTTATATTTCCAACATTTTCACTGCTTTGCGTTACCGTCAGAGAGCCTTTTCCAACAGGAAACTGAAGCCGTTGTCTTTGCGCTCCTCACAGCCAGACTTCATTAACAAAAACAGTAATTTGAGCTCGCTGAACACAGGAGCTGCTGGTCTGCTGCTGCTCGCTCGGTTAGTTAGTTTGTGTTATTGTGTGACTTTTATAAATTTAAACTAAATCTTTTTATTTTTGTGGTGAGACTTTTTTAGGTGCTTCTATCTATCTATGAACACGTACCTCATTAAAAAAAACTCTTACAAAGATCCAAACTATTTCTTAAACATGCTTCATTATTTTATAGTTTTATTGATAGTTTTTTTTTTCCTGAAGCACCAGAAATATTTTTGGAAACAAACAAAAGGGAGTGAAACGAGGACAGTCTATCTGATGAAAATGAATTATTCCTGCAGTCAGAAGTCTGTCTTTAAAAGCTTATAGAGCAAAACAGAGCAGAGAAAATATGAACCGCGTACGTCACTAATCAGTTATACAGCTGTGGAAGAAATATCAGCTCTGACAGACAACAAGTTAGTTGTTGTGCTCAAACTGGAGGTTCAGTGACCTGAAATTCGGCTTGTTTCTGGACCGCAGCGGCAGACGATGGTAGCAGATTAATATTAAACTATTTACATTCCAGCCAACTTTGTTTTGTTAGTACAAATGAGGGATTTCAGTGAGTTTGATCTTTGTAATCTACATGAGGAGGAACCCTTAGACGTAAATAGTCACGATAAATGTGAAGAAACATTTCCCAGCATGTTTCCATCATTCTGACTCTCTAAATATTAATATTTTTAGATAAAAAATAGAGTAAAACATATAAATACAACCTCCCTCTGCTTTACCGCATCAAAAGCGTCTCTAAAGTTTAAATGTTTTGGGTAAATTACTTACATCGGGGTCACCTGCAGTTAAAAGCTCTCCAGAGAAAGATGGTTAAAGCGACTTTGTTTTTAACCTCGAGATGAATGAAATAACGCGTCCGTGCAGTCCAGTCAGCTGTTGCCAGGTTGAGAAAAGGGGATGTTTTGCACAATGTTGCCACAGCACAAGAAAATTCAATTATGTCCAACCTTGACACAACAACTTGGGTCAAGACTTCGCCGAAAGTGCGGAGCCACTAAACACTGAGCCTTTTGATGGCTGTGAATTATGCTCTGTGCGTGGACGACAGTGCAGCTTTTCATTAGCAGAATACACTCTGCACACACAGACTCGGGAATAAAGTTAGAGAAAGCTCGGAGAGAAACAGGCTGTCAGGTAACATACTGACCTGTTAGGGACTGTTTGTTATTTATGAGAGGGAAGGGGGTGGTGCAAAAAGGGGGAGGCATGTCAGTTTTTTTAAGCACTGGGAGGGACTCGTGTTTTGTTGTTTTTTTTTTGGCTTACAGGTGAGGCTTTCTTCTCTAAATGGTTGTATTTTGTATTTATGTTAATGCTGATTTTTGAAAAAAAATCAACAATCAACACCAACATTACATCATTTATCATAGCCAGAAACTGTGAAAAACTGAAATTATCATTGGATTTTCTAATTTCCGACAGTCTTTGTACAAATCATGTGCGACGAACATTTTGAAAAATATATTAATCTGATCATAAAAAAGTGATTTTTTATCAAAATCACCTTATTTCACATCTCATTTCAAATTTAGCCAAAGATAAACATTTTGCACAGACTAAGCAGCATGTAAGCCAAGAGTGAAACACTGAGGCTTGTTTTCAACAAAATGTATCTTTTAAATAAAAAGGTTCATGCAAAGTTGTTACCAGTAAATTTCCAGGACTTTCCTTGCCTTTGGGGCAAATTTTCAAGACCGTACATTCTCCGAAACAACCACTGATACGCCGGATCAATCTGAGCTCAAAACTGTGATGTTTCATCAAAATCAATTTATTCTACGTCTCGTTTCAAATTTGACCAGAAATAAAACGTTTGCACGAACTAACCAGCATGAACGACACGAGCGAAGGCCGTTTTTCAACTCCAAGATTTCGTCTTCAACTTGGTAACTTTTAAAAATCAAATAACAAATTTATGATGGAGGGAAGGTCAAAAACAAAAGAAAACAAAAACAAAGTCACACTCCAGCTGCCCCTCCTCTAATAAATAAAGAACAGTCCCTTAGTCACAATGACAGCACGACGGTAACATCTGTATGGTCAGAAAAACGGGTTTCTGACAGATCTGTGGGCTGAAAACTGGAGGTTTTCTGGACTTTTGGATCCACATGTGATATTTATTCATGCCAGGTTTAACTCTGAGGCCTTATATGTTATTTTGTCGCATCCTGGACCCACTTATGATGCGTATCTGACCCAGGGGTCAAAGCGTGAAGATCTGTTTGCATCAAAAATGTGAAGAAAATGTGATTGTTTTCTAGTCTGGAACAATCTGCCTTCAACCGCTGATGTAAATGTGCTTTAAATGCCACCAATTTTTAAAGACAATATGTCTTTGGAAGGCATTTTTCTTTAAAAATCAACAAAATTGTTCCATTATCAGGGCCAGAAACTGTCAAAACATGAACTATCATTGGATTTTCAAATGTCCGACAGTCATTGGACACATCATGTTAATGCTTCTGTCAGAAAAAACAAACAAACAAAAATTAACGTACATTTAAGCTTAAAATTGAGATATTTCACCAAAATCACTTTGCTCCACGACTCATTTCAATTTTGGACAGAAATGAATCATTTGAAAAAGCTAACCAGCCTGAAAAAAAAGGCTTTTTTCACCTCCAGGAAATGACGAATCAAAAAACTCATTTACGGTGGAGGGAAGGTCAAAAACAAAGCCAGCTGCCGCCTCCTCTAATGAATAAAGAACAGTCCCTTAGTATTAATGACAGCTCTAAGGCAACATCTGTGTTTTACAAAAATAGTTTCACACCGGTCTGGAGGGTCTGTGGGCTGCAAACTGGAGGTTTTCTGGACTTTTGGATCCACATGTGATATTTATTCATGCCAGATTTAACTCTGAGGCCTTATCTGTTAATTTTTTCCCCATTTTATGATGAATACTTGACTTGAAGTTTAAGCATAACAACCAGTTTGCATCAGGAAAGTGAATAAAATGTGATCATTTTCTCGTCTTGCCTTCATCAGCTGGTGCGACTGTGCTTAAGATGTCGCCGATTTTTGGAGAAAACATGTTTTTGAAAGGCAACAAAACAACAAAAGTAACTTTTAAAAATCGAGTTAGTAATTTATGTTGGAGTGAAGGTCAAAAACAAAACAAAAACAAAGCCATCCGCTAATAAATAAAGAACAGTCCCTTAGAAACAAACAACTGTATTTCAGAAAAATAGCTTCACACCGGTCTGGAGGGTCTGTGGGCTGCAAACTGGAGGTTTTCTGGACTTTTGGGTCCACATGTGATATTTATTCATGCCAGATTTAACTCTGAGGCCTTATATGTTAATTTTTTCCTGTTTTATGATGAATACTTGACTTAAAGTTCAAGCATAATGACCAGTTTGCATCAGGAAAGTGAATAAAATGTAATAGTTTTCTAGTCTGGAACAATTTGCCTTCATCAGCTGGTGCGACTGTGCTGAAGATGTCGCCGATTTTTGAAGAAAACGTGTTTTTGAAAGGCAACAAAACAACAAAAGTAACTTTTAAAAATCGAGTTAGTAATTTATGTTGGAGTGAAGGTCAAAAACAACACAAAAACAAAGCCATCCGCTAATAAATAAAGAACAGTCCCCAACTGTATTTCAGAAAAATAGCTTCACACCTGTCTGGAGGGTCTGTGGGCTGCAAACTGGAGGTTTTCTGGACTTTTGGGTCCACATGTGATATTTATTCATGCCAGATTTAACTCTGAGGCCTTATATGTTAATTTTTTCCCATTTTATGATGAATACTTGACTTAAAGTTCAAGCATGAAGGCCAGTTTGCATCAAAAATGTGGAGAAAATGTGATTGTTTACTAGTGTGTAACAATTTGCACGGTGTGTCTGTGTGTGAGATGCATTGTGGGGAGGACAGTTTGTACACTGATGCAGAAAAAGCACACAGAGTTTGTGCAGCAGCTGGAAACAGCTGGCTGCTGCAGCTGAGGCCCAACTTACCTGCCGTAGACCAGACAGTCCATGTGATTGATTTCTTTATCCGACCTGTGTCTCCTGTAGTCCTCCCACAAGTCTTTGATGGCAGTGACGGACAAAATAAAAACCACAGGAGCCAGAGCAAGTTCCGGCTGAAAGGCATTCACAACCGGGACGAAATTCAGCAAAGCGATGAAGACAAAGTAAACATTGGCGAAGCGATGAAACTGTTCAAAAAGATTCTTTGGCAGGAAAGACAGCACGGTGTATTTGGTCGTCTTAATCTTGTTGTTTGCATAGTGTCGGTTCGGGTTTTCCTCTCCTTTAGCGTGGTCATACAGTATGTTTGCGTGGACAGTCCTGGTTTTGTTCTCCTTGGGTTTCTTCTTTCTTTGCCGTTTGACTTTTGGGGCTTTGGCCATCCCGGGGTCGTCGCTGTCCCGCGCCATAGCCGCCGCAGCCTTCAAACTTTCCCCACAGTTTGAGGTTTTTCCTCTCACACAGAAAACCAGCAGCACACAGCTATGTTATCATTCTTTTACCGTGTGCGGAGTGTTTTCGGCAGTCTTTTGGTTTATTCACACAAACAGCTCCGTTTCTTCCATGTCGACTCCTCTTTTCGCGAGTCGGAGGAAAACTTTTGCTTGTTTGGCTTCTCCTTTTTTTCCCTATTGCTGGGAAGGATGCTGAGATAGTAGGGAGGCACAACTCGGACAGCCTACTCCTCCAGCGCAGATTTGTACACCATGCGGATGGGCTTCTTGTAGTAGTCTCGCGCTAGTGCTGCGTTTGTAGATCAGCGCATGCGCGCAGGCTGAGCACAAACAGGACGCCCGTCAGCGGGTCAGGGGTCGCGCTCCTCTGGAAATCTGACCCGCAGGCCCCTCCTCGATCCAACCTGCGTTTTTTTTGTGTCTCCAAGTGCCACGCGGTATTATTGGAGTTTACCCCGGCTCACAGGAAGCAGCCAAATATCGAAAATAATAAGTGCATGCAGTTTTTTTATAAAATGAAAACAAACTGATGAGGGTGAAAAAAGTTATATCAGTCATTATAGGTAATATTTTTTATTTGTGTTGTCTGTGATGGAGAACCTGTCATGTAGATTTTTGAGTATTTTTAACTTTAAAAAAACGTTCAAAAATAACACATCAGTTGTAACATATAAAACACATTTCCCTCATTTTTTTACATTAGGAAAAAATAAAATATAAAGAAAAATAAAATAAATAATTTAAAAAAAAGAAGAAGTATTCTTCTCAAAACAACACAACCATACAACCAACCCAGCCTCCCAATGGTATGAAATAAAATTGCATAAAATGGCAGGATGGTTTAATATCACTTGCTCTTCTCCTCAGTATTAAGTAAGTAAGTAAGTAAGTAAATTTTATTTATATAGCACCTTTCATAGATAGAAATCACAAAGTGCTTTACAGTAAAAACACAGTGCTTCACAAACAGAATAAACAGTCAATATAAACAATATTTCACTCAGCACAATCATTTTTCTTCCAACGTGATTATTCTTATCAACATGTATAACAGAGGACATAACAGACCACCAGGGGAGCCAATGCTGATTGTGACCATCACTATACAACATCTTTTTTTGCAGTCAAGTCAAGTCAGTTTAATTTATAAAGCCCATTATCACAAATCACAGTTTGCCTCAGAGGACTTTGCAGCACACGACATCCCTCTGTCCTTAAACCCTCACACTGACTGAAAAACTCCCCCAAAAAAACCTATAACAGGGAAACAATGGTAGAAACCTCAGGAAGAGCGACTGAGGAGGGATCCCTCCACCAGGACAGACAGACGTGCAACAGATGTCGTTAAAAACAATTTCATTACAATAGATGACAAAATGGGAAAGGGAAAGAGAAAGAGATGGAGGAAGAGAGGAGGAGAAGTGCACAGCAACAGTAATGCTAACAATAACATAACATATAACAATCGGAAATAAATATAATAAAAATAATGAAAAATATAATAAAAATAATAAATGTAATTTATAATAGCGTGTAATATTTTATATATATGTGTGTATGTGTGTGTATGTGGCCTCCACAGTCACCAGATCTCAGTCCAGTAGAGCACCTTTCGGATGCAGTCGGGAGATTCGCATCATGAGGCCGACAAATCTGCATCTTGATGCCATCATGTCAATGTTGAATCTGTTGAGGCAGGTCTGCAGGCAAAAGGGGGTCCAACCCCAGTAATAGCAAAGTGTCCCTAATAAAGTGGCCGGTGACCACAGAGTGAAAAAGTTAAATTATACAGATATATACAGACTCAAAGCTCTGAAATATTAGTAGGCTATCTCCGGAGACTGACCGGCCGCTCAGCCAGCAGGCTCCCCAGAGGAGATAAATCAAAGGCCTCTCCCAGGGCAGTCTGCAGCAATCTGCCACAGGGGCATCCAGCTGCTGGACCAAAAACTAATGGCTGATTGTACTCTGTGGCATCTTGGCATGGAGAACAATCCAATTTCCCTGTGATGAATGAGCAGAGTGAGGTGGACCTGAGACAACAGAGCAGCTCTGGCCTCAAAAAGCCAGCTATTTCACCAAGCAGAACAAAACTAAATCAGGCTCTCAAATGAAAAGAAAATCGTCCCATACTTTTCTTCCTTTTTGGAAAATAAGGTTTTGAGTATCCAGCATTTTTCAGAGGGTCAAAGATCAGAGAATCTATTCAAATGCAGGAAATCAGTGTCTGGTGTTACAATAGTGGTAACAGTGTAAAATATGAAGCTTTGGTTCTGGCTTCTACTTTAAATGTTATTTATGAAAACTGTATTCGACATATATATACATATATATATATGTATATATATATATACTGGAAAAACCCATTTATAACCAGCTTTTTAACCAACTTAATTACTTGAATCGATAACACATTAAGTTTCTTCAAATCAAGTAATTAAATTAATAAAAATGTTTGTTGATAAGTTTAATTTTGTCACTGAGCGAAGTTCATATTTTCTGCACCTTCACCATTGTTGCGTTGATGGATCTGACCTCGGGTTAATGATCCCCCAAAATCTTTTAAAGCTGTAAAAAAAAAAAACACCCCAAAAACATTTGATCTTTTCTTACACCGATGAGTAAAAATACTCAATAAATGGAAGTGATTTTACTCAAAGTGACAGTATCCACAATGCACGGCCTTCATAATGAATATTAAAAACTGTCTTTGCGTCTCCATGGCGACGTGAGATAAAGTGTTGAGAGGCTGATGCTCTGTCATTCCCGTTTAGTCTCCGCGTGTGTGTGTTCGCTTTGATTTCATCCTGGTGTCCTTCAGTGTAACATAAAAATGACATCATCAGGACGGCGCCCCCCCACAGTCACCTGACATGCTGCCCTTGAGGTAAAACTCGGCTCACGGCGTACATCATGGGTCTCACAGATGTATGTTCATTTATCTGCTCTACATTTTATGATTTTGCAATGAAAAGCAGAGCAGGAAAAAAAGCAAACTTACAGGCTGCACACTAATCTGTAAATTTCTAATAAAACTATAGATTTTAACATGTAATTGCATTAAGATGGAAAGAAAGTCACAGACAGATTCTAGTCAGTGGATTTAAAAGAGTTTTTGTAATTTATTTCCGTTGTCTTCTGTGCAGCACTTTTGTATTTGGTTGTTTTTTCTCTCAGCATTTATAAGAAAAACTGCATAAATGCTGTTGATTCAATGAAGGTGCTTTCTTAATTTACTTGAGTTTCATTAAGTTACTTATGAATTTTAAGATTTCAGCAACTTCATAATAGTTTGCATCATGTAGTTTAAGATCATACACATCCTGGGTGTTTTGGAAACTGATTTCAATATTTTTAAATCCAGTTTAATAAAGATATTACAAATTGTAGGCTGTCAAAAATAATAAACAAACAAACAAATAAGCATAAAAAATAAAATAAAATAAAATAAAATAAAATAAAATAAAATAAAATAAAATAAAATAAAATAAAATAAAAAAATAAATAAATGGATGTACAAGCATTTCTGCCCAATAGTGAAGACCTTGAATCATCATTTAGACCTTCAGACTGTCAAATACAATCTGCATGCAGCTAATCTAATTTATTTTAACAAAAAACACAAGGAAAGAAGGAAAAAAAAATGCACAGTGGTCTGAAGTGGTGGGCCACATAAAGAAAAATAAATCTCCGCCATGGGTTAAAAACACAACAACAACTTAAAAGACTAAAAAATGACAACAAGAGTGTGTGTGAGGCTTGAACATGAAATAGACTCAAAAGCAGTTTGTCCTCTCTCACAGACAGCAGACAACCTGCCAGAAGAGGGCATGATACTCCAATCAGTACACACTCAGTGCTTCACTACTCCCAGTGCAATGTCTAAACTACAGGATGTGTATGTGCACATGTGTGTGTGTGTGTGTGTGTGTGTGTGTGTGTGTGAGTGGGTGCAGAGAAGGAGTCTTATAAATGAGCATACTGTTTGTGCCAAATGCAACATCTTCTATCATGATTCTTCATTTAATTGTGTTGTTCACTCCTGAATTGTGTTATATGAACCATCAATAAAGTCAGTAAGAAGTCTATGTGACGGCAGCGCTGTGAACATGAACTGAAGAGTGAAGAGTAATCAGATTACTCCGAGTCACACAGGGTGTGTGAACAGGCTCAATTCACATTTCTTCACTAATAAAACATCTGACCTTGAGATTTAAAGAGGCTTCGGACATGAATTGAGTAGAAGGCCTGTGGAATCAGACAGTGTCTATAATGGGAATATTTTCCTGTTGCCTAGAGACAGTTTTGGCACCTCTGCTTATCTGAAGCGATCTGTAGGTGTTGAGAAACCACGGGGAAGCCATGAATGTAAATGAAAAAAAAAAATGAAGAAAAAAATAAGACACCAGTTTCAACTTGTACGCTAACAACTTTTTCCTTTCTTTCTTTTTATTTTTTTTACTATCAGTCTCAATGCTGTCTCATCTGAAGAAAGCAGAATTCAGTTTATCCCACTTTCTCTATCAAATAAAAGAAAATATTCAAACAAATTCTCCAAAGTTATTAAAGGATCGTTTACACTCTATGGAAGCCCATTTCTGTCAATGTGATTGAGTCATGGTAATGGTAATCAAAAATTTACTTGAAATTATGACTCGGTATCTCTAAATAATGACATATTGAATATAATAAGAAACTTTCTCCAATTAATTACTGTGTTGTTTCACATTATTTTGACATACTAAGATACATGTACCATGGAAAGTTATAGAAGCCATTTTTTTGCCATTGTGATGAAAAAGAAATAGCTCATAAGTGAAACAATGAAAAACTTACTCAAAATAAGGAATTAGTATACAAAAAAGACACTTAGGATAAAAAAGACTTAATATCTCTTAATATTTTAATATTTTTTGTGTCTCAAAATAATGAGTTACTCAAAATAGTTATCTGTTCTCTCAAAACAGTTAGAAACTTCCTCAAAATAAGGATTTAGTATGTCAGAATAATTATTTAGAGTCACAAAATAATGAGAACATTTCTCAAAAGGGGCTAAGTATCTCAAAATAAGGGGATTTTTCTTTAAAAAAAAGGATTTAGTATCTCAAAATAACAATTTAGTATTTAAAAATTTTGAAATTCTCTTGAAACATGATTGAATTATTCTTTTTTTTTTTCAAAATAATAAAAACAAATCTCACACAACAAGAACGGTATCTCAAAATAATTTTGATTTCTTGAAATAAGGATTTAGTGATTCAAAATAATGGCAAAGTATCAACGAAACTGAGAAATTCTCTGAAAATAATGATTTATTATTGCAATTAATTAAAAAAAATCTTACAAAATAATTACTTGGTCTCTCAAGACAGTGAGAAAACCCCTTAAAATAAGGATTTAGTGATTCAAAATAATGACAGAGTATCTCAAAAAATGACAGATTCTCTCAAAATAAATACCGAGTATCTCAAAATACTGATTTAATATATAAAAATAATTCAATTATGATTATCAATTTATGATATTAAGTCATTAATTTAAAAATTATATATATATATATATATATATATATATATATATATTCTTTTTAAATCATATCAGCAGAAATGGGCTTCTAAAGTCCAGTGTTGCCAGCTTTATGAAACAGGTCAAGTCAGACTGATGAGGACAGACACACAGCTGAGAAGGTGACTGAACATCCGTCTCACTGACCGTAAATCACCTTATTCCCCGTCTTTTCATAATGAATCCACGGGATGGATATTACCTTTATCACACACATAAGCAATTACTGCCTGTCCCGCAGATTTCCAGGTAAGCCCGCAGTAAACCTGCTGATTCTGTTGAAGCTGCAGATCAATCTTCTGGAATGATGTACGGTGGCTCGAGGCCGTTGTAACAAAGGTAATCAGTTACTGCAGATGGCATCCATAACTGAGAAAAAATTACCATTGTGCTGCAGAGACAGCACGCGGATTAATGAAATACCTCACGTGTTTGACTTCCTTATGCAGTGTCGATGCATAGTACTGTATGTGCAAATACATGCTGGCTGATGCATATGTAAATTTTGTTAAAACATTTTACACCCTGCTTCTACTTATCACTGCACAGATGTTGACAGAGAGATTTATATCCAAACTATGTGTAATAAGCAGTGTTTTCAGCTGCTTTATTCTCAAAGACTTTTAGATTTAGAACACCAAAGTAATAAATAATAATATAAATATATATAAAGAGGAGACATAGAGATTGTATAGGTGTCTAACATTGTATTATACATATTAAAAAAAATGGGAACAGAAAAGTTGGATACTCATAACTCAAAATGCATTTATTTTAACTAATAAAAATCAACATTCGGCAAACTGCCTTCTTCTAAAATAAAAGTAATGAGTGTGCAGCTTTTTCATACTGTTGCTTTCTAGTTTTCCTTTTCACTCAGTTTGTAAAAAAACATTGTTGGAGAGTACACAGTTCATTGCACAAGGTGGAATTAGATTTTTAGGTTATCTGTTTTTTTTTCTAAATTACATGGAGCCCCTGTGGCCGTAGAGTTTTTTAGCTACTATCAGGCAGGATAAACTCAAAGGTAAAACGATTTCATATATGCATGTAGCCTTGTTTTTTCTCTGTAGCTATCAGTGTTTCAGTGTAGCTTAAAAACCAGCAAATTCTGATTTGTTCATCCTTCACAAAAGACAATGTTTGTGCCAAATTTGAAGAAATTCTCTCAGGTTGTTCTTAAGATATCACGTTCAAAAGAATGAGACAGTCACAGGGAACTTTGACCACCAAAATCGAAATGATTTTTTGATGAGTCCGAGTGAGCGTTTGTGCCAAGGTGTTCTTCGGATTTTGCTTTCACAAGTATTGACCATCAAAATCTAACCAGGTAATCCTTAAATCCAAATGGATGTTTGTGTCAAAGTTGAAAAATTCCCTCAAGGCATTCTCTAGATGATGATTCATGAGAATGAGACAGATGAAAAATTCACAAGAATAAATAGGATGCAAGGTCACACTGACTTTGACCTCTGAACACCAAATTCTAATGAGATCACAGTTGAGTCCAAATGGATGTTTGTGTCAAAATTGAAAAAAAAATCTCTCAAGGCGTTCTTTAGATATTGTGTTCAAAAAGGTCACAATGACCATAGACTTTAAAAGACCTAATCAGTTCATCAACGAGCTCAAGAGGACGTTTGTGCCGAATTTGACTAAAATTTTCTCAACACATTCTTGAGATATTGCATTCACGAGAACAAGATAGAGGCACGATCACAGTGACTTTTGACCGCCAAATATTTAAAAACTCTTTATTGATGACAAGTGGACGTTTGTGCCAAATTTAAGGACATTTTCCGAAGGCATTCTTAAGATATCACATTCACAAGAATAAGATGGATATACATAAACATAATGCTTCTGGTTACAGCTGTCACCAGCACAGAGGCATAAAAATGGAATAGTTATATTTAAAAATTAAGCATCCCAAACTAGTTGAACTAGTTGAAGACATAAATAAAAGCTCCACTGTGTCATGTAGCCTGCAGTCAGTGTGTCAGACTCTGTGATAAAAAATGCACATTTGTGCACTTTGATGTGTTCAGAACATCTGTGGAAAAAACTAATTTGGGTATTCAATCTGGGACAAGAGGACAAAGTCACCTCTTGTCAGAGCATAAACAGATACTTCTAATTTTAGTCGATAAGATAGCTGGTCTGGGACTGTAGCAGCCGCTCTGAATTTCAACTCTGGACAGACATGCTGAGGAAATGTCCGGATGCCAGATCGAAGACACCAACAGTTAGAAATCCTCCAGACAGGCAGGACGCTGGTACCAGACATTAAAACATCAGACGTATCTTGTTTTGTTATTGGTCCAAATGTTACAGGTGTTCATATCACTTTAAATTGTGCTCCACTCCTCTAACCTAAATGTTTAGACCCTGTTTAGACGGCTTAAATCAGGCCAACTAAACAATCTGGTTCACACGAGCTGCTCTTTCCCTGTATTCTTCAGTGTGAATATCAGGATGTCATCTCTATCGGTTTGATATGTTTCTCTTGATTCATGATCCTCAAATGACAATGTGACGTTTAGATATGGTTTATGGTTGAGCTGTAAAAGCATATTGTGAGGAAATGTTTCAGCCTCAACAGTCACAAATGCAGAGGTAGTACCTATCGGTTTTGAAGTAAAAAGCACAATGTCCTAACACACTGAAACTTGGGCAAATGTGCTTGATTTCTTTAAAAAAAAACATAGTAAGAAGAATTGACCCCAAAATTAGCAAGAAATTAGTTAAAAGTGCAAGAAAATTATCTGAAAATTAGCACAAAAAACAAAGCAACAAAAAAGACAAAAAGAAAAAAGAAGGAAAAAAAGCAAACAAACAAAAACCGGAAAGTTAAAAACAGACAAATAACAGTAACAAAATAATTTAAAATATATAATTATGATATTTCTAAATATAGTTCTTTTGAGCATTTTCTTAGCTTTAGAAAAAAAATGAACCTATTTTCTTGCAATTTCTGAGATCTTTCTTTTGCATATTTCTTAAAGAAATCAAACCAAATTGCTCAGAGTTCAAAGGTTTAAATATTCATGAAAGGCCTCTGAATATAGCTGAATATATATGAATATATATTTAAAAGAGTTAAAATGATCCAAACTGCTTCTTCAATATTTGCTTCAGATCATCTTCAGTTTCATTTTTGTGTTCGTTTTTGTTTTTTCGGTTAAGGTGTTTTTTTTGTTATCTGTATTTTTCTTTCTATTTTTTTACTCATTTTCCTGTTGTAACTCTTTTACTGTTTTTTTGTGAATTTTTGGGGCCATGTAAGTTGCTTTCATGGACACAGCTCTCACTGATAGGACACGTCGTAGACTCGTCCTAAATCCTGCTCACATGTAGACCTGATAAGCAGCTTTATTATCTGTTAAAGTACAAAAAAAGGAATCCAGATGACGGACAACTATCACACCATCACACCTGTCAGTACAGCAGCTGTGGCATATTTTCAGTCACAGCACCTGAATTAAATTATCATGTCAACTCGACCATCAGCACCTTTGGCAGCCACCCACGTCTTCTTCAGATGCCACCATCATAAACACCTACTCAAACTCTGCCTCCAAATCGCTCTGGGAAACACAAGAAGCTTGTTTGGATGTTAAAATCATCACAGAGACTTCGGTCAGGCATTACCTCAACAGTCTGATTAACAGCATGACATTAACTTTAACAAAATTAGAGACGTCTTCAGGGTTTTTTCTCATGCTTTTATTATCGAACGTACAGTGCGGCAGCATTAGGAGGACGCCCCTGTACACAGAGTGTGGGGTCTGATTGGTGTTTAATGAGAAAGCTCATTGAATGCACGTTCCTCCTGAGAGTTCATGAAGTGGATACTGCTCCGCTTAATTAAAGAGACATGTTGCCATTCTGATGTAGATGAGTTTAAAATTAGTATCTCCCATAGCTGCGACCGAGCATCCTAATTTTACATTCTGCACCTCCAGAGTGCGGACTGATGTGACAGAAACAGGAGAGCAGAGCTGCGAACGAGACACAAAAAAAGATGATGAGATGAGTTTTTTTTGAGGATTTTAACTATCTGAAACCTAAAGAAATTATTTTGATTTCTTTCAGAAAGACAGGGGGAAGGCAACAAGCTATGTGACAGACACGGCCCAAAAATTAGCAGAAAATTAGTGGAAAAAAATAAAACAAAAACCTGAAAATGAGGGGAAACAAGCCATAAACAAACGAAAAAATGACCTAGAAAAAGTGCTTATTTTTTTATTGGTATACTGTATTATATTTTTTCTGTGACATAATTTTAGAAAATTAAAATTATTATAAGTATAAATATAGATTTCTGGATTTTCTTCTCCATTTTTAGAATATTTTCAAATATTTCACCCCTCTTTTGTAAAAACAAAAACCTGAAAATGAGGGGAAAAAAGCCATAAACAAACTAGAAAATGACCCAGAAAAAAGTACTTATTTTTTATTGGTATACTGTATTATATTTTTTTCTGTGACATAATTTTAGAAAATTAAAATTATTATAATTTTAAATATAGATTTCTGGATTTTCTTCTCTGTTTTTAGAATATTTTCTAATATTTCCCCCCTCTTTTTTTAAACAACTTTGTATTTTTTTAAATTGCCTGCGTTGCCTTTTTTTTTAATTGCCTGTTTTAAGGGGCTTGCCTTTCCGTTGTGGCTCACATAACACGCCTATGTGATAGCTAGTGCAGTGGCAGCAGTAGAAATAAATCTGCTAATGTTCTGAATGTCACTATGCTTCTTGATATGTTATCAAGAGAGGAGAAGTTCGCATAACAGCGCTCAGTGGAAACGCGGGCATCTTGCATTTGTGTTTTATTGATATTTCAAAATTATCGCTTAAGCTTTGTGCAAATCTGTAATGGTAGCGTGCCTATATTGTCATTGAGTGTGTGATCACTTGCTGATGTTAGCATTTATTCTTGTTTTCACAAAAACCTGTGGTGGTTAATTATTCACATCGCTCCTGTTTTGTTATTACTGTTGATCCATAGCTCTGGAAAAACACCAGTCACTCTCTGCTGTGTGTGCACGATCCGGTTATCAAAGGATTTAGCTGACTGCCTCTCGAATGTGTAAAGCACTCAGAAGTTCACTGTGCACAGGCCCAAATAAATCAAAGTAATTAACTCAATAATTGATTTGATGAATTTCCCCGCAAAATGGACACATTTTTGCTAAATCTGCAGAAATGCGCAGCTGGTGGGGCTCGGGGAAATCACACAGTCAGAGATCTCGCATAAACAATGGGCACATTGTGCCAGAGGGTGAGACGCTTTTAATTAGCAGACAGTGGAATCTGCAGCTTCACGCGACCCTTTAATCGATGATTGAGTGGTGGATACACGCCAGTCAGATGTGAAAATTAGAGCGAAGAATGGACGACACTTTCTGTCAAGCAGATAATGATCATTCTCAAATGTGATTTTCCTAAAATGAGCCTCTAATTATTACTGTTAGATACACACAGCCATGAGTTAATGACTATTTGTGTCGCATACAGAGAGAAGAAGAAGTTTGAATATGAGAAAGTTTATGATATTAAATTCTATATGGTGACTTCTCTGTTTACACATCATGACATGTATATGTAGATTTATGTTGATGACTGACAGCTTATATCCGTGTGCAACCAGGCACCAGAAAGAGAGCTTGGCTTTAAAGCCAGTTTTCGTAGTGATCAAAGAGTGTCCATCACGTGATGTTTGGTGGCCCAAAAGACGTCCCATTGGGTGACATGGCAAAAGACATATTCATCGCTATGATGACAGCTGCACATACAGATGCAGCTACTCAAATTCTTACTACTTTTTTGCCATATTTTAAATTTTTTTGACACCATGGCCCCTTCTGCTGAAACACAACTTTTCTAGCATAGAGAAGCACTTATCAACATGGAGAAAAGCTGTGTGGGATTTGGACTAATGCAGTATACACAGAGCGTCCAGTCAGACCGGAGGGGAGAAACGAAACCGAAAGTGCTGGATGAAGAGAGGGAGGAGAGCCGGCATCAAGACGAGGCTGACCCGACTTGGACGGAGAGCTGTCCCTCTACCAAGCCTTCTTCTGGCTAATGTCCCATCACAGAAGAATAAAGTGGATGAGATTTGTTTGAGGTTCACTCAGCAATCAGAAATCAGAGACTTCTCTGCACACATCTTCACAGAGATTTGGTTAACCCCCAACATCCCAGATCAAGCTGTTGCACTGGATGGGCGGACCTTGTTCAGAGCTGACAGGACACAAGACTCTGATGCAAATTAAAAAAATGCTCTGTAGGAACTGTGTGATGCAACCAGCAGCAACATGCCCAAAGAACAGGATGTAATTTTTATAGAAGCTGCTGATTTTAATCAACTCATCCTTCAACTTCAAAGATGTGGCTGGATCAAGGACAAATTTTAACTTCATTTTTTAAACTTTGTTCCATCTACAGTTGTTGTGATAAATCAGTCGCGGCAATCCCAGACAAACAGCATTAGTGTGGTGAACACATCTAGACCTCCCCATTCTACATGTGCAGTAATGAGCAAGCATTTTAGTATGATGTATTGAAACGTTACTTCAATGCAAATTACTTTTTTTCTAATAGAAAATAGCAGGAGTGCTGCTGATTCCCATGACATTGTTGAATGACTTGAATCAATATTTAATTCCAAATTAACAGCAGTTTGTTCTTGGGCAGCTATTGATCCTTGGACCTGTGAAAGAGTTATTGCACACAAATCATTAAAAATTATTTTACTATTCCTGCTCCGCTGGGCCACTGGGGCCAAGTACTGGGGGATTATTTGGCACCGTGGTGACTTTCCAGAGTGAGAATAATATTTGCATCCGTTAAAGAGTGTTTGACCTTAAAGGTAGAAATGACCACCCTTCATCACCATGTGACACATTTTTCCTATTAAAAGTCATATTAGAAACCCAAAGTGTCCCTCATGTGGTTTATTTTCAGTATTAAATAATGTGGGGAGCCTCTGCAGACTAAAGTAAGACCGGATGATTACTTTGTCTTTTATGGTCATCAGTCTTCCCGGCCTTAATGCCACTCTTACTTAATGACACTTTATATATGTCATTATGGTTAATCTAACATAAAATTGCAGAATCTCACTATTTGTCATGCAGATGATGGAAGCTTCTCATTTTGAATGTCGGTGTAATGAGTGGAAAATCCATGCTCCTGGTCAGGGCGACCATCTATGAGAGGCCTCAGAGGCCATAAATCACTGCCCTCGCTCAGCATTGTAATTTCACACACACACCACCATACTCTCCCAATCACACTGAAAAATCTCACATGCACTTTTTCATACTTACTCTCCTAAATACAATGCGATTCCTCCTGTGACAGTAAAACTGTCTTAAAGGGTACTACACCATCACATTTCTGCAGGCGCCATTGAAGCTGGCAGAGACAAATTTGGATGTGGGTACTTTTTAATGTCCCCGTAATCTGAAGTGATGGCAACAGAAAAGTCTCGTCCTGTAACAGTTAAGCATACATTCAGAGTAATGTTACAAATATGCATTCTGAAGCCTACATAATGCAGTAAAAGTATAATGAAACTCATTTTACAAGACATTTATTGGCAGAAAGTTATAAATTAATGTCTCATTTATGAACCAAAGGGCATAATGTGCATAATTTTCTCTATTCTGTATTCCTCTTTGATTCCTTTCATTCTCCAAATGAATTCCTGTTGGCTGAAGTGAGAGAGTAAAAGAAAAGACAATATATTTTTTTCGACATAGCTCTCAGGAAAACGAACTCTGGGTCACATAACGTAATACATTCTCAGTGCCATGTGATGTGGAGCGGCTGCACGAGCCAAAGCATGGCTGGATGAATAAGGATATTAAGGGCAGAGTGTCACATCGAGGAGAGTCCCGGCCCTCGGGGTGTCTGGTAATCCTTATTACTCAATGCATACCAGGAGCCGCGCTCACATGCTAAGGCAGGACAGAGATTCAGCTGCACATTTGAGGTTTAAGGAATGTAAACATGATGAACAAGCGCATAAAGGATTACAGAAGATTCAAGTCGTGTGAAAAAATGTTTTTATCTACAATATTATCTACAAGACAGTATTTTTTTAGATCTTTGGGTGAAAAAATGATAATACTCAGCAGTCCTTGGGGATGTATGTGTATATGGATGTATGTATGCATATATATGTGTGTGTGTGTGTGTGTGTGTGTTGTTGAATGTATGTATGCATGTGTATATATATATTTATGTGTGTGAATGTATAGATATATATAGATACTATAGACATAAAAAATAATGAAGAAAATAAATAAAAAATGAACTGAACACATACAAAAAAAGAGAAAGGTAACAAACAAACAAAAAAGAAAATGACAAGGAAAAATTGACAAAAATGTATATATATATATACATATGTATAATTTTATTTTTTCCCAGTTTAAAAGGGAAACAACAACAAAAAGAGGAGTATAGACGTAATGCTGGTTCAAAACTGTTACAATCATACCTAAAGTGTACTAATACAACTTTCTGTAATCAACAGAAAAAAATGGTCAATTTCATTATTGTGTGCAATACACTAAAGAAAAAAGATGAGAAAATGTGGAGAAAAAATACTCAGCTTTCCTGAGTCGGGACGCCAAAGGCTGATTTGTGAAGGCAATCATTCAGACATCAGTGACATTCACTTCTACCCGGGGACACGGAGGCTGGGGTTTGGCCCGAGGGACACGAAGCTTTATACTGCAAGACCTTCATGAGAGGAGTCATATAAGAGCCGCAGCATTTAAAAAAAAGTGGAAAAATCGCAGCCGCGAGGACCTCTATTCCCTCGTAAGAGACCTGAGTTCCCTCAGTCCTCTGAAATGAAGCTCTGCTGTTCGTGCTGCCTCACAGGGAACACTGTGCTACTGATACAGTGACCTCTGTAAGCCGGGTTTGACTGGGACACCTCTCAGGGAGAGGGACGGAGAAAAGATGGCTCTGTGAGACACAGACCGCTCTCTGCTGACAGCAAGTCATCGTGAACAAGCTGAAATTTCATGAAAGGGTTTTTGGACTTTCAAATCTCGCTGATCAGGCACTTTTTGTGCTCAGGTGGCATTGAAGGGGAACTTTGGTTTGAGAAATGGTGAGAAATGACCCCCAAAATTAAACAGGAGTTCCAAGTAAAATGACGTGAAAAAAAATTGCAAAAAAAAAATTAAAAATGCATGAAATAAAATAAATAAATAAAACATTAAAAAAAAAAGGAAAACTGTAAAGGGAGCTGCATATATATTTAATATCATTTTTCTGAATATAAAAATGTTCTACAGAAGTATATTTAGAATTTTTTTTAGGTAATTTCCTTATTTGTTTTTAGGTCCTACTTTTCTTTTTGGCTATTTTTTAAGATTTGTTTTGTAAATTTGACTAATGTCTTGCTATTTTGGGGGTCATGTCATTCAAAGTTGCTCATTGTCATCTTCTTTTGTTCTTGAAAGAATCAGGACAGTGACTTTAGTCCACATCATTGTCATTGTTAATCGGGCGACCATTGACATTCCTGTATGATTACATAAACCAGGTAAAAATGTCAGTTAATTGACTAAATAAACAAAAACACGTCTTCCAAAGCTCCACTTTCTCTCCTCTTGATAACTGACATGTAAATTCTCTTTATAGACTCGTACAAAGAGAGTCGTGAGGCCAGCGGTGGTGCAGCAGAGGTGCGTGTTTGCAGTATCAGCGCAGAGAAATCAGGTGAACACAGCATATGTGCCGTTACCTCATTAATTTAAAGGGTTTCTGGGCGTCCCGCCAGCTCAGATGAAGTATGCCAAGGTAGTGGAGCATCATAGAGCTAATGTTATTTAGAGATGTTACAATGATCTACAGTATGCTTCATTACATGCAGGGTTAAGGGTGAGTGTTGTACAGGGACGGTTGCTGCTGACACTCGCAGGGCGGGAGGGCGTTTTAAAATCACCATGTTACCTGAAGGCCACCGGAGGTCCTCTGAGCACGAGGGAGGGGTATTTAGCCAGCCGCAATCTGCAACCTCACCAGCAAATATCACTAAATCCTACACACAGCACCTTTACAGGGACCTTGAAATAAACTACATTATGAGTTGTTTTTTTTTTAACCTTTTTAATTATTGTTACCGGGTAGAAAGGCATGAACAGTGTTGATAATGAAGCATTAGTGTGTGATTAGTGTGTCTACTGTGTGACACTATCACCAAAGTGGGTGAAACATATTTAAAAACTCATGGGTCAGTGATTGCAGCCTTATAGTTTAATCCAGTATTTTTAAAGAACATTTCAGGGTTTAAAAGAGGTGCTGACATGCAGAGACGCCCCTGCAGGCAGGTCTGGAGATCAAAAAGCAAACCTAAACAAATTTGTTTGATTTAAATTTAAAAAAAAATGTGCAGAAATGTCTCACGCATTTTCAGGAATCAGTATATGGTTTAAAGAAAATCACCTGAATTTTTATTTATTTATTTTTACAAAGGAGGGAGGATTATTAGACAATTAAAATAAAAAAAGGATATTTTCAAGTATTATAATTTTATATTTAAATCTATATTACAGAACAACTTTTAGATCAGTCTTTCCAGGTCATTTTCTGATTTGTTTTTGCTTTTTACTTCTTTTTGTGCTTATTTTCAGTTAGTTTTCTTGTAACTTTCTTACCGAGTTCTTGGAGCCATGTGTTGTTAAGTTGCTCATGGCCTTTCCTCTGTGTTTTTGAGAGAAATGAAACTGATTGCTCAGGTTTCAAGGGGTAAATAAAATAAGGCTGATGCCAAAAAACCACAATTAAGCAGGCTACAAAAAGAGACCGATGCAGACAGACTGACAAAAGACAAAGAAAGCACGAAGACTAAATACACAAAGAGAGCGGGGAGATAACGAGGAACAGGTGAAACAAATCAGGGCGAGGCAGACGAGGCACAAGCACAAAGACAGGAGGTAAAACAAGCCAGAAAACATGAGGAGAGAATCAACAAAATAACACAAGAAACAGACTAAACATGCCTGAAAAACATGAAATAAGTAAACACACAAACAGAAAAAGCCCAAAAAACGAACACGCCCATGTTTTTGAAAGACATCAAGCCAATTTGCTCAGGTATCAAAGGGTTAAACTCAGTCACAGAAGCTGTTATGCATTCATCTGATATCCAAAAGCTCAGTCTTAATCCAAATAAAATAAAACACAATATGCATTTGTTATTTTATATGTATTTACTTATTTATTTACTGCCTGATATTCAGAAACTCTTGACTCGCCTAATTACACTCGTTGTGCCCCGTGCCAAAAATCAGGCTACACACACGCACTCACGCACACACACACACACACACGCACACACGCACGCACACACACACACACACACACGCACACACGCACGCACACACACACAAATGGAAGTGGAAGCATTACTGCTGATTGTAATAATGAGTGTGTATCGTTAAAAGCAGCAGAGAGACTGAGGCGACAGAAAGGATTCACTGGACAGCTGAGACATTGTGTCGGCCAAAAACTGCTGACGGTGCACCTTCAGGTCCAAAAAGGTCCCACTCTGAAATGTCTAATCAATTGTAAATAAAACAAGAGGGGAAACTGGAGGGGATAAAGATACTTCAACATAAAACTGAACATCACTTTGCAAAGATAATGCGATCATTTTAAAAGCCCCCCCCCCCCCAAATCTATTAGAAACCAATTTAAATTCTACAATGAATGATTGTTTCCTCATCACTGGATTGTGAGTGAAATTCATTAAAAAATATTTGTAATCACAGTCCACTTCCTGTGTTGGTTACTGACCTCGAACTAATGTCGAGTTTTCTGGAGCGCACCGACTGCTTACCAAGCTCTTTCCAACTCCATGCATGAAATTGATGGGAACTTGAAAACCACGGATGTTTTATTTATTTATTTTTTGCTCTGACTTCTCATGAAAGCTAATCCCACAAAATAAAATAAATAAATATATAAAGCACGTTTGCTGCATTGCAGTCGCTTTTTAATTCGCATCATTTCACTTGATTTTTTAAGGCGTTTTTCATGGTGTGCTGATGTAAGCAGGACAAAATGAACATGTGCTACATCACGTGAGAGCCTGAAACTTAAACTAATAAAACTAATCAATAACACTGCATTTCAGAACACAGTAAGATAAATGTGTTTAGCAACAGAAAACTAAATGAGGAGGATATCCAACTCTATCTGATGTTTCAGTTCACCCAGAGGCTGGCACTGCAGGGAGAGTGCTCCGAAAAAATTCACTATTTCACTCCAAATTCATTAAGTGCCTCGTGAACAACTTTTGGATATTTTGGAATAAATCAGGTGACATACAGATTTAGCTCAGTGAGAACTTTTCTGAAACCCCTTTCCCACTGGACAAAATACAAAACAAAAAAACTATCACCAGTTAACATCTGACTTTTGTCTGTGGTCAGAAATTTTACAATCGGCGTTCACTCCTAAGACAAAAAACTGCAGTAGCCCAGAATCATCTCCAGCTCCAGCGGCCATGATGGAAAACATGAACATGGATGGTAAAAACATTTCACATTCATCTTCATAATTACAGCAAGACATGTTGCTTTGGATATTTGATCGAATGGGAAAATGTGGAGATTGAACAGCAGAGGCCCTAAAATTATTCCTTGCGGAACTCCACTGAACATTTTTATTTGATATTTCATGTAAATCGGAGCTGACTGTGTTAAACACACAAAAACTGGTCTCGAACAATGGCCTGCAGCCTGGCAGGTGTCTAAAAAGTTAATTGTGATTTGCAGAAATATACTAACATTTTTTTGTGGTGACTGGGCTTCTATAAAAACATTTTTTTTAAAAATTCACTAAGGCCACGTTTAGATGAGAACGCATTTTAAAAAATCATCCTCGTGTACATGGAGCTGCAAAAACAACCGAACAATGCTGCGGTACGCATGCCAGGCCAGTCGTCGGCTGTGTAACTTCGTAATGACGCACCATAAAAGAACAGCACGCACACGTGCGAAATGCAGCAGTTACTTCGGCGTTCTCACAGGATCCGCACATCGCGAGTTTACACAGCGACAAAAGGGTCGTGCTTTCAAAAGATCACACTCTGAAAGCCAGTTTCAAAAGTTTGCATCTTTAGACCCCCAAACTGCTGTTGTTGTGTGAACGAAAAGCCAAACTGCAACAACAATTAAATGTTTCACGCAAGAACCATTTCCGTGTAAACGTCCCCTAAAAGGAGGACAGTGTGATAAGAGCGCTGTCTGCGCAGGGTTCATGACATGAGTACAAACATTAATTTGAAATTCATGTGAAAACAGTAGATATGTGACCATGTGTGATGTGATTTCACCCTGATTCATCTCTGTGCTCCTAAAATATTCATGCACTCAGTCTATGGATCAAAGTGAGAGATAAATCTGATGAAGGGAGGGTTACAAATTGTTTGAGCTCATGAATTGTTTTTAAAGAAAAACTCACACTGAGAGGTCGTCTCTCTTCAGCCAGCCAACACAGAACGGCCAATAGATATCAAAAACGGTGTTTGTAGTACATCATATGACACATTTATTAGACTAAAATTAAATCTGAACCATTCCAGCTCTCCGTGCATCTATAACGATGGACTATATATCTGCGAATGCAGCAGAGCCATCTGGACGCGTCGGGCCAGCTGGTGAGCAGCGCCGCTCTCTAACAGCCAGCTGAGGTGTGCTAATGAAATGATAAAAGTGATGAGTTCAGGTGGTAAGCTGTAACCAGCATGGCAGCGAAACTGTGAACCCGCTGTACATTTGTCTGAATAATTCATTTTCTCGTCACTTTAATGGTGTTTTTGGTAATGAGGGGGCGGAGCTACACATCTGGGTTGGTCGTCACTATAAGTCATAAAAAGGACATAAATAGATTTCACTAAAAGTCATAGTAAAATTTTGACTGGGCTGTTTTTATGAATGACGATTGGACCTTTTTGAGCCTTTTATTGCTTTGCTGTGACTTTGCTGTTATTTCTGCTACATGATGATGCATTAATGGGGAATCCACTGATTTAGTGTTGCACTTTTATAAAGTTGGCGGGACTCACAATTGACAGATTTTTTTAAGGGGAGAAAAAAAAAGAAAGGTAAAACTAAAAAGTTAAGTAATCTTCAAGGTTCAAAAAAACTGCATCCCACATTTTCCACAACATGGTCACTGCTAATGTAACTGTGGACGTAACTGACCGATCGCTGCAGAGACAGTTTTGGTCTCTATAGCTAATTTCCACATTCATGACAACAGTACAGGGGTGAATTTTGTAGATCTCATCCGTTTAAATTTTTTAAAAACTGGTTGTTCGTTGGTGAGACATCGAGGGATTTTCTGTGGCTTTTTAGTCCCCTCACCTAGTTGTTTTTTAGCGATTTGTCTCTGTTTTCCTGCCAGGATACTGCAACAAAAGGTGGTTGTTTTTTACAGAGACATTGTTGCATTTCCTGCCAGGATTGTGCCACTAAAACTGTATTTTCAGCCAAAATATGGTCTTTTCCAAAACATAAGTGATTTTTGTGTGGATTGAGATTCCTGTGCTGTTTGACAGAAGTGAGAGGGACGCAGACAAACAGTGTCCAAAGAGTGTCCACTCTCCCATCTTTAAAATCTAGACCACAGACTGCCAAAACAAATCTCAAAAGCTTTGTGGTCCAAGTTATAATCGAGCCAAGAAAAAAATGTCAACCAATTACCCCACGATGAGAATGAAAGTGCAGTAAAGTTGCCACATCAAAGCAGACATGCAGAGCGTTCAGAGACGAGCGTCCCCAGAGACATCTCCGAGGATGCTGGACCGTAAACCATCCTCGCAATAACGCTGCTGTAAGGATTTGACTGTATAATTAGGGTTTTTACGGGGAAGCTGTCAGATGGGAGGGTGAGAGAGAGTCACTTGTAAAAAAAATCAGTCATTACAGATTTGTTCAGTAATTGGCGTGAAAATAAGGAATCAGATGGCTTATAGGAGAGATATTACACTCTCATTTACAGCGAGGTATTTTCATCCACCAGATAACAACATAATACTGTAGATTTAGGAACAAGTGTGGAATGAAAACATGTATTTCTCTTTGTTTCTCACCTCCACGTCTTCAGTTTGTCTCTTAATGAACCTCGAGGCATGTGTGTGCAATAAAAGCAATAAAGGAAACAAGCCCGAGACGATGAGGACGATAATTAGAGAGCGAGGCAACAATAAATTTCTGGGCATAATGAGACAGACTCCTTAAATATCTGTACATTCAAGCGGGATCATTAATCTAAATGAGCGATATTAAAACTGGAGGCGGCAGCAGCAACAGCAGCTGGATCCCCTCAGGAGCAGGTGGACCAATGGCCACGAGCCGCCGGTTGCCAACACAAATTGGATCTCCAGGTTCATCAAAGAAGCTCTTCATCACGTTTGGTGTTTGAGCGCTCGGCGAATACGTACGATATCACCAGCACAGATATCACTGAAAGATTGTGAAAAAATACAACTTGTTCAAAAAATATGGTGTAAAGTAGTTCCAAGTACTTCAAAAATACTTTATTAGATTATTTACTACTTTTACTTTACATGTTGCAGTTCACATCTGTGTTGTGTCTCCAGATTTCGTTACTGCCGATGTCACTTACGCCAGAGGGTTAAAAGGCCCGCCCACAGTTGACCTATTGCAAAGCCCCACCCTCAAATGCAACGAGCCAATCACATTTCATGCAGCTGTAGGTTTTTTTTCAACATTTAAAGTTTTATTTAAATGTATGAAGTTATACCTTAAAACTTACTTTTGGGTATGTCTTTGACACTGACAGCCACCATCGTTTGTCCACAGCACGCAGATTGTTTGTCCGAGTAAGTTACGGGGGCCGTTACCTCGCCAAGTTTGCAAGGTGACATTATACACAACATGATGTATGAGGTCATATATACTTGTCACTTTGCAGCAGGTTTTGCCAACAATATGTTGCTTTAACTTAGAACAAATGCTGGCGTCCGTGTTCGTTTGTCTTCCTTATGTTGACCGTGCGGTCTGCGACACAGCTTCATCCAGAGGAGACGCTTCGCTCTGTTTATGTGATGTTTAGGGAACGGCATTAAAACACATACTTCATATCAGTGTTGCATTTATCCCATGCACATCGTTTGACCATTTAGGACCTTATTTTTTAAATAACACCTCAGGAAAATCAAAAATTCTGATGCTTATCTGTGGAGGTCTACGACCAAGATATCCGAGTGCATTGTGTCGCTGCACGAAATGTGATTGGCTTGTGGCATTTAAGGGCGGGGCTTAGATGGATCAATCCCAGCCGAATATACATATATGTATATATGTACGATTTTCTAACCATTGCCATGTGTTTTTTTTGTGCCCAACATAATCACGCGTCAACCACAGCTGTGTAGAAATATAAAGTTTCAACATATTCTCTACAAAATAATTTGTGGTTTTAAGAAATATACATCGCAAACATTTATTTTGTCGACTGGGTTGTTTGGTTTTAAGCTTTCCACATTGAACCGGGCTGCCAAAACCTGGTTTGTTTCCAGAGAGCCGACGATGTTGGGCGGTAAAACCTGACTCAGTCTGCTTTCCCGGAGCCGACTGCGTGCACTTTATGTTGAAACAGGAAATGGCCTTCCCCAAACTGTTGACACAAAGTCGGAAGTGCACCATTATCTAAAATGTATTGTATATTGTTGTATTAAGAAAGACAGGGGACTGCTAGGTGTACAATATCCCTGTTTCATTCAATCGTTATTAGTCATTACATCCTGGAGCTGTTCCAGTGGGCTGATTAATCTCATCCGTCAGCAGAACAAAGCTGTTTAATCAGAGCGCAGAGCACCGCAGGTCGCACAATTCAGATTTCATGTTAATGTAGGAGAGAGAGGAAAAAATGTGCAGCTCGTGTGTCACATCATCATAATGTAAAGCACCCAGAGAAACACACACCTGCTCTTCATTTATCTCAAAGTGTGCGACTATAAATCAGCTGTAATTTGAATTATTGCAGCTCCGGCGAATCACGCGGACAAATTCTCCAGTCCATTCATCCCACACTCCAACAATCCCAACATTAACATGCGAGGGAGAAGGAACAAACGGGCGAAGTGGCAGAAATGAGATTAGAGTGACGGACGACTGTGTAAATATAATGCAGCAGAGGTACTTGAGGTTTATGAAAATGATTCCTGCGATGCTCATTTGAGAGCTGCAGTGCCGTGACCTCACCGCTGTCGGTACACACACAATAAAACAGGGATCTTATCTCTGTTACGGCTGTTTCTGTCCTGTTTCTGCTGACGAGGTCCCAAATGGAAATTGCTTCTTCTGGCTGGCTCACGATATCCACCTCTGCAGAAGAGATCATTTATGCTTTGACTTTATTACGCCGTGACTGTAAATACACAGGATGTAAGGAAAGGTGGGAAGAACTCGGGAGAATGTGTTTCGTATCTGTATTGGGTTTTTTAGCCACGCTAGCGTTTATCCGCTAGTTTGTCCATTATTTAGACTTTCACGAGCAAGGACCACACCTCAACAGGACAATCATTTTGACGAGTTATTGACATGAATGTAAGTTGGTGTAAACATTGATGCTGAATTATTGTGGGGCGGATGGTTGAGTGCGATGTGGGGAAGCTTCGGTGGGGCACGACAGACCCTGGGACCGTACGGAGAAAAGGAGGAAAAAGGAAAGAGGTTACGGGAGGGGGGGAGGGGTGCAGAATACGAGAACGAAAGGGGAAGAGCGGGTTAGGAGGGTATTTAAGCCGAAGAGGCGCGGTTGAGGTGTGGTCCTGCTCCCGAAATTCTGCTAGATAGCTTCGCTAAATATCTCAGCAGCTGCTGGACGCATTTCCATTCAGTTTAATTCATGAGGGTGAAGTCTTCTGACTTTTCCTCTGGTGCCACCATGAGGTTTACATTCGTGACTTGAACCCAGCTAGCAGGTAACGTTCCCGCAACATCGGCTAATAATGTTTTAAAGAAAATCTAATGTCCAGAGAACGTTTCGAGAATGTTTATCATTTCAAATATTGCCCCTGTAAGGTTAAATGCTGACTAAGACGTTTTGACTGCGACATTCGGAGGATGTTTTGGTGATGTTGAGAGGTGACAGATCATAAAATGTTCTTTTTTATATAAAACGTTCCCACAATGTTACATGAGAATAAAGGAAGAACGTTCTCAGAGTAACATTCAGAAAATGTTTAGAGGCCTGAGATTGCAGAACATTTTTTATGAAAATGTAATGTGATATGTTAACAAGAAAAAAACACTTTTCATTTTAATTTAATGTTTATGGAGAATGTTACCTGAACATTAAGGAAAACGTTCTGGGATCTGACAGAAAAATTGGTTGCATCGTACTATTCTCTGAATGTTTTTAGAACCAAAAATTGTTAGCTGGGAAATCAAATATCTCAGCAGTGATGGTGGAGCGCCATTAAAGTTTTTTAAAGTTTATCCATGTCACTTTAGTCTTTGTTATTCGCTATTCTTTTGTATATGAAACACAGCAGTGGTTCATATCTGCAGAGTAAAACCAGACTTTGTGGGAAATTACCAAACATAAAGGTGGATCTCAAAAAATTTAAATATTGTGCAAAAGTTCATATTTCTTTGTAATTTGATTCAAAAAGGTAAACTTCCATATATTGTACATTCATGACATGTAAACTGAATTATTGTAAGCCTTTTTTGTTTTCATTTTGATGATTATGGCTCATTAAAATCAGAGATCCAGTAACTCAAATTATTACAATATTTCCTAAGATCATTCAAAAGGTGATTTACTATACAAATACTTCTGAAACGCGTGTTCATACTCAATACTTGGTTGGTGCACTTTTTCTACAAATTACTGCATCAATGTGGCACAGAGGCGATTATCTTGTGTCACTGCTATTTTAAAATATGTTTTTTTTTTCCACTTTTTATTTTGACATTTTTCCAGCAGTAGGCCATTATTATCAAAATTGAAATAGAAAAATGTTCAAAACATTTCAGTTTATGTATTGAGTCTAATACTTATATTAAATTGTCACTATATTAAATAAATGATAGAAAATATTGAACTTCATCCCAGTATTCTAATTTTTTGAGATGCACCTGCACTAAACAACTGTTTTTGAGGTGCATGCAACAAATCCAGTTGCAGTAAAAGCATGAAGCTGATCTGGAACAATAGCTGTGCATTTTTGTTTGATTTGTAACGAGATGTTGGGCTCCGTCAGGCGGCTGCACACGCGTGTCGTTGAGCTGAGTGGACTTGTGACAGGTGGTGTCACTCCTACGCGCCGCGAGTCGCTCAACCGAGCAGTGCAGATGGTGCGTTGCGAGCTGTGTGCGCCAACAGTTGTTGCTTTGGAGATACTTGTATACCCCCCAAATTCCTCCTTCACTATTCCTTATTTTCACATGATCTTCTCTTTAGGAAAGAATGGAAATAATCACAATTAATGTGATATTTTGTTTTATATTTACAACAGAAAAAGGAAACGTTTTGCAGCGAGTCCAGAAATCATTAAGCAAAACACTGCTGACAACAAAGGCATGTAATCAAAGTGAATGTGCAGTTACAGGATGAACTTTAAACTTCACGGTCAAATCTGAATGCCGAGTCTGACGTGAAACCGCAATCTGACAGAAAAAGGGAGTCGGCATGTGAATTATTCTGTATTGAAGACATGTTTAATATAATATCATGACAGCAGACCTGAAAGCACAATGACAACAAAGTGAAATAGTGAAAATCGATCAGATATTGTTCAGATATTGGAAACATTTTTTTAACTGCAATGAGACACATAAGTTGACCACTTGTTGTTGAGTATATGACATTCTTTATGATTACTGAAAACTGAAAGCAAATATTAAGAAAAAAATGTAAATATTGAAGGAAT
The DNA here is from genome assembly GCF_026936395.1 of Plectropomus leopardus. Taxonomy (NCBI): domain Eukaryota; kingdom Metazoa; phylum Chordata; class Actinopteri; order Perciformes; family Serranidae; genus Plectropomus; species Plectropomus leopardus. The sequence continues at coordinate 34,577,024 of NC_142180.1, read as the reverse complement.
CATTTGATATTTTGGGACATATTCTCAGTCACAATTTTCCCCACGTGAGCGATAAGAAGATTGATATCACCCTACCAGCAGCCAGTTAGCTTAGCTTAGCATTAAAACTGGAAACAGAGGGAAACTGCTAGCCTGACTGTGAAAAGTAATCAAATTTCACCAACTTTCCAGTTGTTATTAAATTAAATTAACTGATTGCGTGATATCGATCTTCTCATTTAAACCTGGGTAAGAAATAAACATATTTCCCAATGTGTCAAAGTATTCCTCTCAATAATGGCAGTGAATAACAGAACGACAGTTTTATAAAATGCTGGTTTGGATTCCATCAGCCTGTCTTAAACCGGGCTTTGAAATCAGATTTTTGACATCCTCACACAGTATTTAACCCCCTATTTATTATAGGAGAAAGGTCACAGCAGTCCAGCGTCCACCTCAGAACAAACAGTGGACAGTCGGTGGCTTCAACTCCAAGGCAAATTAAAGGAATAGTTCAAGATTTTGGGAAATGTGCTCAGCTGTTTCCCGTCTGCTTCTGGTCTTGTTGTGAAATTAAGCTCTGCAGCTGATGGCTATAACTTTATAATTAGTTAATTAGCGCGCATGCATGAGAGCGGTGTCGTGAAAATTTGCATGACAGCTATGCAGACCGGGTCCATTGTGAATTATCTGAGTTGCTCTGTTCCATTTTTCGTTAAAAAAAAAGGGAACAGAGCTCTCCTAAATAGTGCCTGTGCCGACTCCACACAACAAAAACTCATGCAGACAAAGTATGTGAGGGGCAAACGTTAACTGTACAATATCTAAAGGAACTGGACCCCAACTTTAATAACGCAAGCTTCTGTGGCTAGCCCAATCAGCTAGGGTTCTGTGAGCAACATTTAACGTTCTGTGAGCAACATTTAACGTTCTTTCAGCAACATTTAATGTTCTGTGAGCAACATTTAACGTTCTGTGAGCAACATTTAACGTTCTTTCAGCAACATTTAACATTCTGTGAGCAACATTTAACGTTCTGTGAGAAACATTTAACGTTCTTTCAGCAACATTTAACGTTCTGTGAGCAACATTTAAAGTTCTGTGAGCAACATTTAATGTTCTGTGAGCAACATTTAACGTTCTGTGAGCAACATTTAACGTTTTGTAACCAACATTTAACGTTCTGTGAGCAACATTTAACGTTCTGTAACCAACATTTAACGTTCTGTGAGCAACATTTAACGTTCTGTAACCAACATTTAACGTTCTGTGAGCAACATTTAACGTTCTTTCAGCAACATTTGATGTCTTTGACCAACATTTCATGTCTCTAAACAACATATGATTTTCTGTAACCAACATTAATCATTCTGTGATCAACATATAACATTTTGATACCAACATATTGTTCTGAGACCAACATTTAACGTTCTGTGACCAACATTTAACGTTCTGTGATCAACATATAACATAATGCGACCAACATTTAAAGTAATGTGACCAGCATTTAATGTTCTTTAGTCAACATATAATGTTCTGTAAACAGCATATAATGTTCTGCGACCAACGTATATTATTGTGTAACCATCATTAAACATTCTGTGACCAACATTTAATGTTCTGCGACCAACATAAAGCATTCTGTGACACATAACGTTAGCAGGCTCGTGGATGATCTAAAGCCACATTTTCTCCTTAATTTAGTTGTTGAGGTAGTTGTCGTAATGTTTATCTTACATTATTGGGCGTTAAAAAACCAAATTGATAACACGTTTGCCCAGGAAGCTAGCTATGACTTCAAGGTATGACATCAGTTTAAATAGGGGATTTCATTGACCAAACATATATTTCTGAACCAGAAATCTGCTGAAATTAAGATCAGTCCTAATTTTTGATCTGCAGTGGTATGCAAGCATTCACAAAAACCAGGAAAATCTGTTTTTTGTATGTTTCTGTGTAAATGTTGTGGACAAAAATGGTTTGAACTCTTGGCAAGAAAGGGAATAAAAATATTTCCCAAAACACTGAACAGTTCCTTTATGTCTGGTTCCTCTGCAAATCACTTCAAACTCTAGTGTGTCTGGAGTCTGGTCCGTGTTTTTATGATCACATTAGTCCATGTGCACGTTGACAAACTGTAATGACAATATGAATCTTCGTCAGCTGTCTCGTCTTTAGCAGTAAGTTGCATTACAGCGACCACATTTAAAATTATGGGTTTAGTTGTAATAACTGACCTAAAGCAGTGTAAATGCTCTTTTTGACACACAACACCATGAAGAGTCAGCGCCTCAGCCCACGAGACACAAAGTCCCCGCTCCTCACGGGTCGGAGCAGAGAGTACTTTAGAGATCATGAATGTCTTTGTAAAACACACGTTCTGTAGATAATCCTCGTGACTGTGCACAGGTGCACGCTGTCTGAGCGACAGTTCAAAGTCTGCATGCGCTACGATAAAAAAAAGTTCATTAGGTTTCCACCAAATAAAGTTCTTCACATACAGAGACATAAATGGGTTTAAAAACGTCAGCGCGTTAATTGACGTAGTAAAGCCAGTAGATGACGTTGAAGAGGGAGAAGCTGAAGGGGAATATTATCCGTGACCATCTGTCGATGGCGTTCACATCGGTGAGGTCCGGGATTTTGATTTTCAGCTGCGACGATCGTCTCCGCAGTCGGGTTTTCTTTAGATGTACGTTCCTTTCCAGGCTCGAGCGTGGCCCGCTGGGCTTCCTGTACTGGATCCCCGAGTTGTCGTTCACCGTGGAGGAGGAGTTGTGGGTCTCGCTCACGGTGGTTGTGATCTCATTCCCTCCCACCTCGTTGTGGATCTCCAAGGTTGTCAGCAAAATGTTCCCCTGGGAGTCGACCTAGGCACAACAGACAGGAGCGGGTGTTAAAAATGGGCTGTGAGCTGCGTGCTTCAGTGACTGATGACACTTGTGCAGCGTGCGTCGGGCCCCGGGGCCGCCGTCTTCCAGCAGGCTGACAGATTACAGCCTGGGAAACAGAGAGCGGCCTTCAGAACCAGGTTTCCTGTCCCAAAGTTAAATCACTTCTCACAAATCAGCTCAAGGTTGGACCGGATGGCTCTAATACTAATGTCATGACGGCTCCTGCTCCAACACAAAAACACACACAAAAACTTTCATAAATCATTCAGAGCTGGTATGTGGCAAAAATAGAGGCGCAATATGGACACAGTCCTATAACAATGTGGTTACCAGACACGAGAGGCAGTGACAAGGTGAGTATTTATTTCCTTACTCTGTTGATTTCGGTGCCAACTGGTGACTGGACAGCTGATTATTTGTAGGTCCTTCACATCATCACATATAAACATATTTTATGTGACAATAAAGCTGCAGTCTGTATGTATGTGTGTCCTTCACACATCTCGAGAACCGCTCATCCGATGTACTTCATACTTTGCAGGTGTGTGACAACCCAAGGACGTGTAGTGTTTAATTTAGTGCAGTTTGAACACGCAGCATGTTAATACTAACAAACTTTGAATAAGCAAGCGACAGCGCTCTGTGCAGTTTACTGCTGTTATTATTGTAAAGTTTTATCCTAGCTTTTAAAAAATAGTTTCTAAATCTACTTATTCCTTGCAATTTGTGGAACATTTATTACCAAGTTGCACTATAATGATATATTATATTTTATATTTTATTTTATTTTATATATTATTATATAAACAATATAATGGCAATACCATTTTCTCCACGTTTTTGAAAAAAAAAGGAAAAAAACAACTTAGGTTTCAAAGGTTAAAAGGCATCTAAAAGCAGCACAAGAAAATGAATGTCGCTCCAGTTTTGGAAGGGTTAAAGACGCTTGCTGATATCAACATGCATCCCTGACAAAGATGACAGCAGGAGCAGGGCTGTTGAGATTGCTGATCCGATAGGGAGTCAGGTGTCTAACATCAGAACCGTGCGTTCTTCTCTGTACTGGCTTATTTTGATTGATACCTTATCAGTATTGAGTACTGATACCCAGCATGAGTTAAATCTCAACTCTGCTCTGGATAGCTTTCAGGAACAGCACACTCTGCTAAGTTTGCCATCGCAACTTATAACATTATCACCAATAAAAAATAGTCCATGCTCTGGACTCCCTTGTCTCCCTTTGTGTTGTGGACTCCCTTTGTCAGACCCTGTACTGACTCTGCAGGTCTCTGTGTGGGTTGTCTATGCACACATATGTACACACTATATTATTATAGTGGTTTGTTGTCATGAACTGTGGATATCAGGGACACAAACACATAAAGACGATAAAACAGTCGAACACCAAAGAGAAAATGAAAATGTGGAACATATTGACATGTGATGGTGATAATGACTGAGATGGCCGGTTCAGATGTGATAGGGCACGTTCCTCCGAAAGTGTCAAACTTTGCCCCTCGGCAGCAAAGTTTCAGTGGAGGTTTTCACAGATGTGACACAGGCAGTGACAGACACTCACCCGCCGTGAGTGACGACGCCCTTGTACCTGATTGGACTGTTTAACGGACGAAGTCTTGCAATTGCCGCCTTCCAGTGAGGACTATTCAGGAGAGACACAAACAGAAACCCCTTTGTCTGAGCTTTGGTCAGGTATAGGCTGAGGTGATCATAGTGGGAGCAAACGCCACGGAGAGGACGATGGGAGAGACGGGGTGCCAAATTTGTAAATTTTTCAAATATTACACATACCATACAGCCTTAAAATCAAGTTAAAAATGTTTCTCACAGCTCTCGAGACATTTTATGTTGTTCTGAGCAGTTTGTCTCTGTGAAATGATGAAGAGTAACTTGATTCTCACCCTGGGTCCATCAAACTTAGCACGATCATTATTTGCCTTCTGGGCCTTCTCAGCCAGTTTCTTCTGCATCTGAGGGCCTCGTCCGAAGAAGATGTAGTTGACGAAGGCGTATTCCAGCAGAGCCAAGAAGACGAACACGAAGCAGCCCATCAGGTACATGTCTATGGCTTTGACGTACGGGATCTTGGGCAGAGTCTCTCTTAAGTGGGTGTTGATGGTTGTCATGGTCAGGACAGTGGTGATTCCTGGAGGAAAAAAATGAAATTTTATCACCACCTTACAAATTAAAAATCATGGGATGAAGCTTGTTATTACTTGTAGCGTAGAATTATTATTTCAGACAGTTTCTTTCCCAAAGCCATCCACTCTCTCAACCAACACATAATAACTCTGCAACCCATTTTACATTTACATGTTTATAGACTTATACATATCACTATGGGTGTGCAGCACTACTAATTGTGCATTATATGTCATTTTTATCTTATATTTTATACTAATGCATTTTTCCCTACCTTTGTTTTCTGGCTGGTTTTACGATTGGTAATTATGTGCGCAATTTTGTTGTATTTTGTTACAATGACAATAAAGGCTTCTTATGTTTTTATCTTGTGCAATGTGGCTTTTAGCATTAAAATCAGATTTTTTCAAAATTTTCAAGCAGATTTTTGGACGGTGCAAACACAACCTCCAGCTTTTATTCCTTCAACACTTTCAGGAAAGGTCGGTATTGTGATGTTTGTGCATATCCAAAAACCTGCTGATATCCAAATCCAAGTCAATCGCTTCTTCTTTCAACCAGAAATGTGGACTTTTCTTTTGGTCATGCATCTCAACACCACAAACTGCAAACTGTTGGCGAGTTGATATGTGTACAACACATACAGGACAACACAAAGACGGAAAAACAGAATTGCGAGATCTCCGTTAAGTAAAGTTATGTGACTTCTTCTCTGGCGATAACATCTCAAGAAGCATGGCGATGGATGTTCAGAAACATTAGCAGGTTTATTTCTATTGCAGCCACCGCACTAATGGGAGTGATAATGGGAAGGCAAGCCCCTTATACGTGGGAGCGGCCTCGTATGAGGGATTTCTGGGAGGTGATCAGAGTGCTGTTAACTCATTAAGAGAGAGCGCAGTACTTTTCTATCAAGGTCTCAGCATGAGTCATTTCTATCAGGTATCAACATTTCTATCAAACTTTATCATAACAGCTAAAAGCCCTGAAAATTGATGAAAGATGAAAGTACCTGGAAGCCAATTTTTGGTAAGTTTGAATTTCGTCGGGTTGAATAAGCAGAAAACGCTCTGCTGTATGACTTACAGCTAACGTACCGTACGAGTGAACAGACTCAGCAGATACACAATAAACAGCGGTGTCGTAATTCTCTCGATAATGTGCACCATCAACAGTAAACGTGTCTGTGTTGTCTCTGTGTCTCCTGGATGGCTCACCGACCTGGACGCTGTGTCTATTTCTGTCGACTCAGGCTTACATAATTAAACCAAAAATGTTACACTGTACAGTGCTGTACTGCATGTGTGGGGGTGTTAGGAGCGCTGTGGGTTTATGGCATCGATTTCTGCAGAACAAAAGGAAAAGCAAGAATCTGAAGTCTCTCATAGCTCAGAGGAGAGGGTTACTCAACAAATCCCCAAAATATTCTCAGTGCAGAGCTGTAGAGTTTACTGTCTCTGACAGATTAGGAAACGATAAAAATGATTATCATTTTTAAAGGGTAGATTCCATTATTATTATTATTATTATTATTATTATTATTATTATTATTATTATTTTATTTTTTAGGTTTATATCTTTCTGTAGCTTTGGGGTACATAAATTTAAGTGTCAAAATGTTTTCAAGTCCTTCTAAAAACGTTTTGGCTGTGATCCAAATCTAGTCCTAAAATTGTAGTTTTGATGATAAAGTTGCTCCACTGCTTTCATTTTATATAGCTATGCTCTAAAGTCTAACATACAGCTACAATAGGCGGGTTTCCATTACAGATTTGTACAAAACTTAGGCGATATTTTTGAAATGTCGATAAAACATCATTGCGAGATGACTGCGTTTGACTGAGTTATGTGTGACTTCTCTCACGATAACGTTCCAAGAAACACGGCGATGGATGTTCAAAACATTAGCAGGTTTATTTCTATTGCAGCTACCGCACTCGTCATCAAGCCCCTTATACGTGGAAGCAGCTGAGTTTGCTAATATTCGCTAATTTTAAGGATAATCAGAGGAAATTCTGGCCTGGGATAACACTTAAATCAAAATTCAGGTGACTGGTAAATTGTCCAAATATGTAGAAATCTGCGGTCGTTTCAATGACTTCTATTATCTTGGTACAGTAGCAGCTACGGGCATGCCTGTCATCACAGCTGTGGACTGTAGCAGCAGCAGACGGTGTTAAAAAACCTTTGGGGTTACGATACGATACGATACGATACGATACAATACGATACGATATGATACAATACGATACCATACCATACCATAGACCCAATTTGAGGGTTAATGGAAACCTGCCTAATGAGAGTCCAAGTAAATCCACAGCATCTCTTAACACTCGTCTTCAAATGTCATTTTCCACTGAAGTCTGATCCTGCAAATGTAGTTCTCCTCAGGATACTCGGACCACCATAATGGCAGAGACGATGGAAACCCTTTTGTGAATCATCACATAGACAGTGATTGAATTTGGATGGTACTGTAAGCGTAAATGGTCTCTAACTGCATTGATCTCAGAGTGACTCAGACAGAGATCTTCTCACTGAGGAGCTGTTAGAGCAAACGGACCGTCCCCTGAACCGGTCTGACCCTGAAGAGGAGCCTCAACATACAGCCGGACCCCCAAAATGTACATTCAGCTTTTCATCACAAAGATGACCCAACTGGGATTTAATGAATGGTGCAATAATAAGTTCTTTCTTACAAACACTTTGTGAGCATCGATGCTGAATGAGGATTTCCATTACGGCACATCAGAGTCCAGCAGAGATCAATGAAGTTAGAGATAACAGGGTGTTTTCCAGCAAACCGAGCCTCGTATTTGTTTCACTCCCAGAGGCCAGTGGAAAGTGTGAGTCCAGTTCAGTCTCCAATTACACCACAGACAGAAGAGCTGCTTTAAGCAGACTGAAGGAAACACACAGTCTTTATAAAACGTTTATCTGAAGCTGATATTTATCTGTTCACATATGACTTGAGTGTGCGAAGAAGTCACCAGTGCAGCTCTGCTACTGGAGCGTCACAAATTGCAACTATTTTTGACAGATATTGCAATTTAATGGACATTTTCATTTTTACATTTAGTTTTCACAAAAGAAAAAAATATTGTTTCAGTTTACATTATTCTGCCGCTGCTCAGCTGCTGCACCAATATTTTTTTAAATTTATTTTTTAAAATTGCATTTAATCTTTACAAAAAATAATTTATTTATTGTTTCAGTGTACATAAGTCCATCACTGCTCAGCCTATGCATAAATAATTGTTTAAATTTATTAATTAATTAATTATTTTTAAAAATTGCATTTAATCTTCACAAAAAATGTATTATTTATTTATTGTTTCAGTCTACATAAATCTATCACTGCTCAGCTGCTGCATCAATAATTTTCTTAATTTATTTTTTATTTATTAATTTTTTTAAATTGCATTTAATCTTCACAAAAAAATAAACAATTTATTTCATGTTTTAGTTCACATTAGTCCACCACTGGTCAGCTGCTACACCAATAATTGTTTGTTTTTTTTAATTTTAATTTTAACTTTTTTATTTTATTTAGTGAAGTAAGATCGGTGATAATTCTCTGCAGATTTATCACCAGCAGCACCTTTCATGTTCCACACATTATTTGATCCATTATTAGTATAAAAATGCTTATTGGTGCAGCTCTAATGCCAAACACTGTTGATGAGGCATGAAAAAAGATTTGATAATAGATAATAAAGTTAAACTTAGTCCTCATTTTGCTGTGCACCCCGTGACTCCAGACTAAAGGAGAAGATCACTTCCAGTTAGTTTTAGGAACATAAATAAAACCGGAAAGGTCAGCTCCCCTGGTTATGTCCTCTGCCGGCCGCCAACATCCAACCCATCATCCTCTCAGGTCACAGCGCAGAAAATTACATGAAGCTGACATGATCTTCCAACAAACGCTCAATCAAGTGTACGGCGTCTCCGAGGGGGCAGAGAGGCCATCAGTCATAAACATATCCCACATAACAACACAGTCACCGTTTCTGCTGTGCAGCCATGCATCCAGCACGTCCTTGTTACCTGCAGCATGCACGCCATCTCTTTCTTTTTCTCTACCTCCTGTTTCTATTACTGTCACTGAGGTGGTGCACAGTCATGTAAAATATTGGCAAATTGCTGGTTTAAGTGTTTCGGAAAGAGACGAAGTGAAAAAGGAGATTTTTGTCACATTTTTAAGACACAAGAGCAGAAATATGAGCCTCCTTTGAGAAAAAAAACACAGTTTCCCTTCTCAACAGCTCAAACAAAAAAGTAAGAAAGTGTTGTAAATGCGTATATTAAAGAAATCCTTCAGCTAGTGGTCTGTTTTTTTGTGATTTTTCTGTCGAGACACATGATGTTAAAATGTGTTTGGTGTTTCTGCGCCTTCTCCTCTGAGATCTGCTCTGAGTGTCTGATTAGTTTGAACTGATTGCACCTGAACCTGCTCACACACACACACACACACACACACACACACACACACACACACACACACACACACACACACACACACACACACACACACACACCTGTTTCAAATAAGCTGGACTGAGACAATCAGTGAGCCTGCACAGAAGGAGACATTCACTGGAACATTTGTGGTTGTTTTTTTTCCCTTCAAGACAAAAAATACAGACAAATACTTAAACTCATCTAATTGACAGATCCTGGTCTCTCTGTTTTGATGATTAAAAGTTAAAAGGCTTTTTTACTTTTTGCTCCTTTCAACAGAATATGTCAATTATCTTTTGTTTTTTAAACAATGGTGTCCCACTCTCTCCAAAAAGCACCCACAGAGTCCTTTGTGTCTCAGAACTTTTGTGCAATTTTGAAGCAAAGTCACAAAAAAACAAACAGTAGCATCACATCATATGTGTCTCTCTGGTTCAGTTTTCTTTTTCTTCATTTTTTAACTCGAGTGTTCCACCTACAGCCACATTTATCCTCCAGTTAAATCTCTACGGAGCTGCAGAGTCTCCACTTTGATGATATCATAGTTTAAGCTGTTTGCTTCACAAGCCTGCAGGCCCAAACTATCAAACACTAAACCTGTCTGACTGAAGGTGAAACCACAGAGCTGAGGTCAATCTGCTGCACGGGACACAACATACCTAATGCAACTCTGGCAGCCGAGGCATCATAGTTTATCCAGAACGACACCCAGGACAGGATGGTGATGAGGATGGAGGGCATGTACGTCTGCAGGATGAAGTATCCGATGTTTCGCTTCAGCTTGAAGCTCAGAGACAGTCGAGGGTAGGCACCTGCGGGGAAGAAAAAGCCCTCTTTAACACGAGAGGAACAAGGGGACGTCTAGTCTAGCACTTTGTTTTGGTTCCTATGGCGATGGCCTCACGAACGGTCTCGACACCATGGAAACAGGTGAGCGTGGTTCAACTTGCAAATCATCTTATGAAACTTAGCCTTGAGATTTTCTGCATGTAAACAGCACAAAGCAGAGCAAAATATAAAACTTCTGTTTGCACGCGCACATATATAATATTAAAGAGGATCTAATTTCTTACATGTTTTTTTGTCATACGTGTATTGTTACAATATCGGGTGATCATATTACACGTAGCCGAAGTTTTTGATAACGGGGTAAACGTATGCAAAACGAAAGCCTGTGAACAAAAACCTAATGTTTCAGATTGTTCTGAATACTCTGTTTCTAATGTTTTTTCTAATTTAAAAACTTTCACTTCTTTATGGTCATCTGCTCCATTCACACTACTGCAAGTGTTTACAATACACCGCTGCATGTGGCTGCATGTGGCTGCATGTGGCTGCATGTGGCTGCATGTGGCTGCATGTGGCTGCATGTGGCTGCATGCTAACATCAGGGAAATGTTTTTCGAAGCCACAGAGCGCTCTATTTTTCACTCTAAGTCATTTCACATTTACTCCGTTCAGCGTTGCTATACATTTCAACAGTGCTCCGAATTTCCGCACAGTCCAGTTTGTGCCACAGTGCACAGATTTTTTAATGCACTCTGTGTGTTTCTATTGCCAAAGTGACATGAGTTTCTCATTTATTCACACCTGAAAATACAAACGACTGTATGTGAGACAGCACCTGAAGTCACACAGCAGTCTCTGTAAACACTGGGCGACCTTTTCGCCCCATAATGGTTACTTCTGTCATCTAACTAAGTGACTAAACACACACCTGTGTTGCTCCTTGCGTGCTCGACCCACCCACTGAGGAGATGTTAAAAGCACCTGCAGACTCCCTTTAGAGTTTATCTGCATCGAGATCTGAGCTCGCCTGTAATGAGCTCTAATAGCCCTGATCGGACAATATCCATCCTACATTATTCAGCTAAATCACTGCTCTGGTGCCTCTGCGTTTTTGTATTATGAGAGAATAATTCATGCTGTCGGCGCTCTGCCTCATGAATACATTATATGACTGTAAGTACAGCCCCCGTTCTTTTATCAAGAGCTTGAATCATTATTCCCGGCTCTGCTGTTACAGTGAGAGGGGTCATGGCATGATGCAAATCACGATGCAAATTAGAAAAGCCTAATGTGTGCACAGACTCTCACAGGAGAACAAAGTACAGGAGATGTGCTGATATTTAGGTGCCTTATGGGGAACTTTAAAGGCCCTGAAAATGTGTTTTTACTTAATCCGCTTCTTACAGTGACTGACGGGATGAAAGCAGTTTTTGGTTATTTTTGGGTTTTATTTGTTGAGTTATTCGGCTATGGTCAATCAAATCAGATAAAAACACACCCACACGTTCCCGATAAAGCAGATCAGACGAGTATTAAACTCTTCATAAACAAAACCCATGTTTTTAACTTTGATGTTTCTATTTAGTCGTGAATATTTAATGTTATGGAGAAACACTCAGAGCTGCTTCACGGGCATGAAACTGAACATGAACTCTGGTGAAAGGGGAGTTTAGAGTTTTTAGCAGAAGTGAGGAAAGAGTCTGAAACAATTTCAGCATGTGGACTCGGGCTGCACGATTGTGGTGTCAACCTGTGCAACAACACAGCTAGCAGGAAATGTTCCCACAACACTGGCTAACGTTACCTACAAGTTGCATTAATGTTTTAAAGAAAACATTTTAAACTCATGTTCAGAGAATGTTTTAAGGATGTTTATCATTTCAAATAATGTTCCTGTAAGGTTAAATGCTGACTAAGACATAAAAATTTAACGGCAACATCCTGAGGATGTTTTGGTGATGTTGAGAGGTGACAGATCATATAATTTTTTTATAAAGTGTTCCCAAAACGTTACATGAGAACAAAGGAAGAACATTTTCAAAGCAGCATTCAAAAAATGTTATTGAGGACTGAGATTACAGACCGTTATTTAGATGAAAATGTTATGTAATGTGATATTCAACGATTAATTTTTTTTTTTTTTTACATTTTTTTTATGTTTTTAGAGAATGTTGCTCGAACTTCAAGAAGAACGTTCTGGGAACATAAATTAAATTTGCTACTGAAAACATTACTAAAACATTTAGTGTTTGCATTGTACCGTTCTTACAAATTAGAACCAAAAATTGCTAACTGGGAAACACATTGCAAAGACTGTAATATTGCAATTTTTTTCAGGGATTTTTTAGTTAAAAGACAATATCAGTAGAAAAATCTGTTTTTAAAAAATCTTTAAAAAGTCTTTGTGTCAACTTCTGTTTTAATTTTAATAAAAGAATACTGTAAATAATTTACTTTTTTTTTTTCAACAAAAAAATGGTTGTAGTTCAGCAGTAAACTTACGGCAGCAAAAAGGTAAAACTGAGTACACTTTAATGTCTGTTTATTTATTGCGAGTTACATCATTATCATGATATTCAACAACATAATTATTTATTTGCATATAGTATTGTTGTGAACTCACCTGTGGAAAAGACCACATTCCTAGAAACCAGTTTGTAGTCGACTATGGAGAACTGAGGGAGCTCGATGCGGGTCACCCCGGTCACAGCAGTGTCTCCTCCTTTCCAGTAAAACTCTATGTCATCTGTTGTGTAACCGTCTGCAAAAAAGGACACAGGAAACAAGGAAAGGTTTGATTTTTAGTGGACAGGCACTTTGAAGAATACTTTAAAATTATCATTTGTACATCAATTACTGTCTGCCACTGAATTTGGAGGAGAGAAACTTGGTTACCATGCCTCTGCAGTGAACAAAGGATCCAAAAATTAGGTTAAGGTAAATTGTCATTTTTCTTAGATGCAGTTTAAGAAGAAATTAAATTTAAAGGTGATCCTAAATCCTGCTACATCTTTTGGTAAACATTGCTCCAAATGACTTCTATACATTAAGAATTGTCTGTTTTTGGATTATTTGTTCGATGTGGCGGCATGCGAGAGAAACAGTTTTTTTTCCTTATTTAAGGCAACACAGGGTGTATAATTCAAATAAATACGGTCATTTTTGTGGATGAAATATTCCTTCAAAAGTGCATTTTGTTGCAGAAAATGTATAGTATATTTTTATTTGCTTAAGTGAAATGTGGATACCTAATAGCTGAAGTTGATTTACAGTAAGTCTTATGAATCACACTGACCCGGCTCTGTAAGTGCTGATTGCATGAGATGTAAATCTTCATGTGGACGTGTGTCACCGCGAGCAGACGGACTTATACGTCATGCAGGCGCTCCTTTACTGTCAGTAGTTTTATGGCTGCCAAACACGTCATCCAGACTGGTGCAGCTGGAGTAATCATCACTGTGACTCCACTATGGAAATCACTGTCTGCTTAAAACCTTTCAGGATGGACTCTAACTGACGAGAGTGAAGTAAGCAATCTCATCCAGATGCGACAGCTTAATAAATCGAAAGCAATTCGGCAGAGGTGAGAACTTTTTTTACGAGAATCGCAGTGCCGTTCATATTTTTAAAAGTAAAGCTGTCTGCTGTATTTCTTTACCGAGCACAAGATGTGAGGCTTAAACTTACAACTCTCAATTTCCAGAGTGCAGTTCTGTTCGTCCAGCGGGTACCTCCTCAGATCCATCATGCAGGCCGCCGTCGTCGTGATTCTGGATGGAAACAAAACCATGAGGGGAGGAAACATTACCTGAGGGGACCTCTTTAAAATGCTGTGTAATTTATGAAGACACATTATCAAAACACACTGTTAACTCTTCGAAACCTGAACAAAAGTGGCTCAATTTCTTTCAAGAACATGAGAAGAAGGCAATAAACAACCTGACAAGAAATTACCCCAAAAAATAGCAAAAAAATTGTAAAAAGTAGAAGAAAATTACCTGAAATTAGGTAATAGCAGTATGAAATTAAATAATAATAATGATAATAATAATAAGTTACAAAATTTTGTTTCCCAGAAAATTAGCAAAAAATAAAGTAGCCAAACAAGGAAATAACCCAAAAAGTGCAAAAACAAACAAACAAAAAAAAAACCAAAAACCAAAACAAAATAAAAATATAGAATTATAAATGTAGTTTTCTGGACATTTTCCCAACTTCTTATAAATATCTAATAGTTTTCAGTCTCAGGTAATTTCTCTGGTAACTCTTTTTTAATTTCTTGCAACCTGTGGGACATTTTTTTGCCAGGTGCCTGATTGCCTGTTTTGCCAAGTTTTGGAAGTTTTGTAAAGAAATCAAACCAATTTGCTCAGCTTTCAAAGATTTTAAATGGCTGTATAAGGCCTTTGATAAGGCTGCACACAAAAACTGGTGTCAGTCCAGGCTTTAAAGGGTCAAAATTCAAATAGATGTGCTGCCTTACAGTCTGTGCAGAGACAAAACAACTCATTTCTAACAGAAGAAATCATTACAGCACGACACAAACATCCTGGAAATGCAGCAACATTCATTATCATTATTCTGAGAGTGAGACTCTGTCAATTACTGCTAATGGAGCTTTTAGGCTTTTCAGAGCTTCGATCTCGACAAACGTATGAGATGAGTGACGCGATATGAGCTGATGTGAGAGCCGATGTATTAGCGCTAAATTGTGAGAACTGCAGCTTAAATGGCTTCAACAAAACAAATAAAACATTGAGCCACTTTATGCATCTCGGGCAGATTGCACAGTGATGTGAGTGATAAAACCAATAAGCATTAGCCAGTCGCTCTGGAGGATGTGTGAGATGATGAAAATGTGTAAATACACACATTTCTCTAAGATGCATGTCGAATCCTCAATGTTCCCAATTACGCCAGAATGGACAGTGTGAAGGGAAGGAAGTGACCTAATCAGATTTACTATCTGGCTAATACAGATGCATTTACAGTATGTGTTAGTGTAAATAAACGTGTATGAAATCTGGACTTTATCAGGATATGAGATGCGTGAATTGCAAGTGCAGATCTGCAATCAATGCTTCAATCTGACATTCAGGAATTCCTCCATATTTTCTTGCTTAATTACCTCCCAATTTACCAAGGAGGTTATGTTTTCATTTATTTGCGTTTATTTGTGTTTATTTGTTTGTTGGCAGAGTTATGGAAAAACTACTGGCTTAATTTTCATGAAACTTGGTGGAAGGGTGTAGCATGGACTAAAGAAGAACCAATTACATGTTTAAATTGATCTGAATTATGGGGCAGATAAATTACTTTTCACTTTCGTTTACAGTGCGAGATACGGCATTT
Organism: Plectropomus leopardus; assembly: GCF_026936395.1. NCBI lineage: Eukaryota > Metazoa > Chordata > Actinopteri > Perciformes > Serranidae > Plectropomus > Plectropomus leopardus. The sequence goes on along the minus strand of NC_142180.1, from coordinate 34,561,386 downwards.
GTGCCCTTCTTTGTCCCAACTGTAATGGAAATTAAGGGAGACGTCTCTAATATAATGTTTTTTTTCCGTCTTAATCGCTTTAAAGACTTGATGTTTTTATTTGTTAATGGTCTTTTTAATCCCGTTTTGTGAAGAACTTTGGATTGTGAGTAACTTTGGGGCGCATATTTGCATATTTGCATCTTGAGCCAGATGCAACAAAATTTTCTTCAACTGTGTGGCTGTCTGGTATGACGTCTGAATGACAATACAGGAATCTTAATCTTGAACTTTGTATGAAAAGTTCTGTACAAATAATCCATGCGCCCGCGTTCAATGGTGCTGCTTGGTTGGTGTTTTGGGAAGGACGCCCCCATCATGGACTTGCTACAGTACAGACTCCGGCTCCAAATGATGTCACCAGTGCAAGATGGCAGCTGCCGAATCAGTGATAATTTAGCTTCATTTAGGCATATCGGGGGTAAGTGGGAACGTGTTTTCCATCTTTATATACAGTCTGTGTACTCACCTGAGGCCGTAGAGAACTGTGCCGTCCGGGTGTAGTCGAATCATACGGTTCTTAACGGTTACACCGTGAACAAAGGACTTCTTGTCATTGAGGAAGTAGGTATCCGGGACCCAGAGCTGGTCTGCTACTCTGTTGTCCAGCGTCAGGTTGAGGGGGATCCCTGCATACGCCAGTCTCTTATCTCTCCAGTACTGCTGGAAGTACATCGTCAACGTGTAGTCCTGCGGGGAGAGAAACGGCATAATGCAGCTGCACTCAACAATAAATTTGACTCAGAGAAATGCAATTATACCGCACAGCAGATACAGTATACATAACGTCATTTTGTTACGGACGTTTGCAATTTCTTCAGGCCAAAGTTGCCGACTTTGTCCAAACTGAAGCCAGACTTTCTTACAACGTTATCACATTCAGAGTCTGCAGCCCAGAGCTCGGGATGGATTTTGTGTAACAAAGGTGATATTTATAGAATTGTCAAACAACTCTGATTCTCATCAGTTCGCCCTCGGTGACCGTATTTCAAGACCTGTCTCAACGAGAAACCTCTCTCAGCTGTTCTGTGCACAAGACTGGCACGAACCCTCAGACTATAGATTTCCATTACTGCAGGCACAGCACCAACGCTACTGTCGGTTTCAGCTTAGTGACTGACCACTTTAACCAGCATGGCAAAAATACACTGCGAAGATAGATAGATAGATAGATAGAATCAGTTTTTATAATAATGCTCTTTATATTAAACTGTCACTAATAATAATGGTTTATCTACATTTTTGGCACAATTTATTCATAAAATATGAATTAAATGACTTCCACCACAACCATTACTGACTGTCTTTGGCTCCAGATTCGTGCATTCAACTTGAATTTATGTAACATATTTCTTTCTTGTTATAAAATCAAATACATAGAACTAGGGATTGACACATTATTAGCCTGGCTGATTATCAGGGCCAAAATTTGGCATTTTGCCGATTATCTGTATCAGCATTTTATTTTAATGATCTCCGATAAAATGAATTAATTAAAAGTGCAAAAAAAGTGTCAGCATGGGAGGTACTTTTACTTTGAAAAACCTCAGGGAGCTATTTTTTATTCATTCATTTAAAAAAGATGGAATTTATAAAAACAAGTTTACTTGTAAACTTGCTGTTTATGATATTGAACGTTTCAGTTTTGATTAAACATTTGCTAAAGGCGCGTAAACATTGTGTTGTTATACTCTACTAATAATCTGTGTCTGTATCGACCCTGGAAAAAACATCTCAACAGATGTTTTTTATACATAAAATATATATTTTCTGTACTACATGTTCTGTACTATATATGTACTATATGCAGTTTCAGTATCTAAAATAAATATTTTATGTCTGTCCCCGTGCTACGGTCAACTCTATTACCTCTGTTACAAAAATTGCATAAAAGTCTCCAAAGCATTCACATAAAAAATATGTGACCTGCACACAGTGATGTTACTACATAGATAGATAGATAGATAGATAGATAGATAGATAAGTTTCATTACATACTACCAGCCATACATGCAATCACACGAGGCTATTTTAATAATTTATCGGGCGTTCATTTGCAGCTAGCTCCACAAGTGGATCCATCAAACACAAAAGCTTTTCGAGGCCTTTTAATGGAGCTCTTTACTAGCTCGCTTGGCTTTGTTCTGCTGACTAATGTTCTCTTAAATAAATAAGCAGGTCTCAGGAAATAAACAAAAAACTTGGCAGTGCAGAAAACACCGACATTTCAATCCTCTGGTGCAATATTTATAATAAAGCATTCGGAAAAAGGCCCTGATTTCCTTTGGATATAAAAATCAATGCCAGTATTTATTTTTTCCACACAGATCTAATTATTACTACAAGTAAAGTGTGTGTGGTTCCTCACTTTGGAAACTGCTGATGCCATTTAGACAAAATAAAGAATTGCATCGTTTTTGCACAGCACACATGGGTGCAGAGGTGCAGCTGCACTGTAGTCGGCTGACAGTCTGTAGGTTTGTTTTGTGTTTGCAATGAATTACACTACGTGGTCTGACTGACAGTATAATATAACATAATATTGATTCCTATGAATAATTCAGTGTGTGTGCACAATCACAGGATGTATTTGTTCTCCTACACTACGTTAAAAAGTTGCCTCTGGTTACCGTGTGAGTTTTCATCCAATAAAAGTAAAGATGAATGAAATAAAAACTTTAAAACCATTTTAGATCACAGCCATGGTCATATTGTGCATCTTAAATATATTCACCCCCCATAAAAAAGTGTGTTGTGTTTTTATTTAATTTCAAAATGAAGGCGTATGAAGATTGTATGGATGTTTTTACTTTGCATCGATGATATTGGATCTTTATCATTAAATTGATAAATCAGTCTAGATTGATGCATCGTAACAGCCCCAGTCAGGAAGGTATGAAGGTTTGAAAAAATGGATAAAGCTCAAGCCCAGTGCATTTGTTTCCCCGAAATACAGAGATTATAGGCTAGAGTTTTGAAAATGTTATCTTTGACAGCTCCAAATTTTGTGCAAAGCATTTTACATTGGACTGATTCAGAAACTAACTTTACATGGATGGACATCGTCTCTCCCTGATTGGCACCACCGTGCTGTTGGCACTTTAAACTCTGCACCACCACAGAACTGATAACTGTCCCTACTTACCTGTAACCTGATTATAGTCACCTTTGCTCCATTCAATCTGCCAAAATCCATGTGCAATTGGTGTACATATTTGTTTGTACATATTTTTATACATATTTTTTCTAGACCGTTAAGTCGTTGGCACCTTGTAACTTTATGTTACTATTTTTGCACCTTGTTTTCTTATTTTACTTTGCACTTTGGTTTTTAATAATTCAATATTTTTTATATCTGTAATTATTTTTACTCTTGTATTGTTCTCTTGCTGCTTATCCTGTACCTCATAACTTCTGTAACACTACAAATTCCCCCACTGTGGGACTAAAAGGACTATCTCGTTTTATCTTAAAAGATTAAATAAAGGTCATTACCAACTACTCACCTGCTCTGTTGTGCTGAAATTGGGTCCTACCCCATCCCGTTACAAAACCGTTCTTCCTGTTATTTAACTACATCTTTTTAACTACATCTATATGCTGCATATTTTATGCTGTCCTATGTGTTGGTATTGTCAAGTTACATCGTGTTTGTACGCTTATTGATGCTTTTAATGACACATGAAGTTCTTTTGACTTTGACTTGACTATTTAACAGACTGTATCCAAAGATGGACAATGCTTTCACATTTACCCCGCACGCTTAAGTGAAGCTAAAATATCCTGGATACAGACGGCGCCATCTTGCACTGGTGGTGATCTCTGTGGCAGAGGACTTGCCTCCAAAACACCTCTTCGACCAATCACGAGCAGCCCCATTGAACGTGAGCGCACAGATTAGCTGTCAATCATGGTGGAAAATTCCCTTTTTGTAGAATCAAATAACTGATTAGAACCAAACTTATCATAAAATGATCACTTGAACAAACATCAGGGTGATGAGAACTACCTTATGACAGAAATCATCTTTAGGAAAATTTTACTTGGCGTGTACTTTAAGCTTTTAGTTTGGCCAACATCCCATTTACGAACATGGAGAGGTGGGTGTTATGACCTGAAGTGCAGACAGACACCAGGGGGCGATCCAGATTGAAATGTCATGTTGTCCATCTTTATATTTTTTCTGTAGCATTTAAAAAATGATCTGACTACATTTGTCAAATTCTGCATCTAGAGAAAATGCCATAGAGAATTTTTCACATTGCCAGAGTAGGCGTAGGTTCTGTAGTCATCAATGTTAATGTCTGTTCAAAGAAAATCCCAAGCTTTGAGACTTGACTTTTTCTTTTTTTTGGTGTCTTTTCAGTCTTCTCCCTCCCAACTCTGGTTCACCCCCTGTGAGCAGAAGATGCCCTCATTACGCTCTCTCCCACATGCAGCTGAGGTGTGGGCTGGGTGAATCAGCTTTACACAACAGCTCTCATACTACAGAGATGGAGCCCATCTACCAACCCTCTCACTCAACGTCTGGACCACAACTATTTCAGTCTGCGCGAGATCTTCAGATCCCACCTCAGCAGCAGCCCTTGACTTGCCTTGAACATTACTTCAGCAGCTCAGAAGCATATCTTTACCACACATCATGCTCACCTTACACAGAGTACAGAGTACACTCGGTGCTCCCAGTACCTTCTGTGACCTGCAGGGTCCCACAGGGCTCTATTCTGGGCCTCAGCGTGTTCCCCTCAGGGCTGCGTGTTCAGGGAGACACCCTCTGAAGCCTCACCGGAGGTCAGTGTTAAGTGCTCTCTGTGATGCTTTGTTTTTAAAGCACCTTAAATTTCTTTTAGGATGCCACAACAGAATCAATGTTGAATGTATTTGATATGAATGAGGAAATCTGATCGTGTTCTCCCAAATACACTTCAAAGAAAATGCTCCTCCTAAATTGTGCTTAATGATAAAACATAAAATATCAGCCAGTGCCAGTTCATTGCAGACATAACGATGTTGGCATACGGTATGTTGGCCAAAAAGCATCAAAAACTTCCAGTACAGAAAGACAAAGACAGTAACCCTAAACTTTCATATGGAAACTCATCAATGAAAAAAAACACATTATATATATATATATATATATATATATATATGTATGATACAAGATGACTTTCAAAGATTATTTTAATGCATTTAGAATGAATTTTAAGACCAATTTTACAATAACCAAAATTAAAAACAAATGAACAATCTGTGAACCACCATATTTTGGTGTACACCTGAATGTTGGGGTGAAGGCACGATGGAGACGAGGGAACAGCAGAACGAAGAAATACCTGCCGTTTGTTGGCAGGTTTTCGTGGTGATTTCCAAATCTACATGTGTGATTCCACTGCCTCAACTCCTGTTGTTCCAAGTTTGAAAACTTGTTGCATAAAATACACAGAAGCTCTTATGAATCACTTTGTATCAGTTTCAACCACGCTGCGAAATCTTTAGTAGTCATTTTATTTGGTCATGTGCACGTCCCCATGTCGTCCTGGGTACGGTGACAGCTAACGAGCAGACGTGGATCTTCAGCTCTGAGCAGAAACAATAACATTGTTGTTGGTTTGGTTATCATGATTAGCATGATGTTAAAGGCATTTTTTAATTTTAAAAAAATGTTACCAAGTATTTTAAGACTTTAAGAAGAACTATACTTAAGATCCTTTTTCAAACGTTTTAGCATTTTAAGGCTTTTTAAAAAATGTAAGATATTTTCATACTGATGAAGGCCTTATTTTTTATATTAACTGATTCAATGCATTTTTTTTGTTTTCAAAGATTGACGGAAACCCTGGATAATATTGAATTATGCCCCAGCACTACTGAAACTAAGCCTTCAGTGCAGGCTGCCTACAGAGTTTGAGTGTAATTTTCCATCATATGTAAATAACATTAACAAAAGCCCTATCGAAAAAACAAAAGCTTTCAAAGACCGTGGAGGATTTTAAAATGTTAACAGAATTTTAGAAACTATACTCCTCACTCTGATTTGTGTTGCTGTTGTTTGTTGTCAGATATGTCGACCACAAGAGACAGAAAGAGGTTTGTTCTCAGCACCAGTGCGTAAATGAGGCCCAGTGGGAGGATGAGACTGTCGTGTCATCTTCGGCTCGGAGAGTTCACAGTCTCATACTCAGACATGGTTACTGTGTGCCAGTCAAATATCGTCTACGTCAAGTTAACACCAGGATGTCTGCTGGGAATACAGGAATAGCACTCAGAGATGCTGCCCTGTGCAAGACGGGGGCTTTTCATCGCTCCATGAGACGGCTAAGTGTTCCCAGCAGAATTCAAAAGTGTACTATATATGTTTTACAAACCGTGTCTCTGCACCCTCCCACGCAACGTTTACAAGCCTTTCATTAAATCATTGCATTCCTTTCACCACCTTATAACAGTGCAAGTTATATTATCTCATGAGAACAAAGTCGTAGGTGAGCTATTTTTGTGGAGTGGAAGGGTGCGAGCCCAAGAGAAAACGTTTTTTTTTTTAATGTTAGATCATTGAGAGGCGTTCAATCAGAAGCTGACAAACACTGGATCTTAGACAAGCTGAAAGAAAACTCTTTAAGTTCCAGTATTTATTCTTGAGATGAAAAAGGCCTATGATTTTAGTATTTCATGACAATTATGAATAGATGCATCTTGTATATTATAGGCCAAGTGTCAGGTTAGATACTCAGCATGTTTGTTTTACTATGAACTAGTTGTGAGACAACAAAGACAATCTCTTTTCATAATTTAAAATTAAATAATGAATTATGAAGCTGTGCTTTTAGCAAAACCCTGTATTAACCACTCATATCACATCACAGACATTTCCTTACATAGTTGTTTAAGCAAATATGTAAACAAACATTTGCCCATCCATCCAGCAGACACGGGGCATCATGACAATCCTATGCGAGTCGTGTTTAAGGTGTTTAAGTCCAGTATTTGCTCTACACTTAGCTCTGTTTTTGTCTGTAACTCCTGAGTGAAATATGTGGCTCTTTGGTGGCCTAATGCACCCCCTGTCTATCAAAGCTGTCCATCGATAAAGGGTTGAAGTAAAGTTATTGGAAAACCAAAACATGAAGCATAAAGACACTTAAATGCTTCATAGACCTGAAGGGCATTCCTGAGTTGGGTGATGGATCTCTGTGGGTTCATCACTAAAAGCAACCGATACACATTAGCGATATTTAATTAATTTAACATATTATTTTAAATGATTATTAATTACAAAAAATGGATTATTGCAGCTTTATAGTACCATTTTAAGATTTTACAATTTCCATTTTAAACATCTGGTTAATACTGTGAAATGGTCACAGCTGCACCAAAACTACATCATTTGGTTTAGGAAAAAAACAGTATGTGAGGTGACCTACGTCACATAAGTCATATGACATACAACATGTGATATATTACTCTACTTAGTTAAAATAACTTAAGGTTGACCTTTCTAATCCTTGAAAGTCCTGTGTTTGTTTGACCCATTTGTCCATCCCGACCTCCTCAATACTCAGACTCTGTTGCTCTCTAAACTACGTCACCTGACTTTGCTTCAATCATAAGGTAATTACTACGGCAGCTGGAGGTCCCTGCCTTTCAATAATTGTATATATGAGTCACAATTATCTTTGTAACCAACCTTTGTAGTTGCATTTTATGTTAATCAGGCATTTAGATACATAATTAGGCTGGTGTGCAAAGATCATACATCTTTGCACACCAGTAAAATGGTATGATTGAAACATTTCAATACCTCAAAACCATGTAGGCACTGTGGTCAATTGGGGATCATGCAAAATTACTTCAAGCACTAATCACATTTCCTCACATTGTGCCTCACTGTATAAAGTTCATCAGCCACAGTTAGTATCACCTGAATCAGGTTTATCAGCGCAATAAATCCACTTTAAATTCAATTTATTTTAAGTACCCTGTTAGAGTATGATTAGAGTGATTGTGCTGCACAAAATCATTGGTTTATTATATTCCTGTATGGTCACATCCCACTGTTGTGTAACACTAAAAGCAGCATTGTTCCAGCACAGTGGAGAAGTCAGCATGTTGTATATAGAGACCACACGAGTGTTTCCAGCTGAGTTCTCCTTTACTTTGTGAGTAGCTGCAGCCGGAGGCTATTTAATGTGTTCTGGGGCTGACTTATTAACGAAGCCCTTCAATATAAATCTGGGAGAACATCTGTAGTATGAGTTTTTTAAGGGTAACCCTTCCTCCAGGCAGAAGGTGGATAATGTTAAAGTGTCAAAATGGATGGGGGTTTTAGCACATGATGGATTCGTCTTCCGGCTGACTCATACTGTGGCTGCTGAATAAATGTGTAACAACACCGCTGGGAGGATCTGCTTTACAGCTTAAAGATGTTTTTGTGTCAGGACAGGTGCTTCTCTGCAAGGTGTAGAAACTCCGGTGGGTCATATCTGATTCTTAATAAACTCCCCAATAAATACTCAAATACTGCAGCGGCGCACTTGTGTAACATGAGCGTCTGGTTACGTTGGAGTTTTAAAAATACCCACAGAACCAAAAAGGACACAGAGCAATCTTGATTCCCAAGCTAAAAATAAAAGAACGCAGCGAGTAAGTGAGAAATGTATTAATAATCTCATTTCCTAGACAACAAGCTCTGCAGCTCGCCCACACAGGATATAATGGGCCGATACCTTGTGTGACTCTGGCTGTTTGAAAACACGCTGCCAACACCTTTACACTTACAGAAAGAGCCAGTTCTGCTTTGGTCTGTACAAGGAGGACTGTGACTGATCAGTGATCAAAGTCTTTTATATTTATTTACCCCCGAGAACAGCTCTAAATCCTGCATTTTAGATATTTAAATGAGCTGTTAGTGTCATTCACAGCATTAATATAGCAGCAAGTATTTGCTACATATAGATATAGTGGCGTAATGGAGTAGTGCGAATAAAGTAGGGCTGGGTGACATGGACTAAAGTCTTATCACGATATTTTTTCACATCAGTCGATATCGATATATATCATGATATAGTAATTTTGGTTTAAATATTTATTTTCTGTCAGACACTGAACATGACAAATATACTGTAGAACAGGCATCACCAAGTGGCGGACCTATTCTACTAAAGTTCAAAGAGGTCCAGTTACTAAAATTTCTTACGATTATGATTAAAGAACGATTATTTTGCTCTTTGCTTTTTTGGGGGGTTGTTTTTTGCCCTTATAGTTCACTGACACAGTTTCATTTGACCATGGTGTGTTGGAGTGTAATGGGTTTAAGGTGTAATTTTGCAAGTGAACCCCGATCCCCTCCAAAAAGTCTTGGCTTTAAAACTACTTCTGAAGTCAGACAATTCCCAAAAGGAGAAAACTTCGAGTAAAGTAGAGTGTGGTTCAGTATGAGGTTTGTGGAACAGAGCTGTGTATCTCATCGAAAAGCATCCAGCTCTTTCTAAAAAGTCAGGGAGATGAACTTGATCTGGAGCCAAGTTTTCTCCTTTACAACCTGCCTGTGTCAGGGAATCAGACACTGCAGCACAGACCACAATCACAGATCTCTGCTCCAGAGCCCCTAAACCTGAGTAACTCCCTCAGCCTCACCCAGTGCCAAAAAGACACAGCTTTCAATTTTAATTTGTTTGTTTTGTAAGTTTTGTAAGTTCATTGTGAAATTGATGTCAAGATCTTGGGTTTTGATTACATTCTGTCATCTTGAGGACTTTGTTTTTTGGTTTTCGGTGTTTGCTCTTTCTTGGTTCATGTTATTAGTTGTTTGTCCATTGCGGGAACTCGGGCGAAAAACCTCGGAGGCGGGAATATTTCCAGGAACGACCTCATAGTCGGTCCTTTTAACCTGTGGTTCCTGTTCCTGTGGTTCATCTCTGTCTTTATCGTTTCATTCTGGATGGTTTAGTTTAGTTTTCGTTCTTCTTTCTTCTGTACTTTTAGTTTTGATCCCCGCCTGTTTGGGGGTATTTTTACCAGCACGACAGCTTATAGTTGTAGTTTGAACCACATGCTTACTGCTCTGTGTTTGGGTCCTTTTTCTGAACTAACAACACAACTTTACTGACACAAAAAAACGCCAAAGATAATGTCACATTTCAAAATAAGAGAAAGTCCAGTGATTGTTAAGCATACTTAATATCTGAAATGTTTTGAGTTCGAAATCACTGTTAAAAAAGGTTGTGTGTGGGGCGCCCAGTAGCTCAGTTGGTAGAGTGGGCGCTTCATCGCTCCCTTTCTTCCCCTTTGAAGCTGTCCTATCAAATAAAGGCAAACAGTCCCAAAAATAACCTTTAAAAAGAAAAAAAAAAGGTTGTGCATATCTTTTTCTTTACTCAAGCGTGAGACTAGCATCCCCTCCCTGTGGAACAGCGATGGGGGATCCTTGAGGACCCTTCAGGAGACCCAGCAGACCGGGCAGACCCAGCCAGTGTGCATCAGACACCTGACGAACTAAGCACGCAAGTCTGCCACTGTTGCCAGAAGTGACCAGGTTGCCATTATAACAGTCTATTATTAAAGGTTTTACTGGATATGCAATGTTGCTTTTTATTTGAATTTTTTTTAAATAATTCTTAAAATAATTTGAAGTGGAATTTTCACTAATATTCCCCCATATAAGAAATAAATGTGTTAGTGTTTACGCATTATTACTCATCTTTGTGTTAACGTATATGACACAGTCACTGTGTTAATATCCTTGACAAATTTAATGTGTCCCAAAGTCAACTCAATAATGTGTAAAGAGTTTTTAACAGGTTGTGTTGATATTGACACATCCTTCCTATTCCCTAAGAAACATACATCATCTGGCAATAAGTAAAAAGTGCAATAAAACCACAGATAATTCAGAAAAACACAGTTTTTCTGCTCCTCTGGACTGCACATGAAGAACGAAAGTCAGACTACCACCAGGAACTTGTTGAAGTCTATGAAAAGAGACAAGACACACACTGCATTGCAGATCTACTCTGTCCATTTCCCACTTCTCTTCAAGCTCAACTCTAAACTGAGCACCGACAGCCGACACTGATTTACTAAACACAGTCTCTGATCCTATTAGCAGATTAAAAGTTACTGCAAATAACACAAACACACACAGTCATGCATGTGCAAAAATACACTCTGCAAAGAACAAATCAGCAGCTCTGACAAAAGGCGGCTGATGATTTAGGCCAAAGCGTTTATCATCAAGTAGAATAGTTAGTGTTGAGAAGTAATGGAAGGTTTCTTTTTTATCCATCGCCTAAACAAAAATACAAAAAAAAAAGATAACAAGTAATTTGTTATATATTTACACAGAAGACGTTGTCTTAAGCTTTTCTTTGTTGTTTGTTTTGTGGTATTGTGTGGCTCAGCTTTTGCCCGGGACACATGTCTTTTCAATCAGGCCGTACAATAGATGACTGACACTTTTCATCTTCACTCAGACATCAATATGAAGCCTTCAATGATCTGACTGAACACTGGATACGTCACTCACCGCGCTGTCATTAGCGTTCGCTTCAGATTTCAAACTGGAATGACGTGGTGGCTGTTCTTGAAATGTCAGATTTCTTTCCACACATCACACATCACAATGGCTTTCTGAATACATCTGAGGCAAAACAGCAAAACTGTGCCATGCAGTAACAGAATCGTGATTCATTTAGGTGGAGTATTTGTTCACAGGAATTCATTTTAACCAGTGATTGGTCGGAAATTAATTTACTGCGCAAACTTGTTAAAATATAGTTTGGCTTTGTGAGGCTACACTTTAAACTGTTCAGAGATCATCTCAGAGGGCTTTAGAAACAAGGCTGGAGGCTGGAGATGAAGAAACCCAAAACCAAAAACCCAAAAATCAAGGTTTCATGTGGAAAGAGGAAGAAAAACTTGGCCGTCTATGCAGAAAAAAGTTGCAAATACATTTGAAATTGTTGCTACCTGACCAGAGAAACACACACACACACACACACACACACACTACACATAGGTTTTTAATGTGACAAAGGGACTTGTTGCTTGCTTCTAACTCCAAAAGTCTCTCTGTTCGTGGGGCGAGGCTTCCAGGTAACATGTAAACACTACGTAAATGCAGGCTACGACAAAGCTAAAAACATGATGCCACTGACGTTTTTCAAAACAACTTGGCAGGTGGGGGCTTCAGGACACTTGGTTTACATCTGATGCACAGTATGAAGACAATTTTGTGGTTTTATTATGTTATTTTTAACATTTGAATCCAATTTCACACAATTTGTTTCAATTGTTTGGGAGATGAGTGCAACGCTTTTTCCCCGTGAAACTCACAGCAGCGTTTTGTGGACTATAGACTTCACCCAATTTTCCATCTAACCCTAACCCTATTTTTAGGTGCACTATCCCTTTAAACAGTAGGCAAAATGCACACGTTTCACTGGGACTAGAAAAGTTGATTAAAGAGAAATTGGAGATAATTTCCAGCCAAGTTCACAACAACAGACACACTATACATTAAAACAAATAAAAATTTACTTCAGCAGCCTGCCTAAATATGATCAATATATGCAAATCCTGTAATAATTCCAGCATAACCTCCCAAAACACAGAACAACATATTGCACAATGTGCAGACAGTTGTGATAAATGTGATGCGCTGCAGTTTTTTACACCACTGTATTTCACTGACTGTAATCCGTTAACACACACAGGTTCACTGGAAACCTTGAGATGCTCCGCGGAGCAAAATGTGAGAAGAAGCTACAAATGTCAACGTCCTGCAGGGGAACTGGGGTGCAGCTTAGACAGAAAGGAACAAAATAATGCTGTTCAGGAGCACAGATAAACTACCACTGTGTCCGAGCCGTTCTGGCTGCTCAGAATATCCTGATAAAAGTGATCTATAGCTCGAGGCCTTAAAACAAACAGTAGTGTTGATGTGAGGTCACTTTGCTTCCTGAGGACAATATGATGAAGCAGCCTGAGCAATGACCCTGTTGGTTTCTGAGTGTTTGAGACTTTGTGCTTCATCGGGTTGGATTTTTTTGGATATCTGGCAAATCAAACACTCTCTATAACTCTATAACTCCTCATGGACTAGTTGCAAATAGCTGCTGGTGCTCTATCAGTTGTATCATGAGTAAATAATTTTTAGCACATGCTCAAGTGCCACTGGGAGAGTTTATTTTGTCCAGTTCCTGCAGCAGTGAGGAGAAGATGTGTTCTCCTCTGTCCCATCTGCATGCCTACAACCATTAACACAGACAGGCTGATATGAGCTCCACAAACGAGGCTGAATGTCTCATATAGGCTGCGCAGAAACTCTCGAGTTAAAAGCGGGGATGGTCTCTATTACAGAAATTAAATTTCCTCCATTAAGTGCTGAAATTTAGAGAACTGACTGTAAATTTTCAAATCTAATGAGCTAGAAAGACAAATGTGTATGTCTCAATTTAGTTGCAATCAAAGGCTTACATTCAAATAGAGTAAAGAGGCAAGATTTTGTACTTATGTCCACAGTAACAACTGCATACATTATTATATCGGTGTATTATACATGTTAAGATTCAGAAAAGCTGGCGAGCAAAGGACATTATTACTCTTACATAGTGCAAATCACTGTACTTCACAAATTTTTCAAAATCTAAGGCCACGTTTAAACAAGAACAGCCCCATTAAAAAAAAGGAAAAAAAATCTGCATTTTTATAATAACATTGTATAAAAACGATCCTCGTGTACACAGATCAGAAAAACAAACAAAAAACAAACAAACGCTGTAGTATGCATGCCAGGCCAGTAGTTGGCAATGTAACGTCATGATGACACACCACACGCCTGCATATAAAGGCTTTCTTCTATAGAGCGGTGAGTATAAACAAACAAGAAGACAATGGCGAACACACGCACGAGAACCGACAGCGTTAATGAAGTCGAGTCAACAGCACAAAGTTTACACGGCGACAGAGAGGTGGCGTTTTAAAGAAATTAATCTCTGAAACCCGGTTTCAAAAATGTGCATTTTCAGGCCATTTACCGTGTGAACTAAAGGCCAAACCTCAAAAACAGCTTAACATTTCATACAAGAACCGTTGCCCCTAAAACTGTTGACCAGCCCTCAGACGAAATGAAGACTTTCAGCTGCTCTTGGCACTGTTCAGCATATGTCAGATTAACTGTTAACAGTTCCTGTTTGCACAGACAACTAAAAAACACAACAATTCTCAGGCAAGTTCTGACATGAAAAAGCATCTTTTTTCAGTTTTCTACACAGATTTATATGTTTACAATGAACATCAGAGATAGAAGATATCCTCAGGAAATGTACGTTACACAGAGGTTATGAAGAAACTGATCCTTAGGACCTCTCTCGTGAAATAATTATGTCTTGATACAGAAAAGTCAATAATCAGAAATTTAAAACCCGATTCTGTGATCGGCTGTGCATGAAATGTCTCATTAAAAAAATGTGAAGGCCAAGACAATGACCTGAAAATTAGCTTTAAAAAAAGTAGAGAATCATTAGAAAATGATCAAATAACTAGGGGGGAAAAACAAGAAAAGTACTTTATAATTATAATAATGTATTCCATCTTCACTTGTGCACGTTTTGTTTTTTATTGCTCTTTTTAATCTTTTTGTCTTTTTGTAAAATAAAATAATAATAATACTAACAAAGATATGTACATACTGTACATATCTTTATTATTATTATTGTTATTTTATTCTATGTTAAGTGCTTTCATTTGTATATATATATATATATATATATTTGCATTATTTTTCCCTTTTCAACAGATATTTCATTAAGTTGCTGCTCTCTTATTTGCAGCTGTAACAAAACAATTTCCCTCATGGGATTAATTAAGTATTTCTATTCTATGCTATTTTAATTATACATGTAAAATTAAGTTACAGGGGAAAAAATATATTTATTAGTTTTTTATTTTATTAGTTTTTCAGGTCATTTCTTCCTTTTTTTACCTTTTCCTTTCTTTTTTGTGCTAATTTCAGGTAATTTTTAAAAAAAATTTTCTTGCTAATTATCGTGTCATTTCTTGCTCAGATACCCATTGCATTTTTTCCATGTTTTTGTGAGAAAATCAAACCACTTTGCTCAGGTTTCAAAGGGTTAAAAAAATAAACTAAAATGACTCAACCATGTAACTCATTAATAAAATCAGAATCTCAGCTGTCAGTGGCAGCGAGTGTTTCGCTCCTCTGTGTTTTTTCTCTCTGCCGCTGCATTAAAATGCACCACGGGTACATTTCATCACACACACTTGTCAGGACAGCATGTCGGGGGATATTTCCTCTCTGTAGCATGCGATGGGGCATCAGGCTCTGTCAGCACTTCAGACCAATGATAGATGGCATACAGGCATTAAACTGTGGAGCTCGTGCTGTGCCAACCCAAACACACACACACACACACACACACACACACACACACACACACACATACTGACTCACATGGTCTCATTATATGTGAAAGGAGAAGACACACAGCGCTGAAGTTAGTGACCTTATCTCGTAACGGGACCATTAGGGCATCAGTGCTACACAGCCAGTGAACCAGGACGAAAAAACCAAACAGCTCGCCATAATCTGATGCAGCACATGACCAAAGCGCTCCCGACAACACAAGACAGCCTCCATTAACTGCTTCCTGTTTACAGACCAGAGGAATTTAGGATGCTGTATGGATTATTGTCCATTTTTGTTCCGGATTTGATGCCACTCAGTGTTTAATATTTCATTTCCTAATTAAGGGTCGACTGATATGGGTTTTTCAAGGTACCGATTATTAGTACTCGATGAGCCCGATTATCGATATTTGGAACTCGATATTTACAACAATTAAAATATTTGCGTCAAAATTTAGAGTTTGCGATTTAACAAACTCCAACACAAAACTTTGTTTAAACGCCTTTAGTAATGTTTTTTTTTTTTTTTAAACTTGTTTTTATTTGACAGAAAGAGCAATTCACAGATATTTGTACATGTAACATTTTACATTTTACATTTTATTTATTTTTATTTTCCCCCCTTCCAACCCCCTCATCCCCATCCACCCCCACCCTGCTGTCTACATAAGACACAAATTAAAAAAAAAATGAATAAATAAATAAATAATTAAAATAATAATAATAAAAATAAATAAATAAATAAATAATTAAATGAATAATTAAATAAATAATTAAATAAATAAATAAATAATAAATAAATTTATAAAAAAAAAAAAAAAAAAATGGAGTGGATATCTCAACCATGAGTATTTGCCTACTGACCACAGAGGTTTGCTGGGGGGGCCCTCAGTTTACAGGGGAGTACAGGCAAAGGTGCACATAATTCCGACAGTTTAATTTTCAATCTTGTGGGAGGACTTCAAGACCCTCAAAATAGGTTAATAAAGGCCCCCACGTGTCATAGAACTTTTGGATCGACCCTCGAATACTATATTTTATCTTCTCTAATTTAAGGAAAAAAGTCAAGTCTTTCAGCCATGAGGAGGCTTTGGGTGCACATGCTGATTTCCACTCCAACAGGATTCTTCTCCGGGCGAGGAGAGTTGAAAAGGCAAGCATGTTCTTAATTTTATTTGTCAATGATGAACCCTCTCCTGGGACTCCAAAAATAGCCAATACAGCACTAGGTTGAATATCTTTGCCAAAAGCTTCAGATAGAGTTCGAAATATCATAGTCCAAAAATTAAGCAATTTATTACATGACCAAAACATGTGAGCAAGATCAGCCTTAGTTATATGACAACGTTCACATGTTTCACTGACATTAGAATAGATCCTAGAGAGTCTGGCTCTGCTATAGTGGATCCGATGGAGAACCTTAAACTGAATTAAGCCAAGACGGGCACATGAGGTTGACCCATTTACTCTATATAGTGCATCGTCCCAGGTATCATCAGAAATGCTCGTTCCAAGCTCTTCTGCCCAGTCTGCCCTAATCTTATCAAGTGTCACTTTATTGAATGACACAATACTATTATAAATTTTTGATATGAGGCTCCTACGGTGCATGGGGATCTGAAGAATGATGTCTATTCCTTTTTTTGGAGGTAGGTTTGGAAAACACGGGCTAATGGCACGAACAAAATGACGGATCTGAAGATAACGGAAAAGATTAGAGCGCTGTATATTGAACTTGGTGGAGAGAGCGTCGAATGTAGCAAAGGTTCCATCTATGTAGAGATCAGTGAACTGACTTAGGCCCGCCCTCTGCCACTGGGCAAAAACAGGGTCTGACTTGGCTGGAAGAAAGGCATGATTATTGCAGATGGGGCTATAAAGGGAGAAGTCTGTCAGTTTAAAATTCTGTCGAAATTGTGACCAAATTTTTAATGTGGAAATTACAATAGGGCGCCTTTAGTAATGTTTAATCAAAACTGAAACTTCATACACAGCTAGTTTGCTGTAAAATTCAGTGAAAATTTTAGGGAAAATGAATAAATAAAAATAGCTCCCTGAAGTTTTTCAAAGTAAAAGTTCCTCCCATGCTGACACTTCCTTTGCATGTATTGTGTGTGATGCGCACACTTTTTCATTAATTAATTTTATTGGCAATCATTAAAATAAAATACAGATAATCGACAACATGCCGATAATCTGTCGCCCCTAAAATGAGTAAAAAGCACAGTATTTCTGTCTGATATATAGTTGAGCAAAAGTACCATCAAATGGACATACTTGGGTAAAGTACAAGTACCTCAAGATTTATACTTGAGTAAATACTTGACTACATTGCACAACTGATTGTTACGTAATTGGTAAAACACGTGCCAAACACATTTTTCACAACCTGTCAACCCAAAACTTCGTAATAAATGCCTACTTAAATTAATAATTTACTAAGCAATTAGTTCACTAATAAACCCGAATGAACGATGTTGGCACCATAATGAACTTAGCCCCTTCAGATGAGACAGCACTGCTGAGGTGTTTCATTGATGTATTTGTGGTAGGCTAATTTACTGGTAAACATTATTCCACAGAGTTCCCCAAAAACCACAAATAATGAAAAAACGTTTTATTTTCGACTTACCATGTTGACTTCTGACACCATGTCTATACTCGCCACGTCTATACTCATGCCAACAGCAACCGGTGCACCTTAAAACACACAAAAGACAGATAGCCATCACTGTAAGACAGTTTTAGGACCACACTGAGGACTAAAAATATATTTTTGAGACTTTGAGAATAAAGTCTTAACATTTTTAGGGGGAAAAAGTAATAATTTTATGAAAATAAACTTGTAATATTGCGAGAATAAAGTCGTAAATTTACAGGGAAAAAAGTTGAAATTTTCGGTGGATAAAGTTGTATTTTTTATGAGAAAGGCTGTGTTCTCGCCTGTTTTATAGTTTGCTGTCAATATGCTTATTTCCATAGTATAATATCCCCTTTTTCGTATAAATACGACTTTATTCTCATAATTTTACCAGTTTATTCTCATAAAATCACAACTTTTTATCTTGTACAACTACGACTTCATTCTCGTATTATTACGACTTTTTGTCTCATAATATTACGACTTAATGCTGGTAAAACTACAACTTCATTCTTGACTTATTATCTTGTAAAATTACAGTTTTATTCTCATAAAATTAAGACTTTATTCTCATAATATTCCAAGTTTATTCTCATGTTACGAATGTTTTTCTCAGAAATTTACTACTTTTTTTATCATAAAATTACAACTTTTTTCTTGTTAAACTACGACTTTACTCTCGTAATATTATGACTTTATTTTGAAATCTAACATTTTCTTTAACATGGTCCTTATCTTCACTCTAGTTTTAAAGTTTGCTGGCAACATGTTTATATTCGTAATATAATAACCCCTTTCTTAAAAATACTGCTTTACTCTCATAACATTGAGTACACAGTGAGTGATTTTTTTTCTCATAAAATTAGGACTTTATTCTTGAAAAATCGTAATATTTCAAGTTTATTCTCATAAAATTATGATTTTTCTTTCTCATAAAATCATGATTTAATTCTGGTAGTATCATGACTTTTTTGGTTAAATTATGACTTTATCTTCATAAAATAAAGGTTTTCTCATGAAACTACGGCTTTATTCTTGTAGTATTATTACATTTTTTCTTGAAGCCTAACCTTTTTTTGTTTAATGTACTAATTCAATAAAAAAGTCAGGAAAAAACCCCAAACATCTCAGGGAGCCATTAAGGTGAAAATGAATTAATATAATATCCCCTTTTCTAATACAGTCGTAGTTTTAGGAGAAAAAAGTCATAATTTTATGAAAACAAACAATAATATTATAATAAAGTCTTAACATTTTTAGGGGAAAAAAGTAATAATTTTATGAAAATAAACTTGTAATATTACGAGAATAAAGTCGTAAATTTACAGGAGAAAAAGTGAATAAAGTTGTATTTTTTATGAGAAAGGCTGTGCTCTCGCCTGTTGTATAGTTTGCTGTCAATATGCTTATTTCCATAACATAATATCCCCTTTTTCGTATAAATACGACTTTATTCTCATAAAATTACGATTTTTCTCTGTTAAAACTACGACTTTATTCTCGTAATATTATGACTTTTTTCTTTAAATTTAACCTCCGTCGAACAAATTTAATAAAAAAGTCAGAAAAAAAACCAAAACAAACAAAGAAACACCTCGGGGAGCCATTAAGGTGAAGCACACACGGAGGAACCTCACGTACCTCCAAAGTCCGGCCGGAGACGGATGTCATACCCTTTCAACAGTTTGTCCACTGTCTCTTTGACGAAAGACATGTTGCCCGGTTCGTTGACGCTGAAAGACAGAAGACAACAAACATGGAAACAGTTTTTAAGGACGGACACTCAAACGCTCCGGCGGGTTTTAACCCCCGGGACGGAGTCTCACCTCTGGGCGCAGCACATCACCGCCACGACCAGCGGCAGAGACAGAAAATCCCGGAGTCCTGATTTCTGCGGTCCCCACATCCCGTGTGCGGTTTGTGGGTGGACGGAGACTGAAAGACGCGGCTCAGAGTCCCGCGGAGCTCCGGTGAATCAGGTGAGACCTCCCGCTCATGGTGTCCACCTCTGGCGCAGTCAGCACGCTTCATGGGGCGCGAGGACAGGATGTCAAACCGGCTGCTCCGGGTCTCCGTCCTCCGGTTAGCAGCCTCCAGCTTCAGGTTAGCTCACTGTCACACTGGTATGCTCCTTAAATCCACAGGTCCACTGTCCGAGACTGTCTCAGTCCCTCGCGGAGCCGGTTCATGCCGAAGTCACTAAGAGTCCTCGTGTCAGAGTGCGCGAGGCTGTTATCATTAAAGCCCACGTGACACGCTGCATATTAAAGCCTGTCCTGAAGCCAGAGCACGAGCTCGGTTATGTTAAACCTTTGACACCCGGATAGACATCAGTTTTCTCCAACACTTTTCACAAGAAACACGAACAAATTAGTTTGTTTATTATTAAAAGGCAATCATCAACTTGGCGTGAAATTGCCCCCAAATTACAAAAAAAATGGTAAAAGGTGACCAAAAAAAAAAAAAATTAGCAGAATTTAATTTTTTTTTTTAAAAGAGAATCATTAGAAAACTATCAAATACCTTAGCAACAACATCAAGAAAACACATTTAAAAAAATTAAGTATATGTTAAAAATTATGTTAATGATAAAAAAAAAGATTATTATTATTATTATTATCATTATTTATACTTAATATTTTTATTTTATTTAACAGGTTTTTTTTACCCTTCTTTTCCTGTTTTTGATGTTTTACTTTTCTGTTTTTTGGCTAATTTCAGGTAACTTTTTTTTTTTTACTAATTTCTTGCTAATTTTGGGGTCATTTCTGTTAAGTTGCTCATTGCCTACTTTCATGTTTTTGAAAGTAATCAGGCCAGTTAGCTCTTTTTACTTTCTATGTTGTGTTCACACCGAACTCGATAAAAATGTTCTCTGTTAATCGAGCATATTTTAGTATTTTTGGAGCGTTTTGCAACTCGTTAAAATTTTCCCTCAGCAGCTGTGGTTGTGTTTGCGTTAGCTTGGAGAGGCAGCTAACAGCTAACGGTGAAATACAACAGAAAGCTGGATGTAAACAGACGCTAACACGCCCTCCGCCGATAAAAGACCATCAGGAGAATCTAAACCACATCTTAACGCTGATAATCTGTCACAACACGGCATCACGCAAAATTCTCGCTCATTTTAAAAAATTCAAATTGACACGAAGATGCGAAATGCACATTTTTGCGTCCGTCGCGTCACTACCAGCACGTCCATCACGTTGCCCGGCGTGACTTTGCATCTTTGCAAAACGCTCGCATCACATTCAGTGTGAACACACCATTAGGCTGCATGAAGTATTTTAATGTATTGCTCATAACTGAGACCACGTCAGTCACTGTTAAGCAAAACTTAAATAAGATCACTTTAAATCCTTTTTAAGAAATTTTAAATAATTCTTTGGTGTAGAAAAGCACAAGAGCGATGTAAAGAGACCATCTGACATCTATACGAATCTTTCTAGGTTTAAGAAATGGCAAAGATTAGTGATTTTGGAAGGATAAATGTACAATAATTGTTTTAAAAACATAAAGTATTCATTTTCATTTTGGTGTAAAACATCTTTCCGGCCCTTTGTCTGTGGTTAGTTGCTTAAATGTTCCCCTGATGGCTTTGCCAGTTCACCTTTGTCGTCTTGTCGTTTAATTCTTGGCAGAAGAAATGAGAACGAATTTTGTGGATCTGTGTGAAGAACTCTAATGAGAAGAGTTTGTGTCTGAGCTCTTTTTCTCGGTTTGCTCCAGTATTTTCTGGAGTGGGAGAAGTTCGATATCACTGCAGGGAGTGAGCGAGAGCTTCGATTGGACTCTGCCCAACAACTTTCTGCTTCCCTTTATTCCAGAGACAGACTTGCACAGCATTTCAGAGTTATCACTGTACTTAGTACAGTATTTTAAGGGAGTGGTGCTCACCTCGTATCGTAGATGGCGTACAGCTTTTTGTTCCCATCGACGGCGTTCCTGTAAACACAAAAGCAGAGGAGTTAGTTTTTGCGTCTTGACTCCACGCCGTCAGGAGACAGAAATACCAGAGGGCTTTTCATCCAAGTCCAAATTCATAAAGAGGCTGCACTTTTTCAAACAAACCACTTTTTTCATATCAGTTTCTTGTCTGTTAACCCTTTGAAACCTCAGCAAATTGGCTTGATTTCTTGCAAAAACATGGAAAAAAAGGCAATTAGAAACAAAAGAATAAAAGGTCCAAAAATTATCAAGAAATGTGTGAAAAGTACGAGAAAATTACCTGAATCTTAGTAATTAGTAGTACAAAATAAAGATAAATGATAATTAAAAAATATATATATATAAACATATAAGAAAGTTTAAACCCCACAGAACATATGTGTGGTAATTTTAGTAATACATAGTATAAAATAAAATGCAATTCAATTAAATTAAATTATACTAAATTAAATTAAATTAAATTAAATTATTAAAAAAGAAAACAAATAAGTTTAAAAACCACACAGAAATTACCTGGAAAAGTGTTTAAGAATTATAATAATTTTGCAATTTTAATTATGTAATTATCATGATTATAAGTATAGTTTGCCCCATTTTTTTCTTTTTTTCCTGAGACATTTTCCCCCCATCTTTTATAAAAAAATTTTTTTAATCCACTATTTTTTTGTAGTTTGTAAAACATTTCTCACAAAGTTGCTTATTGCATTTACCCCGTGTTTTTGGAAGAAATCGCACCTAACTGCTCATGGCTGAGCGGTTTAAATACTTGTGAAAGGCGCCTGAAAGCAGCCCGAGCAAAGTGCTGTCGCTCCAGGTTTCAGAGGGTGAACGTTCAAAAGAAATCGGCCTCCGTAGCTGCCTCTGAGCTGACCCTGATCCTGGAGGAGACGAATGCAGGATGATGAAATATAACGTCGAGTTCTAGTTGTGCTGCTGGCAGACGCGTGTGACATATTGTCTCCTCCTGCAATCTGGACCATTTTTTCAGGCTTGTGTCCCACATAAGTCAGCCCCACAATAGGCTGCACCATCAAAAAAAATCAACAAGTCTTCCAACGCATACAGTAACATCGGGTCTTTGTCCCCACCAGGAGCGTTTCTTAAATAAGTGTTCCTACTGATGTGGTTAGATTTAGGAAAATAATCATGCATTGGTTCTAACACCTAAACTACCATACAGTATGCCAGAAAAATATTATTATGTCAAATGCTGGATGCCAAAAATATCAGGATGTTCTTCTGCATCTGGTCACATTTTGCAGTAAGCTAGCCAGCATGATTTCTGGTTATTCAGCCTTAAATGTGGTTTAAGAAAAAATGAAGTGAGGAAACACCAGAGGCACGATAAAACCAACAACTAAAAGATAAAAATGAATAAATATGATATTATTCATAACTTAAATAAATAAATACAATACTCTAATAGTTGATAAAATGTTAATAAAAATTAAAATAATAATAATAATATTGATATATATATAGATATATAGATATATAGATATATATTGATATATAATTAATAATATTAAAATAAAAAAAGATAATTTAACAAATAATAGATAAAAATGTTAAAAATACTAAAATAGCATCAAATAAAATAGACTAAAATATATAAATAAATAGTCTATAAATTAATAGGTAAAATTCAATGAAAAGACAAACTAAGTTGAGTTTTTTTAAAAAAAAAAGTATCGCCCCCTCTGCTGCCCTCAGGTCTTCAGGCAGGCTGATTTTCAAACGAGGACCACGGTAATAAAAAGATGCCTCAGCATAAGTTTCGGTTACTATTAGGTACCATGTGCCTCTTCTGCCTAAACCGAACCATCCGTGACTTTGCTGCCTAACCCAGCGACTGTGACAGTCCGCGCTGCCATGTGCTGTTGTGTAAACATAACCATGTGCTGCGTCATCCCACCATGTGCATTTGTTGACGTCATGGTAACGGCATCCCGGAGCATAAACAGCGGACACAGAAGCTCACTGACAGAGCGGCACCATGAGACGTGTTCGGATGAGACATATATGTCCCACTTCATCGCGTACTTCATGCAATAGTATTTACTTTCTAAGAAATTAAGAAAATTCAGATATATTTCAAGTAAACTTTACAATTAGATTTGTAGTTATATTTATTGACCTCGGTTTCCAGGATGATTGTAACCCTTTGAAACCTGAGTGAATGTGCTTTATTTCTTTCAAAAACATGGGAAGAAGAAAGTGAGTGACAGCAAAGGAAATGATGCAAAATTAGCGAGAAAATTATCCGAAGATTAGTAAAAAATAAATAAATTAAAAAAGTAAAACAAACAAACAAACAAACTGAAAGACAAAGAAAATGACCTAGAATTATATTATAATAATTTTGCAACATAATTTTAAATTTGTAATCATGATCATTATAATACAATTTTTCCTGGTTAAAAAAAAAAGAAAGAAAGAAAAAGAAAAAAAGAAAGTTTAAAACCTCACAGAACCTACCCGTGGTAATTTTGGTGATTAGTAGTGTATGAAATTAAATTAAATTAAATTAAATTAAATAATTAAGAAAAGAAAAAACTTTGTTAAAAAACACAGAAACAACAACAGAATTTTATATATGTTACAATGACAATTATAAATACGGTTTTCCCCTAGCTTTTTCCTTTTTCCTTAGACATTTCCCCCTATCTTTTTATAAGTATTTTTCTCAATCTCCTAAACTATGGAACATTTCTTACCAAGTTGCTCATTGCATTTCCCCTATGTTTTTGAAAGAAATCACACTATTGGGTTCAGAGTTTTGCATAATTGTAAAAAGCGTCTAAAAGCAGCTCCTGTAAGATAAGTAAGACACATTTGTCAGATTCTGCAGTGCATTAAATAAAGACTGTTGTTTTGCAGTTATGGTATCATCAGGAGATCGTGAAAGCTTTTAGGAGGGTTATGTTGTTGTGGAGATCCCTCTTATGGTTGTCATTGTAACTACTGATAATTTTGTCCTTTTATTCTCTCTCTCTCTCTCTTCGTCCCTCCCCTATCAGTCTCCCCATCTCTCTGTCTCTCTCTCTGTCCTCAGCGTCTCTCCTCCACTCACCGGCCACAGATCCTCGCGCCTTTCTGGCCGCACTGCACGCTGCTCGTCTCTTTTAATTCGCACCAAAGTCTATTTGCATTGCGCTTCGCCTTTGGATACACTATTGGATTTTCTGCAGAGCTTGCTGTGTGCTCGCGGCTCCTCGGAGACCAAACTAAAGGATGGTCAGTCAGCAGAAGTGTTGGGGAGCCTTTACATTCTCGCTGCCAACCTTTTAATCGCTCTGGGGCGAAATAAACCTCGCTGACAGTGGAATTAGTCCACATCTCTTTCTCTCTCTCTGTGTCTCCCCATCTCTCTCTCTCCAATATGCAATTATTGTGCGCGGATGGAGGTGACGTTCTTCAGATTTGATGCCAAATACTAAACAGTGCAATCTGCGTGTGAGATATCTGCGGAGCTGGGAGAAGTTTGACTGCGCATCGTCTTGTGTGGTAAGCTTTGCGGCTGTGCAGCGCAGCGTTGTTACAGGCCAGTACAGTAGAGATGTAGTGGGACGTGTGGGCATTGGACAAGAATAGGCTACTGTAGTCAGTCAGTGTGCACCCGCTGCTGCTGCTGCTGCTGCTGCTGCTGCTGCTGCTGGAGGGACCTGCACCCGGAGACTGGACCGCGGATTGTGTTGATGTGAGCTGGAGGAGGAGAGGTATCACTTTCCCTCCTGCTGAGGGGAAATCAGGCGGTTTGTAGGGATGTGAGTGAGTGCACGAGTGAGTCGTGAATGGAGGGGATGCGGTGCAGGGTGCGCACAGTCACAGCAACACTGAGGGGATTCATTTACTGTATGTGAAGCGTCCAGCTGCGGTGCAGGAAGGATTGCGGGATTACAGATGTGCAGATTATACACAGGTAGATGCATTTTACACCTTTGACTTAATATCCGGCAGAAATGCAGCACAGCTCAGCCCTGTCACAAGTCATCAACTTATAGTTAATTAGTGGAATTGAGCAGAGGCTCCTGCAGGGAGATGGTGGGTTATAGGAGAGGGTCCAACAAAGAAAGGACACGCTGTTTGCAAGAAAGAGGAACTTTGCATTTGCAGCTTTTAGATTCAGACATCAGCTAACATCTGCAGGTCGTACAGATGTTGTCCTGTGGTGTTTAACCTTTTGAAACCTCAGCAAATTGGCCTGATATCTTAAAAAAAAACCAATAACAAAAAACATGGGAGGGAGGCAATTAACCACAAAAGAAGAAATGACTCCAAAAAAATTGCAAGAAATTTGTAAAGAGTACATGAAAATTACCTTAAAATAAGTGATTAGTAATATAAAAAATATTAAAATAAAATAAATATTATGGTAACAATAATTTAGAAAAAGAAGAAACAAGAAAAGCAAAAAAGACAGAAATTACCCACAAGAGTGCTTAAATGTTTTTAATATATTTTTTAAACAATTTTAAATATATAAATATGTTGATTATAGATATAGTTTTTCCTTAGCTTTTCGTCTTTTTTCTCTTGACATTTTTCCCGAGATTTTTTTAAGAATAATTGTCTGAATCTACTATTTTCTTGCAGTTTGTGAATCATTTCTTATCAGGTTGCTTATTGCATTTTCCCTACTAAATTGCTCATGGCTCAAAGGTTTACATTTTTGTCTTTTGTCTGAAAGCAGCCCAAAGAAAGTGATGTCGCTCCAGGGTTTAAATGGTTAAAAAGGCAGATTACAACTATATTTGGGTGCATGGAGATTGCTGCATTGGGTGTTGTGATACTGTCAGCACGCTGCTGTGCTTTTGTGGTGTAGTAGTGAAAACATTTGTGCACTTAATATAAATTTACTGATCACTTTGCACCCACATGCATGCAGTGAGGAGGAGATATATAGTTGATAGCTGGATTGCAGCAGCATACTGGTGTTATGGCAGACTGTGGCATGAAAACTGACAGTTGTAATATGTACATTTGCTTATCTACAGTATTATAAAAAGTGCAACTGGAGGAAGAATCTCACCTTTTTCTTTTATTTAAAAAAGTGATGCTTTTACACACAATACTCAAAAAATGGCTCCAAAATGGCCAAAAAAAAATTGTTTTAAAATTGACAAGAAAATCACCTGAAAATAAAATGTAGAAAAATACAAACAAACATGAAAATGACCTTAAAAAAAGCTGATAAAATGTATTTATTTCATATATTTTTTCCCGTAACATAATTTTAAATATATTATTGTAGTGATTATAAAAATAATTTTCACAATATTTTTGCTCTTTTTTTAAAAAAATAATTTTTAGGTTAGTTTCTTGTCACCTTTTAATTTAATTTCTTACAGTTTGTGGGACATTTCGCCCTTAGTTGTTCACTGCCTTTTACCCCATGTTTAAAAAAAACCCCAAATCAAACCATTCTGCTCAGGTTTGTAATGGTCAAATAGCTTGTGAAATGCATCTAAACCTAGCACAATAACTGATCCTGAACCAGGTCTCAAGGGGTTAAAGGTCATTGTAACTGATCATTATAATAACACATTTGTAATATCGTTATCGTATCGTGAAAATCTCATACCCTTGACACCATAGTTGATGGTAAATTTCTGCAAGAAAATCAGATAAGGCTACAATACTGTACTGTGTAAGAATGAGAGATCGATGAATTTTCACAGTGCTACAATAGACGCTATATACTGAGTTATGCTGGACATAAATTCTGTTGATTCTGCTTTAATTTGAGGTAAAAGCAGTCAACGCACTGGTCTGTTTTTGCAGCTTTAAACAGGAGAGGATGTCTTGTTTCAGGAATGGGCGATGGAATGTGCTACAGCTTTGCAATGAGACGTCTGTGGGTCTGTGTCTTGCTTGTGAGCATCACCTGCCGTCTGAGGTAAGGAAGTGTCTCGTGCAACTTTGCAGGGCAACATAAAGGCACGTTTTAAATAATTTACCTCATAGTGAATAGAAACTGCTTCTTTCCTTTTTCTTAAATGATTGAAATGGAAGTTTTAAGTTACTCTTTTCAACTAAGATGGATTATTCCTGATTTTAAGTTTCTTTTTCCCTAATTTGTTTTTTCTCTCACATACATGCAGCCTCTCCCAGGATGTAACTGGAACTCCCAAAGAGGCCGAATTAAATGACAACATCACCATCTTCACGCGCATCCTGGACGGACTGCTGGATGGTTATGACAACAGACTCCGCCCTGGACTGGGAGGTAGGCCCACTGGATATACAAACCTCAACACCTCTGACATTTTGGTAATTAAAGCAGTCACACCTACGCGAGGTGAAAACTAAAGATGTCACTATGAAAATGTCCAGGGGGCTGCGTCTCTTCTCTAATACAGAAAGCTGTGTACTTTTGTTGTTCTGTATCGATGGCTCTGCGTGAACGCCTTCACCCTTTTCGCTCCACTCAGAGCACAATGCACCACAACATCTGTCCTCTGCTTATTCCACACATGCAAAATGTGCCTGTATTCATGAAGTCTCTGACAAAGCGGCGTGATCAGCTGTTTGCGTCTCCTCTAAGTATGATTTAATGGCCCCGTGAACACACACTGAAGCACACAGCGTGCCGGTGTGACCTTGAGAAAGCCGTTATTCCCGTCATAAAACAGCAGCTCTGTTGTTGTAGCAGATGCAACGTGGAAAACAACCGAGAAGTTGTCATCACAGAGGAGGAATGAAAAGACAATCTGGAGCTGTCTCTCTGTGATTTTTTGTAACTGCACATTGTTCAGATCATTGCAGAAAAACAACATTAAATAATTATGCTTTGTGAACTCTGTTTTGCCGTATTAAAGCTCAAGTGTTGCACTGTAAGGGGAGCGTGTGCTGCTAAACTCTGTATGGCGTCTGTCCTGCAGATGTTACTCTGGAGGGCACTGAGCTGCTCTGATGGCTTCAGGGTGTTCAGGCAGTTTAGGACATACTGCATTCATGTTGAGAGTGCAGCTGAATGCAAAATAGTTACAGTGAAATCAGGTTACTTTTTAACCCTTAGGGACAGTTTGGCACATTTTATGCACTTTTCATTCTTTTCATTATTTGATAATTTTGGCTGTGTTCATGCATATAGCATACATTTTGACAAGATGGTGTCTTTTTGTTTAATATTGGTTAAATTTCTAGCTCAGCTCCTACAATAAGTCTAAAATACACAGTGGAAACTAAATTTTTACATTCAGACTGTTAAGTGCAAAAAAATGTGCCATAGAAACCTATTCAGCCTGCAGTTTTTATTCCCACAGCCATCAAAGTATGAAAACATGAAATATTTCTGGGTATCATTGTGAGCTTTTGCCTTAGAATTTGTCATTTTCAATTGTCAATTTACTATTTTCCACCTGATGAAGTCATTTTTAACATATTTTGCACATGGAGAAAATAAATGCTATCTCCACTAGCTGAACTGTCACAATCGTCACAATGTTGCTGCAAATCACTGACATGTTGCAGGCTCTGACAATCCAAAAAAAATGCCAAAAATGCTTTGCATGTAGCATTTTGAAAATAATTCAGTCACATGACTTCAACATTTTAACCATTAACTGCCTGCAGGAGATCCCTCTCAGAGAATACCCACATTTTTATATTAAGTTACTCAAATATTAGGAATGCTTTGATGTCTGAAATACTTCAAACCTTCACCAAACAACCCAAAGTTTGACATTTTTCGGGGAAACTCAACTTTAGCAAGTCACAGACTCCATATAGTAGAGCTGCATTTGCCAATAAAGTATCTTTTTGATTCAGGCTGCATATAAATGCTGTAACTTTGATTTATTTGGGAATTCTTTGGGACTTTGGTTCATTATTCTGACTTCTGTTAGGTGGCAAAAACCAAAACCTACGTTAAGCCTTCATATTTAGAATAGATGCTGCTCTGAATAATAATGATGTATACGCACCTATCAAAATACAAATGTGTCGTAGAGACTCACTATATTCTTTCTTTTCTGTTCTCCTCCTGCAGAAAAGGTGACAGAGATCAAAACCAACATCTTTGTCACGAGCTTTGGTCCAGTCTCTGACACTGAAATGGTAAGACACTCCTTCTATTAAGTTCTCAAGATGTATACTTTATATGTTATGTTTAATCGCAGCATTATTTTTTTCACATAATACAACTATTTCTGAATCTGAAAATATATTCTGCAAATCGAATTGAAATACTTCTATGCACTATTTTTATAGGCCATTCACAATAAAATGTTCAAAAAATGTAAACTGATCGTTTGACTTATTAAAAATAAGAACCTTGTGTTTAGCAGCTTTAACCCTTTGAAACCTCAGCAAATTGGCTCGATTTCTTTCTGAGAGCAACATAAGAAGAAATCACCCAAAAATTAGCAAGAAAAATTACCTGAAAATTAGTAAAAAAAACCAAAAAATAAGTGAAAAAGAAAGTTAAAAAACAACAAGGAAATGACCTAGAAAATGCTTTTAATACATTTTTTACTCATACATTTTCCCTTGATTTTTAAAAATAATCCTGTAAATCTGATTTCTGATTTCTTGCAATTTGTGAAACATTTCTTACCAAGTTGGTCATTTTCTTTTTCCCTGTTTTTTTTTCAAAGAAATTGCACCAATGTGCAGCACAATAAAAGCAGCTCCAGGTGTCAAAGGATAAAGTTACATTTACATTTGTGCCTAAAATTGCTAACTGGATTTTTAATAATTAACAATTAACAAAAACATTTTTTTTTGGTTAATCTTTTATTACCTTTAATTGACCGCACAGTTTGAGTATGAAGGGGTATCCACAAAAACTGACAGCATTCTTGACGTATTAAAGTCATAGAGATCCGTGTTTCACAGCAGCAAAACAATATCAAAACATCAGTTTACAAACTCTCACAAAACCTGTGCACAGATCTCATTTATCCAGCTCAGCACTTCCCAAACAGACCTTTATGACGAGGAACTGAAGTTACAGTAAAACTTATGTACGCTCTCTTCAAAGTCAGACTCCAGTTACGAAACATGTAATTTTACATCGCTGAACACGGGAGCTGCTGCTGCATCACTGCCTCAATCTGTTTTAAGTTTTTGTGTTATTGTGTGACTTTATTAAATCCAAACTAACACTTAAAAAACCCACAAAATCACACAATAACACAAACATACTAACTGATTGAGGCAGAAGTAGACCTGCATTTCCTGTGTTCAGTGAGGTAAAATGACTGTTTTTGTCAGTGGAATCTGGCTTTACGGTTTTAGCCAAAATGCGTGTGTTTGGGAAGATCTGATCATACGACTGGATAAATGAGACCTGGATTTTTCTGCACGAGTTGTGTGAGAGTTTGTAAAATGATGTTTTGATACAGTTTTGTTGTTGTTAAACATGGACCTCTATATCCTTAAGAATTTTCTCTCTTTTTGGCTTCATCGTTCGCATGCAAGAAAAGAAAAAGTGAATTCAGTGTGACTCAGACTGAGTAATTGATGTCCAAACTGTCATTAAGGGGGTGAAGTATTTCTTTAAATGAGGCCTCATGCATTCAGACAGCTTTGTACCTTTATAACATTAATCCCCATAAACATGTATCGTATTTATTAGGATAATCTATAAAAGGTGTTTTAATTTTCTGCAGGAATACACTATCGACGTGTTCTTCCGTCAGAGCTGGAAAGATGAAAGACTTTGCTTCAAAGGCCCGATGGAGATGCTCCCTCTGAACAATCTCCTTGCCAGCAACATCTGGACTCCGGACACCTTCTTCCTCAACGGGAAGAAATCCATCGCGCACAACATGACGACACCGAACAAGCTGCTGCGGCTGAAAGACGACGGCACTCTGCTCTACACCATGAGGTAAGCTCTCCCACGGCTGACCTTTAATCCTGCTTTGGACCGCAGCGGGGTAAACATTTTCTTTTCCAATCAGTCTAACAACCAAAACATGGAATCATAAGAGCAGACGAGAGCGGCTCAGAAATGTTGTGTAATCCAATTAGAGATGACTAAAACATCCATCAGCCTGTAATACTTCTTTGGTAATGGTTTTTAAGACCCCTGCTGCACTCGCACAGCCCACACGCTCGTACTACATGTCTCAGCGGTGCACTGACGCATCATCATGTTGTCGTCGTACTGTGCGCTGGAGGTCAGAGGAAGTTGAAATGTTTGCATTGACCCGATGACTGACGCAGAGAGCCATCGATAACTGCGTCGCCACATCACAGAAATATTCACTGAGACAGGAAAACAGCTTTGACTCTTGTGATTCTTGCTGCTCCAAATACTGTCCCCATGACTCTAATGATACATGAGCTGCAGATAAACAGATAAATTTACTCAACAAGTGTGCTTTAGAGGGAAATATTGTACTTTTTACTTAATAACATTTACCTGATATCTTCAGTTATTAGTTCTTTTCAGAAATCTTTTAGGAAATCTTCACATTCACGATACTGGAGCCATAAAAAATGCCAAATATGTTGCTCAGTATGGCTTTTTTGCATAAAAATTGACTAAAGGGCCAATAACACCAAGATGCAGCGCTAGAAAAATGTCACCGGCAAAACCATCGTTTTCGATGGTTCAGCGCGCCTGACGGGCGCTCTTCTCATGCTGCTGCGCAACGTGTTTTTTTGGCTGTTTTGGGGCACGCATAAAAGTTAAAAACAAGGCGCAGAGCTGCACACCATGTCAGTGTCTCTTTCTCGCTCCACAGGCGCTCCCAGCTCTTTGCCCAAACGCACTTCCAAAGTGTTTTTGGAGACGTTGTGCCTGGAGAGATTATTATCAAAATAGTTGCTTTCAATAGTTAATTTTATGGCAATATAACTCTTTATTTAAGCTCTGTTTGTACATTTTAATATATTTGGGTACAAAACTCTTAAAGGGACAGTTCACCTCAAAATTAAACATGCATATTTTGCCTCTTTTGTCTCGTGCTATTTCCTAAAGAGAATCATCTGATGTCTCGCTGTCTTATCAGGACAATAATTGCTCTGAATCAAATATTAACAAAGGAAGCTGGAGGAAGTGGGTGCGTGTGAAAAATGAGTATTGATCCACTGACTTTAAAATTACTGCAAATCTGCAGCACATTTTCTAACACTGCAGGCCATTAGAAACGGCTTCACGATGGCCCGTTAATGCGTTCTGGGAACGAGGTTATTAGAGAAACATTTTACGCATGCATTACTCTCGTACACTGGTTTGGTAACAGAACAAGTTGTGCCTTCGTTACTGCACCCTGAAAATATCTCAGGGAAGGAAAACAGAGCGTGCACGCTTCACAGTACAGAACATGTTAGCTATTGATCACAAGCATTTTCTATTAATCTAAAACATAGGATATATGTGTGTGAAATAATAGTGACTGCAGCTTCCTCATTTTTAGCTGGAAATTCATCTGCTAGTCTGCACTTTGCTTACTGGTCATTATGATTTATTAAGGAGACAGTATCCTGTGCATTTGACTTCTCTAATTAAAGCCACTCAGTGCTGCCCATTTACTGTGTGTCCCTCTGTAGATATCAGAGCTGCACTTATCTGGATATCATCCTGCAGTTCTGCACTAAAAACACAAGTTATGCCAGTAATTTATCTCAAATACACAATAATATATATATAAAAAAATATTGATACTCTGACACTAATGACATCTCAACAGAAGCAGATAATACAGTTACTAAACTGAAAATAATTTATTGAACTGCAACTATTGAATTTTCATTTTGATTTAATCTGTTGATTATTTTCTCAATTAATCAGTTAATCTTTTTGTCAACAAAATGAAAAAAGAAATAGTAAAAAATACCAGTAATAACTTGCCACAGAAATTCAAATTGCCTGTTTTTATTCAACGAACAATAGAAATCCCAAAGACTTTCAGCAAAAGCAGCAAAACCTCACAACTCAGGCAAAGGTTATTGTTGATAACTAAAAATATTAAAAGTTAAAAATAAAACTAGGTATAAAAAAAATCACAGATAACTGATTTTTTTTTCTTCGAAAAAGCCCCTAAATGAAATAATTGAGTAAAATAAATCAATCCAAAAAAAAGAAATTTATTTAAAAAAGTAAAAAGTAAACATTTTTAAAGAAACTGAGCTGACTTGAAAGGAAAAAATAAAAATAAAAAAAGTATTGAGAAATAAAAAAATTGTAATAACTCAGCTGAGAAGCTGGAACCTGAGAATCTTTGGCACTTTTGTTTAAAAAATTAAAACAATTCAAAAAAATAATTTTACTATGAATTTTCTGTCTGTGATACTTTGAAACTGAGATGTGCAAAATGTAAGAGACTCTACAATACACAAGCAAACCCAGTAGAAATAGAAAGAGAACGACAGTTTCATTTTATTTCTAATATCTACTTATTTCTAATATCTACTTCTTTTTAAGCTTTGCATAATAATCCACTAGAGAGTGATATATGCTGTAACACACAGAGCCACTACAGGCCAGTGAGCAAAGACGGATTATTATACAGTATAACATTATGCTCTGTAATAAACCACGCTCACTATGAGGCAATGAAGTCCACACTCATCACTTTTCATTCTCTTTCTCACTATTTACAGTGCCGAGGCTGCTGTTTAATGTATATGTTGATGTGGGGCAGCAGCTGAGTCAGCAGACGACCTTTAATATACTGAAATCCTCGGTGGTCAATTTAAATTTATGAATGCATTCTATTAATGTAATATGGTATACGGTTTTATGCCTGGTGGTAGATTTACTCAGATCCCACCTAAGTATAAGTAACAATATTACACTATAAAAATTCAATAACAGCCAAATCCTGCATTCATTCATTTCACCCAACAAAGGTTCAGTAGTTCTGTATCCTCTGCAAATAGTGAAGTATTAAAGGTAAAAGTACCTGTGTGCACAACAATTCAATTCGAAGTAGTTTGTTATTATAGTGGTATAGGATATTAAATCATTTTCATATTATAATTGATGCATTTTATTAGTGGATCAATGTGCGGCTATTTTAGTGACT